>NC_064280.1:19012500-19312500 GCF_003254725.2 Canis lupus dingo | reverse complement strand
TCTCTGGGAAAAAAAAAATGGATTAGCTTTTAGCTAGGAAAAAAAATCAGGTTTTGAGAGTTCCCAACAAAAGAGCTATATGACAGGCCTGATCATCATCTGAAACCCAGCAGTCAATGAACCAACCCCACATGGTTTTCGATCAACTGCTCAGTGCTTTGCTCATCAATGTAAACAGGGAGACAAAGGCCCCCAGACCCAACTAGCACACACAGCAGAGACCAAAACAAACAAATGTAAAAGGAAAATTTGGAGAAAAAGATAATGCGTAGAACATAAAAAAAAAAAAAAAAAAAAAAAAAAAAAAACTTAAAATAAGTATTATATTCAATGTCTTCACAGAGGTAAGAGCAGGTATTTTACAAGGTGGAGGAAAATCCTACCATAAAAAGGTAATAGATAATAAAGAATTCTTCAGAATTAAAAATACAAGAGTCAAATAGAAGGCTTAGAAAGTTAAGAAAATGGAAGTTAAAGAAATCTCCCTAAATGGTAAAGCAAAAAAATAAATAAGGGAAAAATAAAAAATAAAAAAAAAATAAAAAAATAATAAAAATAAATAAATAAATAAATAAGGGAAGAAAATTAATATGAAAGAAAATGGCAGCAAGCAGTGGAGGAGAGGATGGATTTAAAGCCTCAACCAAGAGGTAAAACTCCAAACAGAGAAAAGTTTCATAAAGAGAAAATGGGAGGAGAGAAATCAGCCAAGAAGTTGAAAGTCCGTTTCTTCTTTTTACACTAAATACAACTGGCCACCCAACTGGGAGAAGGGGAAGAAGCTTTCCCAAGCCACCCAATTCTCTTTCTGCTCCAACCTAGTGTCCTACAATTCTATTCTAAAGCTATTTACCCTGAGTTAGCATCAGATCCCAAAAGTCAAGGGCTCAGTCTTACACACCATTTCCCAAGTCAGACACCAATCACGAGCCAGAGAAGCCACCTGTGATTCTCACCAACCGGCTATAAATCAGGGTGCCATGATGCCCTCATGGGTTTGATTAACTTGCTAGAATGGCTCACAGAACTCGGACAGCAGTTGACTTACTAGGTTACTGGCCTATAAAAGGATCCAACCCGGCTAAGCCAGATGGAGATAACAAGGTACGTGGGAAGGGTAGAGAGATTCCATGTTCTCTTCAGGGGCACCACTCTCCAGCACCTCCGTGTTCACCACCCTGGAAGCTCCTCAAATCCTTCTGGTTAGGGTTTCTATGGAAGTTTCATTATGCAGCTGGGACTGATCACATCCTTGGCCATTGGTGGTGACCTCAATCCCTGGCCCCTCTTCCCTCCACAAAAGTAGGAAAGTTTCAGCCCTCTAGTCCAGAGATGGTTTCCCTGGCAACCAGTTCCCTTCCATCCTTAGGGAAGGATGGAACAGTCCAAAAGTTGCCTCATTAACATAAATTCAGGTGTGGTTGAAATAGGCTTATTATGAATAAAAAGTCTCTCCTTTTACCCACCCCTTCCCATTTATCACCCTTATCATTTGGGAAAACCCAAGGGTTTTTAAGAGCTCTATACCTGGAAGGGGACAAAAACCCAGGTACACTTTTCTTACTACAAATCACACTTTCACAGAAATAATACAGGAAAATTTCCCAGAAAAGGATGTAAGATTCCAGATTCCAAGGACCTTGTGAATGCCCAGGACAATGAATGAATAACAATATGATAGGAAATTAATACATAAAGTCATGGGGCACCTGGGTGGGTTAAGCATTTGCCTCGGGCTCAGATCATGATCCCAGGATTCTGCGGTCAAGCCCCAAGTCAGGCTCCCTGCTCCCGCTGAGCAGGGAGCCTACTTCTCCCTCTGTTCTTCGCCCTATTCATGCTTTCTCTCTCTCAAATTAATAAATAAAAAAAAATACATAAAGTCTTAGTTGAAAATAATCAGTTTATTTTTTTATTTTGATTTTTTTTTGGAAAAATCAGTAGTTTAAGTGCAGGTATGCTACTTAGAAATATGGAAATATAAAAAAAAAAACACCTGAAGGAAGAGCTAACATTACTGATTATTGCTGCTTCTAGGAAGTGGGATTCTGGTGAAAAAAGGAAAAGGGACTAACGCTGGAGGTTAAAAGCCTTGAAATGCAATCTGACATTTAAAACTGTGTATATAGTACTTTGTTTTTGTTTTTGTATTAATTAAAAACGTAAAAGAATAGAATTCATTTAAGACATGATGCACTTATGTCAGGGAGTCCTACCAGAAATTTGTTACCACTCCAAATACATGCTTGAGGTCAAATGGGAGAAATACCTTGCCAGTCTGGTAGCAGACTCTTAAATAGCATATATCTCAGCAAACTCTAGATAGAAGCCAATTTCAATAACCTTAATAAGTTGAATAGCACATTCCTAGTAAGTTGCCCTTAATTGTTTATAGAGATGCTCATGTATGAAATTACATATTATTCTCCTGTAAGAGCTCAGGAAGTGTCCTGCTTTCTTGGATCACTCCTTGGCTAATCAGAAAACCTCTTGGGAGCACAATCTTGAGCCATGATTCATAATTTGAATATGAGATACCTCCTAATTTTCTCAGATTTTTCAGGGTGTCTGAGAGTTTATCCGTTCATTAAACATATATGGAAAAATATTGTAAGGCAGACACCTTGCTTGCTAGATGCTAAGGATAATTAGAATCTAGTATGACCAGTGTTCAGAGATTCTAGTGAATCTAGGCTTGAATTAATTTCTCCAGGTTGCTACAGATAGCTGAGGCATTTCCAAGTTTTGGCTTAAAACTCTAAATTTGTCATAGAAACTTAGAAGGATCAAGGTGTCCCACTATTCAGAACTTTAAAAATATAAAATATACTATATATAATATACTATATATTATATAGTGTATATAAAATATGCCATATATATAATATATATATACAGAGAGAGAGAGAGAGAGAGAGAGAATGTGTGTTCCTGGGGCATCTGAGTGGCTCAGTCAGTTGAGTGTCTGACTGGCTCAGGTCACAACCTCAGGGTCTGGGAATCGAGGTCCCTGTTGGGTTCCACACTCAGTGGAGAGTCTGCTTCTTCCTCTCCCTGTGCCCCTCCTCCCCTCCTGCTCTCTCTTTCTTCTCTTAAATAAATAAATAAAAACCTTTAAAAAAGAATAAATATATATATAGTTCCTCTGCTAAAACGGACCTGTGGGAGATCCTGCTAGTTATCTGGTCATGGGTGTTCCCAACAACCTCCCCCAATTTTTTCTTGCTAAGAGAACCCTAATTTTGTGGTCTAATGTACCAGTGCCAGGAGATGGGTCATACTTTGCTCAGCCAATGTGACCATTGTGTTTCAGACCTTTAGAGCTTCCCCTGCTATCACATGACCAGTTCTGACCAATACTATTAAGTGAAGCCTATTGGAGGAGTTTCTGGGAAAGTTGTTGTCTTACTGATAAAGGAAGACAGGCAGGACTGGGAACTGCTGACTCCCCCTTTCTGCCTTAACACGGATGTTAGAACTTGAGTTCTAGCAGCTGTCTTGTTACCAAGATAATAACAGCCAAAATACAAGGACGAGCTGAGCAGAAAGACAAAAGGGTCTTAGTGTCTGAGGACATCAGTGAGCATCTGACTCAAAGGTAGCAACTGTTCTACTTTGGTTTTGTCGTTACCAAGTCCTAAGATCTGTTTCTACCCACAGAACATTTCTGACACCCAGTGAGTGAGGATTTTTTTTCCCCTTCACCAACCAATTCCTCCCTCATCAACCAATTTTTATTCCTCCTCACCAGATCTGTTTCTACCCACAGAACATTTCTGACACCCAGTGTGTGAGGATTTTCTCCCCCCCCATCTCACCAATTAAGTCTATTACCTGAACTTAGTATCAGATCCCACAAAAGGTTCATCCCTGCAAGACTGAACCTCAGACACCAACTGCAGTCCCCGGCCTCCTGTACTAATGGCTTACCAGCTGTAAATCAGGGATTCCCACAAATCTCTTCAGATCTGGTAACTTGCCAGAATGGCTCACAGAACTCATGAAGACATTTTGCTTCATAAAGGATACAAATCAAGAACAATCAAATGGAAGAGATGTATAAGGCAAGCTGTTGGGGGAAGGAATACGCAGAATTTCCATGCCCTCTTCAGGCCCACCACTCTCCCAGGCCCAGCAGCAACATGTGTTCACCTACCTGGAAGTTCTCTGAACCCCAACTTTCAGGGTTTTAATGGAAGTTCCATTAGTAGGCATGATTGATCATTGGTGACAAATCATTGGCCTTTGGTCATTAGCTCAATTTCTAATCCCCCCCCCGCACCCCGCCCCAAGAGGTCAGGAGTGGGGCTGAAAGTTCCAACCCTCTAATAATGCTTAGTCTTTCTGGCAACCAGCTCCCATCCTGAATCTATCTGGGGACCCCAAGGGAAACCAGTCATCTCATTAGCATACAAGTAGACACTCAACAATCTGGAGATTCTGAAGGTCTTAGAAGATCTTTTGTCGTGAACTGTGGGGAGGGAGGGTCACAAAGACCAAATATTATAATGAAAGATATCACTATCACTCAGGAAATACAAGCGTTCTAAGACCTCTGTGCCAGGAAATTGGGCCAAAGACCAAATATATATAGCTTTTATTCTATCACAATATCACTAAAAGATTAAACTTCTAGTTATATAAACCACTCTTACTTTTACTGGATTTTATCTCACTTGCCTTCTAATTGAAAGAGGATCTGAATCTCTTGTTTTATAAATGGGGAAATCCAAGCAAAGATAAATCAAGCAATGTAACAATGTCGTCAATGTCAGCACACCTTGCTTGATGGCAGAAATGAGAATAAAATCAAATAGGAATGTGCCAAACCTTAACATGAAGGAAAAATGGGCTGAAAAACTCATTCAATTGTGGCTCTTTGGTCCTTATATTTTCTGAGTGGTTCATTTGATATTTGACTATTATAGTTTCTTGAAGAAAAATGAAATTTTCTCATTGACAAGATCTCATCAAAATGCGTAGTTAGTAGGATTTTTCAATCATTCACATTTCCCTTCTTGACTCTATCAATATGTATTTATATCTCTTTTTTTTACATATTAGTTTTTAAAACTTGCCTTGAGAATTTGTTACCCATTTATTAAGGGTCCTAGGCATTATAGATTACTGCTCATAATAACTCTTAAATGTTGGTATCATAATATTCATCTTATAGAAGAAAAAACAGAGGTTCAGGATTACAGTGCATTAGATAGTGTTCCCCAAAAAGATGTGTTGAAGTCCTTACCCCCAGCACCTTGACTTTTTGGGAATAGAGTCTTTGCATATAGAATCATGTTAGGATGAAATCATAGTTGGACCATATGGATCCAATGCCTATTGTCCTAAATTCAATGACTGGAGAGGGCAACTTAGAAGCACCAAGACCCACACCAAGTGAAGGTGGCCATGTGAAAATGGAAGTAGAAATTGGGGTGATGTAGTTACAAGTCAAGGAAGGCCAAGCATTGCCAGAAACTACAGAGTCCTGACCCTTCCAAGGGAGCACAGATATGCTGACACCCTCATTTTGAGTGTCTACCTACCCGAACTGAGAGAACAAATTTCTGCTGTTTTAAGCCACTTGGTTTGTGGTAATTTGTTAGGGCAGCCCAAGGAAATTAGCCCAAGGAGTTAAATAATTTACTCTGTATCACACAACTGGAAAGTAGTGGGGCCTATCTGAAAACATGTCACTTAACTTGTGCATTGGAGTGGATCCGTTTAATCCACATGTAGTGAGTTGAGTAGCTATAGAAAGGCCAAACTGCTCCAAATTCTTCATTTGTTCTACAAGTCTTTAAGTTCTAATATACTCTTAAGAATACAAAGACGAGCTTTTGTGGTGCTCACAATCTATCATGCAGTTCTTTAAAAGTAATGTAAGATATCATTATTCCTTACTCTATTGTGCCAATATCCCTAGAAAGCTACTGTTTTTGGTTATAGCCCTTATTTCTTTAGTCTTGATTTTCTTTCAGTGATTTACAATGATCATTCCCATATCTCAGCTTAAACTGCTTCTATTAAGGGGCACCTGGGTGGTACAGTCGGTTGGGCGTCCAACTCTTTGTTTGTTCTCAGGTCATGATCTTGGGATCCTGGGATTGGATCTCAGGTCAGCTCCAGGCTCAGCAGGAAGTCTACTAGAGATTTTTTTCTCTCTCTCCCTTTGCTCCTCCCCCTGCCACCTTTCTCTCAAAAAAAAAAAAAAAAAAAAAAAAAAGTTCTATTGGTTCAACTGTCATGTGTCTACATGTGGTTTTCTTTTAATTTCCCCCATTTGGAGTCCACAGCTATTCTTGGATGTTTGGCTTGATATTTTTCATCAACTTTGGAAAATTTTAGCCAAGTTATTTTCGAATATTACGTTTAAATGAATTTATCTCTTACCTCTTTCTGGAGTTCCAATTACATGTATGTTGGGTCTTTTAACTGTGCTCCATTTATCCCATAGGAGCTTTCCCATGATTTTCACTTTCTTTAGTCTCTGTGCTTCAGTCTGTATCTGTTCTCCTGGCCTCTCTCCTCTTCATAGTCCTCCCTTCAGCTGCGTCTACTTTGCTGGTAAGTGTCTGTTGTGTGTTCTTCATTTTTGTTATTAGATTATTTAATCCTAGGGTTTTTCTGTTGATAAATTAAATTCTCCTCTAAAATTCTCCATATTTTTCCTATTTTTCTTACATATAAATCACGGATATTTTAAAATCCATGTGCATAAATGTTAATATCTGACCCTCCTCTGGTTTGTGTCAGCTGTTTTTCTTTTCTTTTCTTTTCTTTTCTTTTCTTTTCTTTTCTTTTCTTTTTCTTTTTCTTTTTTTTTTTTTTTTTTTTTTTTTGAGCTTTTGGTCTTGTCTACTAGAATGCCTATTCATTTTTTTATTGGTGTTCAATTTGCCAACATACAGAATAACACCCAGTGCTCATCCTGTCAAGTGCCCACCTCAGTGCCTGCCACCCAGTCACCCCCACCCCCTACCCTCCTCCCCTTCCACCACCCCTAGTTCATTTCCCAGAGTTAGGAGTCTTCCATGTTCTGTCTCCCTTTCTGATATTTCCCACTTATGCCTATTAATTTTTAATGATGAATGTTGTATGCAGAAAATTGTAGAGATAATTTGAGATTCAGATTAATGTTAAATACTTCTAGAGAGGATGTACTTTGAGAGGCAGATATATAGGATAGACCAATTAATCTAGCCTATAAGTGTGCTAAATAGAATCTGGACTTTAGGCTTTACAAGAACTTTTCTATAAAATAGCTCTTCTTTGGGGCAAATGGATGGCTCAGTCATTTAACTGGCTACTTTCAGCTCAGGTCATGATCCCAGGGTCCTAGGATCAAGCTCTGAGTCAGGCTCCCTGCTCCATGTGGAGTCTGCTTCTCCCTCTCCCTCTGACCCTCCCCTCCTCTGCCCATCCCCACTTCTCTCTCTCTCTGTCATATCTGTAAATAAAATCTTTTTAAAAATTAGCTGATGACTCAAAAGGAAAACCAGAACTGAAAGTGAGGCTTACTTTCCTGAATTTCCCTTGTCTCCTGGGTCAGGATCTTTGGTCTTCATTTATTATTTCAAAAATGCCTTCAAACAGCTTTCTCAGATTTAACCCTTTTTAGTTGTTTTTGTCAGGATTACTTGTCTGATACAAGCTAGTCTGCCATAGATAGAAGTGGAAATCCAGAACTGCTTGCTTATCGTAGCCTTGGAGAATTGAGCTTGACGGATCTTGTTTCATAGTGAAAATGAGAGACAAATTTCCGTTCTTCCATTCATAAATAAGGCTCCATTATAGAGCATGAGCTTCAACCTGCTAGCACAAGGTGATGGAGGTCCACCAAAGCCTGGGAGGCAGCTAGGTGGTGTGTGTGTGTGTGTGTGTGTGTGTGTGTGTGCGCATGCATATGTGCATGTGCATACTTCAGCTCTCATCCCTACTTCGCTACCAATTTGTCTAGACAGGAGGAATAGATCTAGGCAGAATGAGTGTTCCCCTCACCCCATTCTCTGTCCTATTTCATAAGTAACATCTTGCTCTCAGTTACCTCATAATTTGGGGAACGGTCATATAAACAATCCTTTACTCCCAACTAATGTTAGATAGTTAATACTGACTTAAGAAAGATAGTTGCTATTAACTTATATGTTTGATATTGACTTTACGAAATGTGATGTGATGAAGAGAAACATTAAAATTTTCTATCATTTTATCATCATTACTTAGTCCATTAAACTATTTTTTATGTTGCCTTGAAATTTGTTGAAATCCAAAGTGCTCAATTCAGGAACGTAAAGTTCATCGATTTCAATTGGCTTTTATCTACACATAAATACAAAGTAAAGGGAAGATTTCAGACATTTAGTTATATAATTGAATTCTACAAACTTTCGATTTTAAAGCATTTTGATAGAGCAATGAAAGAAGATACCTTTGCATAGAATTTTGGAGCTAGAAGGAATCTTGGGTGTCTTTACAGTCTGACTCCTTTTTGAAACATGAATTATCCCTTTCCCAAAAATAATTCTCTGAAAACACTTCACTTTGTATATGATGATGTAGATTTAATTTCATGTTAATTAAAAGAAATAAGCAAAAGGAAAAAAAAAAGTCTGTAATGGGAATATTCTTCCGCCTTTCTTTTTTCTTAGAACCATTGAGATGTTTCCTTGTGCCAGCCGTTTGGGCACTGACTCCCCTCAAGGCACTCAAAGTCCACTGGTGGATACTCACCCGTAAACAAAGAGTTATGTGAATAGTACACAGGAGGCCCAAAAGAATAAATAATTAATTTTGCCTGAGGAAGTCAGAAAGGAATTTCAGCTGGGTTTAGCTGATGAAAGGAGAGAGAAAGATACTTCTGGTAGAGCATCCTACTGCTTTACAGAATTGTGAAAGTTCAAGGCATACTTGCACTTACTTGGGAAGCAGAATTCAGTGCAGAGACATAATAGGAAATAGGACTAGAGACATAACATGGGGATAGATTTTGAAAGTCCTAATTTGCCATGTGAAGCAATTTGAACACTATCTAAACACAAAGCTCCTAAATATTTTTTCCAAAGCTCCTCAGTATTTTATTTTGTTTTATCTTATTTAAAGATTTTATTTATTTATTTGAGAGCGAGAAAGAGAGAGCATGAGCAGAGGGGAGAAGGGCGGACAGGGAGAGACAAGCAGGCTCCCCACTGAGCAGGAAGCCCAATGTGGAGCTCTATCCCAAGACCCCGACATTGCTACCTGACCCAAAGGCAGACACTAAATTGAGTGAGCCACCCAGGTGTCCCTCAGAGCTTCTAAATATTTTAAAACAAGAGAGAAATAGATACTTTTTGGCTTCTAGGAATACAACTCTGTCAGAATTTTAGACTCAAGACAAGCATGGGAACAAACTGGTGAATGGGAAATTAATGCAACTGTCCAGATATGAGACAAATAGGTCTAGAGCAGTGATTTTATTCTTCATTTAAAAAAAAATATTTATTTAGGGATGACTGGCTGGCTCAGTGGTTGATCGTCTGCCTTTGGCTCAGGGCCTGATCCCGGGGTCCTGGGATCAAGTCCCACATTGGGCTCCCTGCATGAAGCCTGCTTCTCCCTCTGCCTATGTCTCTGCCTCTCTCTGTGTGTCTCTCATGAATAAATAAATAAATAATCATTTTTTTTAATCTTAAAAAATAAATATTGATTGATTGATTTGAGAGACAGAGAGAGAGAGAGAGAGTGAGCAGCAGGGAGGGGTAGAAGGAGAGAGAGAGGAAGTCCTAAGCAGACTCCCTGCTGACAGCAGAGCCAGATGAGGCTCAATCCCAGACCCATGAGATCATAACCTGAACTGAAACAAAGAGTCAGATACCCAACCAATGGAGCCACTCAGGTGTCCTTGAGCAACAACTTTAAATATCTTTATACATTGTCTTCCTTATCCAGGTACACAGAAGGGTCTGAGGTAAAGAGGTACACTCTAGAGGATTTGGTAGTCAGGTTGCCCTGGGGCTGAAGAAAGCACTGTTTGACTAAGGAGAATGGGTGGCTGGTGATACCGTTAGCTTAGATGAGAAACAGATAAGGAGGAAATGCAAGAGGAGAATGGTGAGTTCAGTCTAGCTGCCTCGTGGCTTGTTGGTGTGGTATTGGGAGGGAAGTCTTGGTATGGCGGATACCTACAGAATGGCTTGCTTCCTTTCTCTTGAGATCTCCTTCCCTATCCACACAGCTAAGCTCTTCCTTGTTTTTATGTGATTCCTGTGCCTTGCTCATACTCAACGCCCAACCAGAGTTGACGATCCAAGGAGAAGCCACAGACTCTTGGTGATATCCTTGTTTTGGGGGAGAAAATGGCTTCTTTATTTCTTCTCTAAGTCCTCTATATTGCTAACATCAGTTTATACTTCAGGGACCATTTTCGTTGCTCTATTGGTTACGATAGCGTCTGGTATGTGTATCTGTGAACCAATAACAATGATTTCAGCAAATTATTTTGCCTCATTTAAAAAAGAAATCCAGAGGTAGGCAGTCAAGGACAAGTATGGTTTTCAAGGCAAACATTAAGGATCCAGGCCATTTCTAGTGTCCTCTTCCACCATCCGTACCTTTCGTTCTCATGGTCTAAAGACAGCTCTTTACCTCTAGATATTACGTCTATGTCCCAGGCAATAAATAAGAAAGGGAAGGGCAAAAGGCATGAGTATGCTAAGTCTGTCCATTTTTAGCACTAATAAAATAGCTTTCCCAGAAGTTCAACCCGAGACATGTTTTCTTATATTGCATTGCCCAGAATTAATGACACATAACCACGCCTAAATGCAAGGAAGCCTGGGAGATTAAGTTATCTAACTGGGTACATTGCTGTCAAAATAAATTGTGATTTGTGAATAAGGAAGAATGTATGTTGGGTGTATACAACTAGCTGGGCCTGCCAGCCATGTTTTCCTTTTAAATATAAAAAGTAGAATTTTTTTACAGGTACAGTTTCCATAGGTCAAGCACATCAACATGGACGGAAAAGGCAGCTGGGAGATCCTAAGGGAGGAAGATCCTTGGAGGGCCTGGATGGCTCAGTTGGTAGAGCATGTGACTCTTGATCTTAAGGCTGTGAGTCTGAGCCCAACGTTGGGTGTAGAGATGACTTAAAAATAAAGTCTTAAATTTAATTATTTATTTATTTAGTTAGTTAGTTATGTCTTAAATTAAAAAAAAAAAAAAGGTCTCACCTGTTTCTCCAGCAGCAAGTGCCATTCTATTACCTTCCTTTGTTCCCCTCTCCAACTCCCTTTCATAGGGGAAAGAAAGTGCTTAGGATTCTTACTTAGGCTTAGACAATGCTAATCCACAGTCTAAATTTGAGAAGAGTAGCCTCTTTCGGTATTACCAGGGCAACCAGAGGTAGGCTAAATTTTACCTCCTGGCTGACAAGAGAAAGAGGGAAGGATACTTAAGGCCAGTTAGGACAATCAGGATGCCTCAGGGCAAGGATCCATTCAAATTCTTCATTCCAAAACATATCCCCCATCCTTCCCCTCTATCTTTGCAACATGACTTTGCAGCTACTACCATCAAGAGATGGGGCAGGCAGTGCCCATCTCCACACCCTTGAATCTGGGCTGGCCTTGGGATTTGCTCCAGTTAACAGAATACCCTGGATGTGTGCCGGTTCCCAGCTCAGGCCTCACAAGACGTCGTGCACTTTCACTTTCTCTCTGGGAACCAGTCTCTACCACCTGAGCAAGTCTGAGCGAGGCTGATGGATGACCAGAAACACAAGACCTGACCACTGTTCTCATCTCAGACCATAGCTAGGCGTCAGATATTACAGCGAGGCCATCATAGACCAGGCTGGTCCCAGCCAATCTCCTAGCTGTCTTAATAAGTCCAGCTAAAACTCAGCCAAGCACGACCTTGCTCATCTGTGAATTTGTGAACAGTGAGAAATGATTATGGAAAAAAAAAAAAGGAAAAGAAAAGTTGTAATTTGAAGCCACTAATTTTGGGATGGTTTGGTATACAACAATACATAATTTGACAAGTAAGTTTCCGTAAAATTAAGCTCCCTTTTGGGGACTCTACAATTATGTCGGGGGTTTACACCTATGTTTTATTTATGTTATAAATTGCTTTAGTCAAATGTGAATGGGAATAAGCTCAAACTAAAGGAAGTTTGGTTTAGAGGATGGAAAAAAAAAATAGTTAAGCAGGTCACTCCGGTCACTAGCTGGAAGGACTGTAAGATTCAGGAACTCTGGAGGAAAGTACAACGTCATTAGTGGCCTCCAAGGCAGGGAAGGACAGAAGGAAAAATGAGACGATTCTGGGAGAAACTATCCAAGAGGCAAAGTAAGAATTAACATTGATTATGATCTAATTCCACCCTAACCCGAATCTTGAAAGTCGTGAAAATGAGGCTTTAGATCAGTTAACCTACTTGGCTGAGGTCATGAAGCTGGTGAGTTTCAGAGCAGAGTCTGTGTGATCTCTAAGCACTGGGCTCTGCTGAGCATCTTGTATTTGTGCCTAGGACTCTGGGGTGGAGCCCTGCGTCCACAATCTGTCCAGCTGAAAATCCTTTTTGTGCTCTGACCACACGCGGCAATTATTTGAGTAGCTACGTCATGTCATGACTTCTCGTTACACCATCAACCTCAGTTTCTCCAAGTTCATCCTGGTATCCCCGGCACAGACTGGTCTTCAAGCTGGAGTCTTCTCATTTCTCCACTATCCTCCACTTTTAAAGATGGAGGAGATAAAGGCAGGGATAAAAAAATAAGAACGTTGTTTGTACAATTTTTTTTTAAGATTTTATTTATCTATTCATGAGAGGTGCAGAGAGAGAGAGAGGCAGAGACACAGGCAGAGGGAGAACCAGGCTCCCCGAGGGGAGCCCCATGCGGGACTCGATCCCAGGACCCCAGGATGATGACCTGAGCCAAAGGCAGATGATCAACCCCTGAGCCACCCAAGGACCCCAATGTTCTTTTTTCTAAATGAGCAATTGAACCTGGGGTAATCCACACTCCGAGCAAAGATCCTGTGGTAGATAAAACATAAGTTTTGGTATTTTATTTGTTGGTACTTGGCTTCCTCATCTGTAAAATGGGCATGCTGATATCTACCTCACAGGGGATGCCTTCTCCACCACAGCAAGTGACATACCATGTATTGAACTAGTCAAACCAAAATCCAGAAGTAAGTTTAATTCCTTGTCCTCCTCTCCCTCCCACATCCCAGTCTCTAGTGAGTCCTGTTGATCTTACCTACACAAAAGATCCCAAATCGAGTCATTTTGACGGTGCCTGGTATCAAGGTACTTGTTCAAGGTACCATCCTTTCTGGCCTGAGCTACCACAATACTTCCTCACGCAGCTTCCGCTCGTCCCCCTCCCCACCCTGGCCATCCATTCTCTTGCACTGAGGCCAGATACATTTTTAGAGTAAAAGTCAGATGTTGCTGTTCTTCAGGGTTAAGATTGAATGTTTGTGTTCCTCCAAAATCAGATGTTGAAACCTAAGACTCAGCGTCATAGGATTTGAACACGGGGCCTTGGAAGGTGCTTGGGTCATGAACGTGAAACTCTCACGGATGAGATGTGTGCTTTTACAAAAGACCCTGCAGAGGCCCCCTCCCCCTTCCACCATGTGAAGATACAACGAGAGGACAGCTGTCTATGAACCAGGGAGCAAGCACTCAACCAGACCTGGACTCTGCTGGTGTCCTGATCTTGAACTTCCAGCTCCAGGACCGAGAGAAGTGAATTTCTGTGTTTTAGAAGCCACCCCCTTTACGGTATTTGCTGTCAGAGCTCGAACAGGTGAAGACATCGTGTGTAACACCTTCCAATGCCTTCTCATTTTGTTGATTCAAGCCACCTTTTTCTTTTTTTTGAACCTCAGGGTTGTACCCTCTTTCCTCATCTGGCCACACTGTCTTTGGTTCTTATCTCTCAAACACTGTAGGCACATTTGCTCCTCGGGGAGGGCCCCTGTATTGGCCCCATTTCTCCTCCACGCAATAGAAAAGTAGCCCACAGGGCACTCTCTGCCACATGTTCTGACTTTATCTTCTTTACAGAACTTACCATTCTGTCACCGCGTTTGTCTACTTGTTTGACTAGAATGTCGTTCCATGACAGCGGAGGCCGGGCCTGGCATATATACCAGGGACTGGGAAATGCCTAGCATCCTGTAGGTTGTCAAAAAAATCTTTGTTGAATAAATGTTCGTCGGCGCTCCCGTTTAGCATGCTGTGGGTTGCAAATGCAGTTGGTATAAAACCCCAAGTCCTTACCATGGCCTGAAATTCCCTGCATTATCTGGTCTCTGCTCCCCACTCTGATTTCATCTTTATATACTTCTCCCCTGGCTTATTATGCTCCCGTCTCGTTGGTGTTTTTTCCTTGGAGTCCCAAGATCCAAGCTCAGCCCTTTGCATTTGTCATTTCCTCCTTCCTACCCTACTTCCATCTCCTCCCCCTTCCACATGCTCTTTCCCAGGACCTACCCATATCTCACTTGTCATCACTCAAGATGAACCCCCATGCTGGCTTCTGAGAAAGCTCTTCTTTGGCCACCCTATTTGATGTTGCCTCCCCAGCACTGTGTAACATGACCCTCCTTTATTTCATTCATAGCATTTATGAGTCTCTGCATTTATTTGCTTATTGTTTATCTCTTACACTAGAATTCAATGCATTCAGGGAATCCATTTGGTCTTATTACTACTATATTCCCAGTGCCTTGCACAAGGCACCAGTGTGAATGTTCCAGGACAGGATCTCACCCCTTCCCTTTGATTGGCTTTCAAGGGTTGGTACCTGCACCTCTTTAGCCCTGACATTGCAATTTGATTGACTATCATTCGATAGTCCTAATGGGCTGTTGACAATCTGGTAGCTTGCTCCATTCAGAAAATGGAGGTGGATATTTCCTTGCAAAATCTCACCTGCTATGAGCCACCTGGTTTCTCCAGACCAATACAGGGTAAGGTTTACTTTACAGCAGAGTTAAAAAAAAAAAATGTTTACTTTAAAGTAAAGTAAAGTACCATTTACTTTACTTGATAATACAGGGCTAGTAGATGTTACCTTTTTTGGGTTTTGAAATCCCTTGAGACTCTGATGAACATAAAGGACCCTGCTCCAAAAATAATGTCAGGTAGTGCATAGCATCAACTTTTGTGTATAATTTCCAAGAGTTCACAGAACTCCTGAAGCTCATTTATGGATGACTGGTTAAGAATCCCTGTTGTAGGTTCGCCATGCTCCAATATACAACCTCAGGACTCATGCAGGGAGGTGGTCCCAGTACTGCTTCAGGGCCAGCCTGGTGAGGCAAGGAAACAGGACTGACCTAGGAGTGAAAGGTCTCTGTGACCAGGATGGAGGAGGGTAGAAGGAAGAAGAGGAAGAGCAAGAGGAATGGAGGTGGAGAAAGGAGTGGAAAAGTTGAAGAAAAGCAAGGAACGAGGGGCGAGAGAAGACCTGAAAAAGAAAGTCAAGAATCCTTGGATGGAGGAATCGGGGCCATGGACTGCCTGAGATGCTCTCTGGGGTTGTAAACTCTGGTCTTGACCTTCTTGGGCAGAGGACAGTTTCTGTTCCCACATAAGCAGAAGAGTTACAGAAGCCTAAAGGCCAGTTCAAATATAATCACAGAGATACAAAGATGAGTGTCTGCTTAGATGATGTAAGGCTGCGTGGTAGTGAATTGATTCCTGGGACCATGTAGGCGGCCCATCTCTCTCCATTTGGTCTGCTGGGGAATGGACCGGGTTCCTTGCACTCTTTGTTCCTTAATGAAGCTGAGAATATGTACCAGTGGGTTTCCAATGCAGTTTGAAAGAGAATCCTCAGAGTAAACTAAATCTTGACGCAAAAGTAAACATGGTGAGATGACTCTGTAAACATTAGAATTAGATCACACTGAGAACGACCAAGTGGCCAAAGTTGATAATGGCTCATGTCTTTGAAACATGATTCAGTGGACTTCAGTTATCATTCGGAAGAAATGCAGCATGATTACTAGCATCAGTCACTCTTACAACACGTATTTGTTAAAAATATCTAATGCAACTAAAGCATCGTTGAGATATGGAAGGGACACAAAAGCATTATCCACCCCTCCTCCCCGTGCAGAAGGCGTGTAAATTTCTCCTCAGAATCTACTTCTAGGAGTTCCTTAATGAAAACAGAAGATTCTGATTTTTATTCTATTTTTTCTATGATAGTGTTTCCTCCTAACTTCCTTCACCCTCTGTGACGCATTTTAAAATAAGAGAGTTTTCAAATCCATACTTTGTGAAGTAATTCCACTTCCGGGAACCTTGGTGTCTTCTCCTGCAAAATGGAGGAGAAAAGTTGTGTCTCACAAAGTTGTGACCATGAAGGGTCACATCGCTAAAACTAAGTACACAGGGTGCCTGAAGCATAATCAGCACTCGACAAATTGTATCTCCAGTTGGAATTATTATTCTGTTAACATCACCTCATTCTTTTTTTTTTTTTTTATGATAGTCACGAGAGAGAGAGAGGCAGAGACACAGGCAGAGGGAGAAGCAGGCTCCATGCACCGGGAGCCCGACGTGGGATTCGATCCCGGGTCTCCAGGATCGCGCCCTGGGCCAAAGGCAGGCGCCAAACCACTGCACCACCCAAGGATCCCACATCACCTCATTCTTCCCACATAAGCTGGAAAACATTTCTTTATCCTTCCCCCCAATTCACATAAAATCAGTTACCATGTTCTACTACTGGCTCTTCTTTGAAAACGTTCTTCATAATCGCTCTCCTTTCCCATGCTTCTGCCACTTTCCTCGTTCCTCTTCCTTATTGCACCTTCTCTTCTTCCAAAATGTGGTGTTGGGCAATAAGAAGCTGTTAACAGCTAAGTTTGGGGGGAGTCAAAAGTTTCAGGCAGATTTTTGACTCCATGGGGAACAGGTGCCCCTAACTCGGCTGGTTGTTCGAGGGTCAACCATATATTCGATGTATTTCATTAATTTAATCACCACAACTGTCCGACTCAATACCTATGCTTTTACTTATCAGCCAAAGCTTTCTTCTAATCACTGCAATTGGGCTGCCCTGTTTCTCATCCCTGATCGGCGTTTAGGACATGCTATCTCATCTATAGCATTAAATATATATTGAAATATATTTTGGCAACACTATAGAGTCATAATTAAAAGCACAGATATTGAGATGAGACAGTTGTGGTGATTATTAAATTAATAAAGTATGTTGAATATACAGTTGACCCTTGAACATATAAGGATTAGGGGTGCCAATGCCCCGTGCAGTTGAAAATCCATATATAACTTTTGACTCACCCAAAACTTTACTACTAGCTTACTGTTGACCAGAAGCCTCACCGATAACAGAAGAGTTGATTAACACATATTTTATGTATGTATTATTGTATGTGTCATAAATATTCTTACAGTAAAGTAAGCTAGAGAAATGAAAATGTTATTAAGAAAATCTTAAGTAAAGGGCAGTCTGGGTGGCCCATCGGTTAAGCATCCGACTCTTGATTCAGCTCAGGTCATGATCTCAGGGTCCTGGGTCTGAGCCCTGCATAAGGCTCCCTGCTCAGTAAGGAGTCTGCTTCTCCTTCTCTGCTGAACCTTACTTGCTCTCTCTCTTTCTCTCTCTCTGTGTTCAAACAAATAAATAAATAAATAAAATCTTAAAAAAGGAGAATCCTAAGAGAAAATACATTTACAATACTGTACTGTATTTATTAAGAAAATCCACATATAAGTGGACCTGCCTCAGTTCAAACCCATGTTGTTCAAGGGTCAACTGTAACACTTGATCATACTAAACCACTCAATTCCCTTTTTTTTTGTTAAACATTTTATTTATTTATTTATTTTTAAAGATTTTATTTATTTATTCATGAAAGAAACAGACATAGGCAGAGGGAGAAGCAGGCTCCATGCAGGGAGCCCGATGCGGGACTGGATCCCACGACCCCGGAATCGCGCCCTGAGCCGGAGGCAGACTCTCAAACCCTGAGCCACCCAGGGGCCCCTAAAGATTTTATTTTTAAGTAATCTCTATACCCAACATGTGGCTCAAACTTACGACCCCGAGATCAAGAGCTGCCAGCCAGCCACCTCAAGCACTCAGTAAATACTATCATTAATATTATTACTGTGGGCAGTTCTTATTTCTTCGATTTTTAGATTTTTTTTCAATTTTTAAATTTTTTAACAAAACAGCTTTATTGAGATGTAATTCACAGTGCCATAAAATTCACATTTATAAAGTGTACAATTCTGTGTACGTACCAAAAAAAAATCTGGTTTTTAGTATAGTCACAAAATGGAGCTACCATCACACCTATGGAATTTTAGAACATTGTCATCACCCCAAAAAGAATGTTCATAGGTGACAATGACCTTCTGGTATCGATGGTACGTACCTTTTCCAATAGCTTGCCTGGTGAACTTTTATCAGATTTTCTGTTAAAATTACTTGCTCACATCCTGATTTCCTATAGGATCTGGGCTGACTTCATGCTTGAAGATGTGATAATTTCATCATTGTAAGCGATACTGTGATTGACATACAATTTGAGGATATCATTTCGTGCTCAACTTTTTATTAGTGTTGATTTAAAAAACCAGTTTACAAGTCAGGGTATGTCTATGAATAAAACAGTTGTTACTAAGTAATGGCATCATCATTACAATTAATACGCCCTACTGCATGCCCTCATGCCAATAAGTGCCAAGTAGCTTGTTAAGAACTGCTTTGAAATCCTTTCATAAGAGCTCCTTATGTTGCCAAACTTGTTTTTGATAATGACTGGGAAAGAGGTTGGAGTGATGAAAAAGAATAACATTTTATTTTATTGTATTTATTAATTTTTAAAAAAGATTTTATTTGTTCATGAGAGACAGAGGGAGAGAGACAGAGACAGAGACAGAGAGGGAGGCAGAGACACAGGCAGAGGGAGGAGCAGGCTCCATGCAGGAAGCCTGATGTGAGACTTGATCCCAGACCTGGGATCAAGCCCTGAGCCAAAGGCAGACACTCAATCGCTGAGCTACCCAGGTATCCCAAGAATAACATTTTATTTGAGGATCTTAGAGCACCTGGCAAGGATGCCTTCCATTTTGCAGATTGGGTACACTGAGGTTTGGCTATGTTGCCATCCCAGGAGAGGGCTGGATACACATTAGAATAGTTTATGTTAACATTTTCTGGGCTTTTCCTAAGTACTTCCCCTGCCCTTTTATCTTTTGGCCATTGTGACTGTGTAGCCAGCCAGATTTCTCCTCTCACCTTGCCTGATGAAAAGACTGGCGGCAAATTTGTGATCTACCTGGAGCTACAGTATTGGACTTCAGCTGGGAGTTTATTGGTTTTTTTTTTCCCCTCAGTTCTACTTAAATCTTTTCTCATTCTTTCCTACCCATTTTCAATTTGAGTCATCTTGTTCGAATGTGTGTGTGTGTGTGTGTGTGTGTGTGTCTTTTAAAGCACTTTAAGCCTCTTTGCAAACAACACGGGCAATGCGCACATAGCTAATTTTTTACACGATTCACACATTTCCGTTAGACCCAGGCAGGTTGCACAGTTGAAACACCAGGTTTCTGGAGACAGCCACACTTAGGTTTAAATTCCAGCTTTGACACTTAAAAACCGTGGGACCTTGGACCAGTTTTTTAACCTTTCTGTGTTCCCTCTCTGTAAAGTGGAAATCATAACCCATAACTCAGAGGTGTCTCGAGGATTAAATAAAATAAGTCATGCAAATTACTCGGTGCATAGTAGGCATTCAATAAATGTCAGTTCGCTTCTTATTCCAGTTAATAATGCTTATTAGACCATATTAAAAACTAGAACCAGACTGTGATAATGCATTTCTTTATTAAGTATTTAAGCCAAATAACTAATTTCCCCCAGGGGGAAGGGAGAGATCTGTTGAATTAGATTCAATCGGTGGACTTCTTTATCAATCTTTCCCCCTCCCCTCCAACATTATTTTGTTTCATAGTTCACAATTGAGTGTTCATGCACCACAAATGTCACAGTTCGGTCTGACTTTTAACTCTACTGTGATTCCAAAAAAAAAAAAAAAAAATCTATTATTGCATCTGCCCTTTCTTAAGAGCTCAGGGTTGGTTGTGTTAGCAGCTCGACTGTGCTTCCTAACTACTTCGTGCTGACAAACTTTTGCTCTCTACGGTTTCCCTGAGGTCTAAGGATTTCCAGGGTTCCAGTTTTCCAAATGCAACGTCGCAAGCAAGAGAACACAGAGGTGGGTGGGTGCTGCTGGTGCTGCTGCTGGTGCTGCTGCTGCTGCTGCTGCTGGTGCTGCTGGGGGTGGCGGGGTGGGGGGTTGACTCACAGCGGCTGTGTTCTCTCCTGGAAAATATCCTACGTTTGCACTGAAGTGCAGCCACATTCGTCTTCTGCAGGGCGGCAGCCAGGCGAGGCAGGCGACAAGACCTGGGCGCAGAAGGCAGCCGGCGCTCGGGTTGCGCGGCACCTTTAAGAACCGGGCGCTCGGCGCTGGCCCGGCCTCCTTCCCCGCCCACCTCCGAGCTCTGATTGACAGGGCGCCGGGAGGGGCGGGGCCGAAGGAGGCCGCGGAGGAGGCGCCGGGAGGCGCGCGGCGGGGGGCGGGGCCGTCTTGGCGGCGGCGACCAATCAGAGCAGGGGGGCGGGGCCCGCGCGCCCTCCTCCCTCCTTGGGCCCCCCGCCCCCCGGCTTCCCCGCCCCCTCCCCTCTCCTCCTTCTCGTCCTCCTCCTCCTCCTTCTCGTCCTCCTCCTCCCCCTCCTCCTCCTCCCCCTCCTCCTCCTCCTCCTCCCTCCTCCTCCTCCTCCTCCTCCTCGCAGGCTGTGGTTTTTCTGTATGTGTTTCTGGAGTCCTGAGCCTGAGCTAAACAAAAGCAGGAGGCTGGCGGGGCTGCCGGAGTTTGCAGAGCCACGGAGGAGGAGAGAGCCTGAGCTCTGCCTGCCGCCGCGGCCGGGGGAGATCTGGCTTTTGCAACAGCCCACCCCCTTTGAGATCACTCTGGCCCGGAGTGGGGGTGGGGGGCAGCGGGGGGTGGGGGGGAAAGTTTGCATTGCAATCCCCCTGCCTTCCTCTCCTTTCTCCCGATCAATGCATATTTGCAAAAGGATTAAGCCACAGATTTAAGCGCCGGGAGCCCATTTCTGCCTCGCAAAGGAGACCGGACTGAGAGGAAAAAAAAAAAAAAAAAAAAAAAAAAAAAAAAAAAGCAACCAAAAGCCAGCTCTGATTTCTTTTCGTCAAGTGGGAAGGTGGTTTATTTTTCTTGCTTTTCGGAGTCAACACCCTTCCCCACCAGCCCTTATTCCCACCCTCACCCCGCAACCCCTTCACGCCCCCCTCCCCCTCCCCACTCCCCATCCTCCCACCAGCCTCTAAAAGAGGCAAAGGGATTTTTTTTTTTCTTCTTCTTTTGGTCTTCTTTTTTTTTTTTTTTTTTTTTCCCCCTTCCCTGTTTATCCTGAAAAGGATCTGAAGCCAGCTTGAAGGATAAAAAGCCTTGGTGCTGCCCAGGAGCCGAGCCGAGGAGCAGAAGAGGAAGAGCCGGGGGCTGCCGTTGCCTTTGGAGATGGACGAGCAGCCCAGGCTGATGCATTCCCATGCTGGGGTCGGGATGGCCGGACACCCCGGCCTGTCCCAGCACTTGCAGGATGGGGCCGGAGGGACCGAGGGGGAGGGCGGGAGGAAGCAGGACATTGGAGACATTTTACAGCAAATTATGACCATCACAGACCAGAGTTTGGATGAGGCGCAGGCCAGGTGAGATGGAGGCTTTTCTTTTCCTTTCTTGGGGTTTTTTGTTTTTCTCCCTCTCGCGGGGGGAAACAATGGGAACCGAATCAGCGCAGCGCTTTCTTTTTAAATGTTATTTCTTTTCCCATTCTGATGAGCTCAACTCCATGGCGGAGGAGTAAAATTGCAAGGAGCGTTGTTATCGAAAGTGTAATCGCCCATGCCGAGATGTGGCTGCGTGTGTGTGTGTGTGTGTGAGAATACAGAGATATTCCTATATGTGCACACAAACACTCAGGCACGCCGAAAATACTGCCAGCCGATCCAAAAGCGGCCCTCGGCACTTTTTACTGCTTTAAAAAAAGTATCAGAGAGAGCACAATTGTCAAGTTTTGAACCCCATTCCCTGCCTTCTTGCTGGGGGACTCCGCAGCATTACAAAATGCAATGTCCCAATAACACTTTTATTTGCAAATTTAGTGACTCCTTACCTCATTCAGAGACTTTTTGCTTTTCGCTCTTGATGCACCCCTCCAAAATGGATTTTTATCTTTTATCCCCCTTCTGCCCCCTTTGGAAAAACAACAACAACAACAACAACAACAAAAAGCAGATTAATTCTTTGTCAGTACTTGTCAGCTCTCCAAAAGATATTTTGCATTCATTTGATTCTGTTTCAAAAGAAGCTAATGGGAAGAAGGAAAACATAATTTTGCTTTCAGGCATATTTGTTAGTTCTGGGCGACTCAGATATTCAGTTTAACTTTATTGTCTGTTCATTTGAGTCAGTTTACCAGCCTTCCAGTGGCACCCAATGTATGGTCCTTTAAAAAGGGGTGGGGGGGGTGGCACAAAAATCAAGCATGCTTTTTTTTTTTTTTCCTCCATGCTTCTTTCAGGACCACTTAGAATGCAAATAAATAGAAATGAAGGCATGTGTGAATTGCATGTATTTCAGTGCCATAGGACAGGAAGATCTTTATTAAGGAAACATAATAAAGAAGCTGTATAGCTTCTCAACTTAACCCTCTGCCAGGTAGAGGTTCTCCACTCCAGGATTTTACAGGAAATTCTCTTTCAAAATAAAACGTAGAGTCAATGGCAACCCACTAACAGCTTGCCCAAGGCCGATCTCGAAAGGAAGAATTTAAAAAACCTAATGATCACATATGTCTTTACAGTTAATTACCCTGCTTTGTTAAATCTCAGAAGTAGTTGTTTTTCTAAAAAAGAAAATATGTACACTATTCCTATACCCCAGATGACTTAGTTATGTGAAAAAGACCTCATTTATAGGTGATTTTGTCCTACGGAAATAAGGAATTTGAGTTGAGAAAATGAGAAGCAGTTAAAAGCATGGATGTTATGAATTACACCCTTATTTTAGCTGCAAGCACATGCAACATGTAAACTCAAAAGTACTGAGGTTTATGTGTGCTCGAAAACTTAGAAATCTCTGAAGACTGGAACTATTCTTAATTTTTTTTTTTAATGGGGGAAAGTTTTCGGAAATGAATCGGTGCTCTTTTTGAATTGTATTATCTGAAGAGAAGCTAATAATTGTAGTAAAGTGGAAGATTTCCCACTGGCAGTCTCTTTTTGAATTGGAACAGATTTCTCCATTACATTGTTCCAGGAAAATAAACTCAGACATACCAATAAACAGGTTTAATAACAAGTTTGTGAAGTGGAAGGGGCCGGGAAGGCTGGAGACTCACCACTTTTCTCATGTTTGGTCCTACCTCTTTTTGTACAACTGAGGACAGCCGTGGCTTGGCGGGTCCCCCCTTACAGTGGCCTAGATGCTGCGAGGGATCTAGGCTCCCAATTTTGGAAGAGGGAAAGCTCTTCTCTCTCCATAACCCCATTGATGTGCTGTGGAAATGCAGTATTTCTGTAAAGCCGTGTGGGGCTTTTTGTTGTTGTTGCTTTTGTTTATTTGTTTTTCCATTTGGGCCTGTGCGTAAGAATACACTTAAATGAAAACTATTTAAAAAGGCCCCAGAAGGGGTCTTTGATACAGTGAAGTATTTTCCACCTTTTTTTTTTTTTTCTTCTCACCCCACATGAGAACTCAGTCACCACTAAGCTTGCTTTTTGGTTAAACAATGTAACTCTACTTAGCAAATACTAGATCTGTTTTTCCTTTCCTTAGCCATACCTTTCTCATGTACATTTATTATTTACAAAGTAAACCATTAGTGTTTTAGACACCATGCATGTGTTTATTTTGATACTCTTGAATTTTGAGCTTATTACCCCTCTGCTGTACAGTGTATGGAGCATGCTTCTGGTTACTATCCTTAAGGAGAATGTGTCTCTCTCTCTCTATTTTTTAACTTTCACAAGAATTAAAAAAGAATTGCATGTGTCTGGAGTGCCAGGGGTTTCCATTTGTCTTTACACTTTAATTTCAGTTTGTAAACAGAATTCCCTTAACTGATAGCTGATATGATCAGGATTTTGTTTCCAAAACAATATCCTTCTGTTAAGTGCTTCCATAGTAAAATCAAGGGAAAGGTATTGTTGTGTTCCTCAAGTGCACTCTGAATACAAACACACGCAGGAACCAGGTAAATCACTAATCTAAAAGGCAGAATTGTATTTATTTTTTTCCCCAATGGGTGCAAGGTCCTAATTGTAAATAATTGAATTTCAACACCTGCAAATAAGCGGTGTGTGCACAAGAGGCATAATGTGAACACGGAGAAATGAATTTATTCCCCATATGGGTATGTTTGCCCCCTGGCAATGCATTTCCATACTCTTTAACTTGGGGACTGAAATTTTATAAATTGACAGTTCTACTCAGAAGACCTTTCAAGCATCTTGTGTTTATGAGAATACAGGGGCATCTGCGGAATGAATTCGAACACATGGATGAATTAAATTTGAAAACACACACATAGACGGAGAGGCAGACAGCTCCTAGGCTGTGGTGGATGCATAGATTATAGAAAACTGTTACCCCATGCATTTGGCTTTGCCGTATTCATTGCCCTGGATAGAATTATTGGTTTAAGAATTCCATTTTGATTGAACTACTTGGGGAAAAAAAAAAAAAAAAACGCCCAAGCAAAAACCTAACTCTGCCTAAATGGGCATAATTTAGGTTAGTTCTGTTCTGTAGTTAAATCCCTACTCTCTCCCTGCTAATTAACATTATTTCTTTTTCTATGGCGGGACTCTGTATATTAAGTCATAAAACAATTGAAGCATGCCACAGAGTTATGCTTGGGATATAATTTTGGCTAAATGTTCAGATTTTTCCCCCTGTGCATTATCAGCAGTTTGATCTTGAAAGTCCACCTAAGCTATTATTATGTTGTTGTTTCTTTCTTGCAGAAAACATGCTTTAAACTGCCACAGAATGAAGCCTGCCTTGTTTAATGTGTTGTGTGAAATCAAAGAAAAAACAGGTAGGAATGAGATTCCAACATTTAAGCATTTTCTTTGGCCAATTGACTCACTTAACCAGCAATGACAAACCCATTATTTAAATATTAAAATTTCAGAATAAAAGTGCTCTCAAGATTGATCGCAGATTCCAATAGGAAGTCCTAGTAGCCCTGCTTCCTGGAAGAAGCACCAAGTTTCTTTGACAGTTATTATCCAGCATTACTGGTTTATTTTTCTTAACTCTGTTACCAGCCTCTTTGAAATTGGGGCTAAGATAGAGGTTCTGAAGGGAAATTTATAGAATGATGTGCCTTTGGGGGAAGAATATGAAAGTAAAAGTCTGTGTCCTGGAGGAAAATATTTTTGGCCCATATTTAAAACGCTCGTTTTTTTTGGAGTTGGGCATGGGGGCTAAACTGTTTAAAGTTTCCTTTCCTTTTTTTTTTTTTTCTTGTAATTGTACCAAGCAGCAGGCTAGAGGTTCTTAGCAGTGTTGTCAAATACCTTTGTGGAAAGCGCCATACAAGCTCAGGTTGCCGGTATTTGAAGTGCCCTGTGATTTTATAGCAGGGGGAAGCGTTGGGTTTAGGGGACTATAATGCCATGAGATCACTCATTCTGTTGTTTTTCTACTTTCTAGAGCTCATATCATGGACTAACACACTTATAACACATCCCAGGAGGGCATTTAAATTTTAAAGCAACAATTAAAAAATAGCAATCATCAATCAGAGGTGTTCTTAAACAACAGATGCTCTGGGAAGGACATTTAGCAACATCCTCTTGTTTGTTTATTTTAAGCCTTAATTTTCCAAAGTGGGTGCATCTCGCCCTTGTGAAAAGAAAGAGTTGAGAAGGCAATCTGAAACTAGGGCATAAAGATGAGGAACGAGGGGTGGTTATATAAAGCGGGAGCTTCTGCTGGCCTCTGGCTTGCTCGCTCGCTTCAGAGCAGTGCAAAGTACCTGCCATCCTATTTATTTATTTATTTTTTACAACAAGGAGTGTAACAGTCAATAATTCATATCTAAACCATATAAGCAAGGGCATGACATGAATGAAAGTGACAATAAATATGATTGCATGCCCGGTTGATATACATTGATAGTTACACATAAAAAAAAAGGGGGGGGGGAGGGCACCCAGGGTGGCTTTCTTTCTGAAAGCTCTCGGTGTTTCTCTTTTAAAAAATAAATAGTTTCAAGATGTGACCACTGATGGAACATGTAATTACTGGGGTCTTGAAATCTATGGGAAATTAGTAAGCAGCTCCTTTGTTGGATGTTATTTGTGTTGTGCATAACATTCTAGACAAAGCACCTGAGCAGTGATGTTCAGACCTTCCAGACTTCCAGGTTGCCTTGCCAGAGCCTAACCTGACTGCAAAGCTGTTAATTACATTATTTTAGCTGTGAAACACCTTTTAAGAGATTTATGAATTGTACATAGAAATATCAAAGAGCTTTTCCGGTTTGTCACACTTTTTAGTTTGCTTGTTTTTTTTTTTTTTTTTTTTCCTATTAACCGGAGCAGGAAACCTCAGTGCATGGCTATTTGTTTCTTCTCTCCTTTTTTTTTCTTCCTTCTCATTTTCTTTTTTGATCTCTGATGCTTATGTACTTTTGAGTAGAGTATTTGGTTTGTTGAAATTTGTCTCTAATCTGGTATGCTTTCTTGCCTCTCTTGATTAATGAAATGTAGAAATCAAGACATAAAGGCATATTTGATAATCCAGGCTAAGGCGACTCTATTTTTGAAGACACTTTATCAGATATTTATTGAAAGGAAGCCCATCAGGGCACTTGAATGTATATATTGTGGCCAAAGTGTTTAATTCTAGGCTTCTAATTAAAACCTACTAAGGCAGTAGATCAAAGTGGGTGGGTGTGAATAGAGATCCGGTTCTGGTGTTAAAGAGTTTGTTTCTTATTCATATTGGCTAAACTACGGTGATAGGAAGCAGTGGTATTGGTCAAAATAACACTGGAAAGGCGTCATTTATCATTGGATTGGTATTTTGCTTTTTTAAGAATTTTCTGTCACTTAATGAATTAATGTCTGGAGAGGTAAAAAAAAAAAAATCTAAGTTAAGGTTCTGTGTGCTATCTTTAGAATCACAGATTTAAAACATAGTTGATCAAGTCCTGGAAATGGAAGACGGCAAGGATCACTGCCCCTGTGTAAGGGGAAATAACATGTCCACACGCGCACACATACACACCTAGGCCTTGGGATCGAGAGGGCACCCACGGGTGAAAGTTGAAAAAAAAAAAAAAGACAAGAAAAAAAGGTTGCCTTCCTCCTTGTTATTCTTCCGCTTGGATGTTAGAAGGAGTGAGGGGAAGGAAGAAATGTGTCCTGGAGTGTTGAGTGTTCTGTGTTGAAGGTAGGAGACAGACAACCGGTGTGTGGAAAAGAGGCCTTTGATTCTAAAGCCTGATGACTCCCTTCCTTAGGATCTGCCCAACTCCCGTCTCCCTGCCAGCTTATCTTCCTTGCGGTCGATGTGTCTGAGACACAGAAAGTGTAAAGTTGCAGGAGCTTTTTTTTTTTTTTTTTTTTACCCCCTTCCCTTGATGCAGAGCTGGTAACCAGATCTGTAGGATGGTCAGGTCCTACGCATTCCTTCATTGTTATGGGACTTCTCCTATTGTTACTTCCAAGGGCCCTTGCCTTGAATGAGTATTTTCGCCTTCAATGAGTATTTTTGCTTTGGATGAGTATTTTTGGGCTCCCATCTCAAGCCCTGTAGACGTTACTTGATGTTGGGTGGGCTTGTTTGCTGGTTGGTATTCTCACACCAAGTTCACAAGGTTTGGCTCACCTGGGTCTTTCTATAGGGAGGACGGGACTCTGAGAGGTGCATGGCGGTGGCCTCTATTTTCTGCTTTTACTTTTTTGGTTTCTGTTCATGATTTCACTTGGAGAGCTCAGAAACAAGTAGGAATGCTAGCAGAGATGGTCTCACCAACCTTTTGGAACTTGAAAGAAACACATGCGCACAACACCCAAAGTAGGCAGCAGCGTCTAAATTACAGTTGATTGATGGGTATTTAAGTCAGAAATTACTGTGAGGATATTAAAAAAAAAAAAAAAAAAACACCTCACCATGTGTCTTCTTGCTTCAGAGTGTGGGTGAGTTTTTATTTTGATACCCTTTTGCTTTTTAAAAATAAATGCTCGGAAAAAAGAATGCCTGCAAAATGCTCGGTGGCAAATCTCAAACAACAGCAAGGAAAACCTTGTCCAGACCCATAGCAATGTGTGTTTCACAAGTGGCTTTTATCTGCTCTCTCCTTCTGGGAACAGAGGGATTTAATACAGAGTTTTGGACCTCAGTATCTCATTTTCTCTTGTTTTTTTTTTTTTTTAGGAACCATTCCTTGTCTTCTGACATATTAGCAATAGGCTGAGTTTTCCATACGCGTATATGTGGTGGTCGTGGGGTTGATGGGATATGGAAGAGGAGGAGGGAAAAAAAGGTAGACACACTGCATTTCTTAAAAAAGACCTTACTTATATTTTCCAGTGTTTCTTTTACTCTTTTTTTTTTTTTTTTTTTTTTTTTTTACTTTTGTGTCAAAAATCATGCAGGTTTAAAAATGAGGAAAACACGCAAAAAATATTGGGTGCCATTTACTAAGGAGAATATTTATAGATAGCAATGAATAGCTGTAATTGTTGTGAATAGTTTTTAATTTTAGAACATAATAGCTATCTATGGCATTTTCAGCCGGTTTTCCTCTGTGAATTATCTGCGCTGAAGTTAAATCAAATCACTGAAGGAGGTTAAAAAAAAATTATTATTATTATTTTTTGCTTCCTTAACACTCTTTTGTTCTCTCTCTTTTCTTTTTTTCTCTGTTTTCAATTAACACCCCCATCACAGAACTGTAGGTTTTTTTTTTTTTTAAGTCTACTACTGTATTTCACTTTTGACACCTTATCTTATTATTCTTGCCTGCCACTTCTTTGTAATACAGCAATTATATCATGGGACTGGTACTCCTCTCTTCTTTACAACATTAGAGAATCATTTGTATGTGTGTGTGCGTGTGTGTTTGTATAAATAGGAGATGGGCATTATGCAGCGAAGCTGTATACAGCAGGGGAATAATTCTGATGGCATGAGGGCTTGAGCCGAGCAGGAGTGAAATAACTTCAGTCAATGTAGGGCTGCCTCTGCTCAGATTCCTTGTGGGGTCGAAGCAGCTGGAGTGACTTCACAGAAGTTCATCCATAGCAGGCAAATGCAAAAACTTTTTCTTGCTGACCAGAGAGTTCAAGTGTTGGATCTCTCTCTCTCTCTCTTTTTTTTTTTTTTGATGGAAGAGGCTGAGAGAGCAAAGGGGAGAATGAGGGAAGGGAAGTCACAACCCGGCTTTCCTTGAACACTACCATTCAGGCACAGCAGTGAGCTCGGCAGAAGGGATGTGATTCGACGATATACGATTTGTCATAATCTGGATGTGAGCTATTGACCTGCAACTCGAGGACTGATGAGAAATACCCCTTCTCTCCAGTTACTTTTATGTGATCTGTTTTAAGGGGTGGGTTAGACAAACTCTAGTATTTGGGAGGTGGGGAGGATGGTGCAAAGCACATTTGGGTCATAACCCATCAGAGGGCTGAGAGTTTTGGAAGTTTGGTGTCACTGCTTCTAGCAGGGTGCCTGTGAGGATTGGGGAGGAGGGAGATCTAAGTTAAAGTGAGGGGATTGGGAGACACACACACACAGAGACTTGGGACCCAGGGTCAGTGGGTGCTGGGAGCTGGGGGTGTGGGGCTGTGGGTTCCCGGTTGGGCAGTGCCGGGAGGGGGCATTGCTGGCCTGTGCATTTAGCTCTCTGCTGGTGCCAGGCTTGTCACATGCTTTTGCCCCTGCTGTCTGCTGACATCCGTGAACTTTGGGTCGTATTATTGGCAAAGTGACAGAAATAGCCGTAAACAGGCAAACAAACCAAAACTTAAATATTGAACATGTTTAAACAGGAGAGCATTTTAATTTTAATTTAAAGCATAACCCCAGCTTCTTCGGAGACACAATTTGCATTCATGCCTTGGGAAAACTTCGCCTTAATTTTGGTTTTAAACCTCTTTTAGATGGATGCTGTTCTGTTTTGAACTTGGTGAGGTGAATCTAAATATACTTCATTCCTTTTCCTTTTAATGTAAAAAAAATTCACCCCAAAAGCCACATGACGGAGGCAGTGTCCGAGGTCCAGCTCCCCAAGACAGACCGTATTCATTTTCCTGTGACCCTAGGGGCCCCCAGTCTCTCTGTACTGTCATTTGTGTCTGGGTACGAAGAATATAAGAGTTCTGGCCCCAGCCCTGCCCCTTACCTGAGCTGGTGGGGTGAGGTGTAAGGAATCCAGTAATTGATAAATAAAGTACAGAGAGGATTCGGGAGTTGTTTGCAAAGTGCTTTGAGCTCCTCGGCCTATCCAAATAAAAGATGCTGTGTTTTCTATGATAAATTATGTCAGGACTCCTAGCCTATTCCATTTCATAGGATGTCACTGTATTAACTCTTTCAGGACACGGGGACACATCCACTGGTCTGTCATCACGTCATGGGTGGTTGGTTGTCTCTCATGGGGAGAATTCCCTGGTTCAATCTTTTGCTCCATCTGCATCTTAGAGATGTCACTTCTCAGAACTTGGCAGAGTGATTTCCAGAAAAAAAAAAAAAAAAGAAGTGCAGGTATAGACTGTCATAAGATTATAAAACCTATCTTCCTTTACGGCAGAATAAGGTCAGTAGTGACTTCCCGGATGGTCTTCTTACCAGTGACAGCTGTGTTTCAATCTCTTATTTATTGGTAGAAATCAAGACTGCAAAGGGTAAAAAAAAAAAAAAAAAAAAAATCATCCTTTTGGGTTTAGCTCATACATTCAACTATTCGTTGTGCTGATACGCTGATACTTTGGTCATTAAGCGGGTCCTGGGGTACCCATATTTGCTTGGGATCTACCCCTAAGTAGTTGTAAGATGATAGGCAAATTGCTTAAATAATTTTAGGAGAAACTATAATAGTACTGGATAAGGACTTGGTCTCTGAAGCCACACTGCCTGGGTTTGTATCCCACATCTCCTGTTCTTTAGCTCTGTGATCTTCAAGTTACTCTACCTCTCTGTGCCTCAGTTTCCTCTTCTGTACCAAGGAGAGAACAGTGATACCTATCGGAGAGGGACGTCGGGAGGATTAAATGAGGTAATACATGTAAATTACAGTGCCTGGCATAAGCAGTCAATAACTGTTAGCTTTTATTATTTCTGGCCCTGTTTTCTTACATGAAAACGAGAGGCTTGCACCAGATGGTCCCTACAGACCAAGCCAATTCCAAGACTCTGTGATTCTATGCTGAAAAGAGACAAAAATTGCTGAATTTAAGATTCGCTTCCTTTTGTTTCTCTTGCTGTTCTCTTAAAGTGAGAATTAGCTACATCTCTCCAAAAAGGCTGAGGCTGGGTTGGAAGAAAGGAGGGAAAAAAAAAAAAAAGAAATGGGTAAGAACAAAGACAGAGGGTTTTAATTATCCACGGACTGGACAGCAACTACCTGAAAAGCTAGAGTTGCATATGTTAGGGAGAGTGTTGTCTTAGCATCAGCAACTGGGGATATTATATAATTATAGTTAAAAATATTTTCTCTCTGAAAACACAGAGACCCATCCATTCCACTTACAAAGTTTCCAAGTAGGAAGAGTAACACCAAGTGGGTTCAGGGCAACCCCACCTCTTCCTGACTTCCTACTACTTTTCATATTTAGGAACAATTTTATATCTGTCATAATGACAGCCTTGATACATAGGAGGTTTATTCTTTTTTTATTCTTTCTGGATAGTTTTCTTTCTTTTTTTTTTTTTTTTAAGTAAACTCTGTGCCCCATATGGCACTCGAACTCACGACCGTAAGATAAAGAGTTGCAGGAGCCAACGAGGCGCCGCTGACAGTTTTTGTACAACCCTCAGAACCTAAATTCAGATATATTTTTATCACCTCCCAAAAAACCCAGTACCTATTTTACCAGTCAGTTCATATTTTGCCCTTTGCCCAGCCCCTAGTAATTGCTAATGTCTGTCTGTATGGATTTGTCTGTTCTGGACATTTCACATAAATGGAATCATATAATATGTGGTTTGTTACTGGCTTTTTTCATTTAGCGTAATATTTTCAGGTTCATTTATGCTGTAGCATAGCATCAATACTTCATTCCTTTTTTTTTTTTTTTTTTTTTTTAAGATTTTACTTATTTGAGAGTGAGAGTTTTGGGAGGGAGGGCAAAGGGAGAGGGAAAAGCAGACTCTTCTCTGAGCAGGGAGCCCGACTTGGGCTCTATCCCAGGACCCTGGGATCATGACCTGAAATGAAGGCAACTGCTTAACTGACTGAGCTGCACAGGTGCCTCACTACTTCATTCCTTTTTATGACCAAATAATATTCCATTGTATGGATATACCACAGTTTGTTTATCCATTCATCAGTTGATGGTTAATTAGCTTGTTTTGTATGTTTTTGCTGCTATGAACGTGTGCATCGGAGTTTTGTGTGGATGTTTGTCTTTCTCTGGATATACACCTAGTAGCAGCATGCTGATCACATGGTACTCTATGCTTGGTGTTTGATTGTAGGAGGTGTGCTCTCAAGTCATATTGTAAGTCACCTCAAAGTTTGTCTTCAGCACTCCCAGCCTTGCATTTTTTTTCAACCCTTTTCTCTAAGGTTCTACTATATTTTTGGTCGTCTTTGATCAATACCTATTCTAAATTTTTTTGATAGATTTAAAGCAAAAGAATTAATTTCTACTGCTGGAATATCAGATATCTGGTACCTGGAAGGGAAGGAATTAGTAAAAAAGATAGGGCAATTTTCTGAACAGCAATTTAGTATGAACCTGGATTCTGTTCCTAGCATGGCTGTGTAATATTAATAAGTTATTTGATCTTTTTTAGTAAGTTGTTTGATTTTACATAGCTTCCATTTCCTCACCTGTAATGTAAAGATAATACTACTACGTAAGGTCGTTTGGGAGACTAAAGAGCACAATAAATAATATAATGCATATAGTTGAGGGAGTGTGCCAATAATTGCCAACTACAGTTTTTTATTTTTGTTTTAGTTTTTTCCAAAACCACATGGCAGAGTGCTGACCATCCTTCTCACTAGTTTGGCCCTGTCTCTTCAGGTTGGGTTTTTCCTGGTTCTTCCCAGGGGTTTAGAGGCTCACCAAAATGCTTCCTGAGTCTGCTGCATTTAAATGCTTTAAGTGGTTGTCTGTGTGACAGGAAAAAAGACTCTTGGGCAAAGCTCAGCACCAGGCATCCCAACACATACCTGCCTCTCCCTCCTTCAGTCCTAAGAGTTCTAGGAAGGGAATCCCATAGAACAGTGCTGTTCAGTAAACACATATATAATTTTAAATTCAGTGCTTTAAATTTTCTAGTGGCTCACTTAAAAGAAGTAAAAATAAACAGGTGAAATATATTTTATTTAAGAAATATATTTTGCAACCCAAATAGCTAAAATATTTCCACGTGTGATCAACATAAAAATTAGGAGATATTTTACTTTTTTCTTTTGCACTAAGACTTTGAAACCCATTGTGTATTTTACCTTTACAGCACATCTTCAATGTGGACTGGCCATACTTAGAGTGCTCAAGAGTTACACGGGGTTAGCGTCTTCCATATTGGTCAACTTGGCCATGGAATGATTGTTTTGGCATAAACTTTGGTTTTGTTTATTTTTTTGGCATAGTTTCTGCACTCAGGAAGACACATGATTGTTCCCTACTCAAACTTGCTCTGGTACTTCTGTAGCAATTGATACTACTGTACCTGTTCCTGACGGAAAGCCATGTCCCAGAACAAGGCATATGTCTACGGCATTTCTTTTCTGGCACAGAATGTCTCACTAGTGGGAGTTAGGATGAGGTGATTCCCCTCTACCTTCTTCTGATTTTTACTTTTTTCTTTCTATGACTTATTGTTTAATGATTCTTTTCTATATTCTTAAAAATCTGAAATGTTCCCTAAAATAGAATGAGTGGGTGGAAGCAGCCATCTTGTTTTCTGCCCTGAGAATACAATGAATAAGTACAGAGGAGTCCTAGTGTGACAAAAACTTGCAGGACGCTGTGTCCGGAGTTCCCAGGCCTACTGCTGACTGCCTCCAAAGTATGTTATTTTAAGAATGTCATTTAACCTCTTGATCTTAGGTTTCCACATCCATGGAATGGGCAACTCTAGAAAACCAGTAGCCTGACCCCTGCATCCCATAGATCACCAGCCCCAACGTGATCCCTTGCCAAGGCTTGGGATCACAGGATGGAAAGCAGGTGGAGCATTTAGAAAACAAAATTCCTTTTTATTGTTCCTGCAGTTCTCATTTATCCTTTGACTCCTTGTATCTTTTCTAGACAGTCATGTAAAAGTGGTTATGGTGGTGTTAAAGCCACCTCCATCAATCAAGTGGAATTGGAGAAGGCAAACTGGGAGAGAAAAAAAAAAATCACTATTTTTTTTTTCTTAATTGAAGCATTTAGCATCACATTTACAAGGCCAGTTGGAGGCCAGTCCCAGTTTAATCCACCTTGTTGACTCCATGACTGAATACAAATAATGGTTCTTTTGCATCCTATTTGTAGCTATCAGATTCTAGCCTGGAAATTGCTTTTGGGAAATACAGAGTCTGGTTGCAGGATGGGAAGTGCAGTCTACAGCTCTGCAAGTTCCTACGGGGCCGCCTGGAAAGTTGGGAAACTTGGTTTTGGTTTTCACCTTGGAACTGGGGAGAGGGTCACTTGTTCACCTCTGGCCTCCCCTGAAATGCTAAAAGGAGGTCTGAGTCCCACCCACCTGTCAGGAGGGCTTTTGGAAGCTTCAAGTGAGGATATTCAGCAAGATGTCTGGCTCTCTTTGAGTGTGGTCCAGGGAGTGTGAGGGCAAGTGTGGCTGTCGCGCGTGGAGACAGGACGGAATCTGCCAGCGGGGCAGAGGAATAAGTTTACCTAGTGGCCTGTGCTGGTAGGCCGGGCAGGCAGGGCCGGCGGGCGGCTTTTCTGGGGGCTCTAGGTGATCCTGGGGCCGACTGCGTCCCTGTAGGAGAATCCTCCTTATAATTGCCATTGTTAATCGAATTGAAAGTTTGCATTTCTCTTTTGTCCCCGAACAAAGAAAACCTCTCGGGGACCCTGATGGGGAGCCCGAGATGCCTGTGTCCCGAAAGGCCCTCCACGGAGGGGAGGGTGTGCTCGTCGGAGCCCTCCTGCAGAATGTGCCTGCGGAGGCCCCGGGACCTGCCTGCAGAATGTGCATGTGGAGGTCCGGGACCTGCCTGCAGAATGTGCATGTGGAGGTCCGGGATCTGCCTGCAGAATGTGCATGTGGAGGCCCCGGGACCTTCCTGCAGAATGTGCATGTGGAGGCCCCGGACCTTCCTGCAGAATGTGCATGCGGAGGCCCCGGGACCTGCCTGCAGAATGTGCATGCAGAGGCCCGGGACCTTTCTGCAGAATGTGCATGCGGAGGCCCGGGACCTTCCTGCAGAATGTGCATGCGGAGGCCCGGGACCTTCCTGCAGAATGTGCACGCGGAGGCCCGGGACCTTGCATCCCGCTCCCATCAGCAAACACTTGCAAACAAAGCGCGGCGGCCGGGCCGGCTTCCCTTTGTGCGGCCTGCCGACGGGGGTACCCGTGACCCCGCGGCCCCGGCGACGGCGAGGCGCGGCAGCCGGGCCACGCGCGGGTGGGTGCGGGGCCGCGGGGCGGCCGGGAGGTGCGCCGAGCCGCGGGGTCAAGGGCGCGGGGTCAAGGGCGGCCAGGTGGGCGGGCGGGGGCTCACCCCGGTGGAGGACGGAGGGCGGAGCCCGCAGGCAGGAGTTTGAGGGGATGCGCCGCGCCCGCAAACTTCGGGAACTTAGGGGAGAGGCCGGGCGGGGGCGCGGGGGAAGGGGGCGGGGTCCCTGCGGGCGCGCGCCCCAGGGTCCCCCGGAGTCCCCCGGAGTGGGGCGGGGGCGGGGGTGCCTCCGCGGCCGCGTTTCCCCCCCCGGACCCCCCCCAGCCCGCTGACCGCGCTGCCCTTGCCCCCGGGAGGACCCCGTGTCTGCCTCCCTCCCCCGGGGGCCGCGCGGCCTTTCCGGGCACCCAGTGGGTGGGCCCTGCGGTCACGGGGCGGGGCGGAGCCTCGGGGTCGGCGGGCGGGGGGGGGGGGGTGCCCAGGGGGGTGCCCGGGGTGGCCGCGCAAGCACAGGTGCCACGCACGAGGCGGCCTGCAGGCACGTGGCTGGGGATGCGCGTGCGCTCACACGCGCGCACATGGATTGGCAGCGCCTTCCTCAGCCCCGTGTTGCAGGCTCTCCAGCCCCCGAGACTCCGCTGGGTGCCGGGTGCCGGTGCGGTGCCGTGGACAGATCCAATGCCATCATCTCATCTCAAGTTGCTGCAGCAGCCCACCCTGTCCTCTCCAGCTCTTCCAGGGAGCTCTCAGCAATTCCAGGGAGCTCGTCATCCCCCACCCCCCCACCCCCCCACCCCGGGAGATTTTTAACCCAAAGAACCTTGGTGCACTTCAAACAGCACTGACATTTGTTTTCGTTAAGCGTGGCCTGATTCCTTGAACACTGGAAGGAGGGTTGGGGCCTTCCGACGTCCCTGGCTCCTTAGATGGCCGCTTGTCTTGTCTCACAGGAAGGCTTGCAGGGGCCTCCAGCTGCCTGCTTTTTGCCAGAGTCCTCAGCAAAGAGAAAATTGATTTGGGGAGTTTGCGGGCCCCCTCCCCTCCCCCCCCCCCCCCCCCCCCCCCGTGCGCCGCGCGCCCCTCCCCCTCCCAGCCTACTGGAGCCGAGGCAGGAAGGGGCTGTCATCATGCTCAGGCCTAAGCCATATTACTTTATTTTTCTTCTTAGAAAGTTACACTAGGAAAGATGTTCTTGATGTGTGATTATTATTCTTAAATGGATTCTTGTGCTTTCCCGTTATTGCTGTTACAGCCCCGCAGAGCAACCACCAGGTCCTGCGATAGACCCTCTAGAAACTTTCCATTGAGTGCACGTGGGAGAGCTCAAGTCGGAGAGGTGGAATGCTCTCATTTTCCCATTACTTGGGAAATCTGTGAAGTTCAGTCTAGGAATTTCACCAGCCGGGTCTCTGATCCACCAACTACCAGGCCCCTGATTATAGTTTCACAGCGTGAATGTTTCATCCCAGGAACTCTAGGGCCGGTAGGTAGGTTGAGAGTTCCCGTGTTCTTTCTGTGAAACACGTTGTAGCTAAAATTCAAGAGTGGGGACGCTCATACCGGCTATGGTAATAATGAACACTTGCTAACCTCGGCTCCTGATTCGGACCCCCCCATCCTCCTACCCTTTACCGAGTCCCCCTTCTGTAGGGGGTTCAGGCTGAGATAGCTTGGTACCCGGATTCACCTCCAGGCTTACACTAAAGGGCCAAGCATCTCCGTCGTGGCCTCGTGTGGGCACATGTAGGCCCAGATTGGTGGTCTGGTCAAGATCCCATTGGAATAGATCTTCTCACCTGTAGTGTCACCTTCTGACTGTCGCCCTCCATCAGCGGAGGTTATGGAAGCTTAATTGTTTTTTCAGTTAAGTTTGGCCCCATCTGTTTGACCACTGTCAGTTCTGGAGATGTTGGCAAAGACTCTCATGCCCCACGGGTGGAATAGTGAAAAAGTTAAAAATGAATCCCTGTCCTGACTGAGGTTACTTTCTCTGTGCAGCTGGACATTGTCAGCTTAGACCTTCAGGAGGGCATGATGAAATGTGCAGAGTTTGTCCCCTGTTTTGGACCATCGATTGCTTTGGCAAATATTTATGGAACTCCTCCTAAGAACCTTAGTGCGAGACCTGGGAGTACAAATGCGTACACTCTGGCCCTTAACCCTCCAGGAGCCCCTGGCCCAATGGGGGACCTGAATCAAGGTCATGATCTTTGTCACGCGTGCCGCTAATAACTTGCTCCCAGAGCCCTGTGCCCAGGAGAGGATGTGCTCCTTAGGACCAGGAGTGTGGCCTTCCGGGTCGTTCTGAACGAAAGTTCATGAACACTTGGGGGTGATGAGCTGCTTTTGTTGATTCCAAGGGTGCTGCGTTTCACTGTGGCAGCCTGAGAACCGTTCTGTGTCGCAGTCTTGGCATGTTTGACCCCGTCTTTCCCAAATCTCATCACCCATTTCCATTTGCTTGGCCTTCTCCCCTTCATTGTCTCTTTTGTCCCCTTCCTTGCCTCCCTCACACCCCCAAATTTGCTATTTGCCAAACTTGTGACCTGAGACCACTTGGCATTTCCCTGGGATGGCTGGAATTTACCACCCGCCGACTAGGCATTCGGTGACATTTGCTCACCTGGGTAGCTTAAGCTACGGGGTCTGTGTTGAGGGAAGGCCGAGAGGAAGTGTGAAATTTACCTCTGTGCTCCAGGGTTCTTGCCAGCGGGGAGACAAACAGTGATGCTTCTGGAAGCTGGAATTAATTTTTATCGCAGTGTGCGTATATAGTTATATATATTCATACACACATTTATTATGTATTCAATAAATGCATGTAGACAATTTGTGCATTATCTGTCATTCCCTAGTCATTATTTTAACAAATTAAATTTTCATGGTTAGATTCATCTTTCACGTGCGTACCCGCCCCTCCTCGGCTACCTTCTCTCTTGCTCTCCCTCCTTGCTGGTCGAAGATGCTGGGTTAACTTAATGCTCTTTGAGGCCCTATGCCATTAGACCTCCTGTCTGCTTAAGGTTTCTGAGACTCCCGTGATGGCTTTCTCGTTGTGGCCTGCCCAGCCGCTCCGCCGGTGACGGAAGAGCTGCTTGTCCCTTTGGATCAAACTGGTCTGGGAGCTGGTGGGAGCCAGTCCCTGGGACAGGCCAGCCCCGGAGGCTTCTCCGGCTCTTGCAGCCCACAGACACCCGGTCTGTCTGTCCTGGCTGGTGGCCGAGCAACGGAGGCAGGCAGTGTAGATGGTGAAAGCTGTTGCTTTTTATTCCCTTGTACCCTGTCCGAGCGATTTGCAGGGAAGGGTGCTGCGGGCCCCAGGCTGGGAGAAGAGTGGTGGTGGTGGATCATCTCGGGATGAAGCAGGATAGGAGACGTCAGCAGGAGTGATGCTCCTTCCGTCCCCGTAGAGCAGGAAATTCTGTCCACAGGTAATAACAAATAACGTGCATGGAACGTTGACCTGCATGCGGAGCTAATATTATTTGCCCAATTTTTAAGATGAGGGTACAGAGAGTTTAATGAACTTCCTTAAAGTCACACGGCTAACGAGAGGCCACGTTGGGACAGGTGGCCACGTTGGGACAGGTGTTCCTCGGGCAGTTCTTTGAAATCCTCCTTCCCCTTGAGTGACAACCCTTCAGATTGTGATTCTTCCAAGAAAATCCTGTGGAATCCTACTTAGTTGTCCGAAAAAAACCAAATGGTTTGGCTCTGCCCACCTCTGGTCCTGTTTCTCAGGTACACAAATTTAATTATGTCTTGGCTGCAGTTGACTGTAAAACATAAGTAAAAGGAGATAAGTTCAAAATTCTCCTTGGGCCTATTTCCTGATTTTTTATTAGGTCTCTGCCTGTTAGCTTTTTCGAATCTCCCTGATTTCTTTCAGGCTGTGAGCATGACTTACTTTCACAGGTGGCCTAAAGCTTGCCTCCCCCCCCCCCCCTTATGTGTATATCACCTTTTCTGGTTCCTTCTCAGAAGCCTGGGGTTTTGACAGGAACGTAAAGCAAGGCACAGCGTCTTGTTGTTGCACACCCTTGGTCCTGCCATCCTCGTCTCGTACCTCCGTTTGTGGCCACACTCCAGGCCCCAGGGCACCCAGGTGCTTCCAGGTGGTGTCCCGGAAGCTGCGTTGGGGAGACCTGGAAGCCTGCTCTCTCCAGCTGCAGAGCCGCTCTGTCACAATGGCACATTGGGCAGCTCCTTTGTTTTGAGAAGTGGATGTTCTCAGTTTTCTGGAGGGCGCAGCTGCATCCCACGGGGTGGGGTGGCCCGGAGAGCTGGGTGGAGGTGACACTCTCAGGCTTGTTATCTTCATGTCGTCCCTGGTGGATAAAGAAAGAATTAAAGGAATAAAGAAAGAATTCAGCATATCCCATGTTTCAATGTATTGTTCAGAAAACAGTTTAACACCAGGAACTTTTCTTAATAAAGAAAATTTGACAAAAGAAAAGAAACCCACCTTAACTCGTACTACCCTAGCTCACTATCGCTTTATAAGCAACAACCCCCCGCCCCTCATCACCCTGTGCTTAATATTTCCTTCCTGTCATTTGCCTTATGGCTGTATGAGTTTTCTATTTCTTGGGGATGATTACGCGTGCAGGGATGAAAGTCTCTCCTATTTTTGCAACAGAACCCGTTATGGATCTTAATCTATTTATGGATTGCTCATATCCTCTCAAAGAGGAATTCAAGCAGTTTACCAAAAGGGATAAGCAAAATGAAGAGATTTACTAAATAAGTGAGGACACTAGAAGAGAAAATTGTGGTAGAAAATTAAAGTGCGAGGGAATGTTAGTATGTAAAATTGCCTGCGTAAGGATCCTTTCTCCTGGTAGACTTTCCAGTCCTTTTGCTGGTATGGAAATAGCTTCTGCCTCTTTGGATCAGACTAATCTAGGACCGTATTTAGTCCACATCCTATAGAATTGGTTATAGAGATTTAACTCTCTGCTTCCTGGCAGCAAAAGTGAAAAGGGAAACAGGATCAATTTTGGATTTCAAAGCATGGAGAATTGAAATGAATCAGAATTTGACTTCATGCAAAATTTCTCCCATCGCTCACTAGAAGAAGGCGTTAAGGGATGTGATAGATGTTGTCCTCTACGAGATCATAAGCAAAATGTTATATAGTTCATATTTTACCGTAGCCCTTTATATATAAAGTCCCTCAGCACTCACCAGATTTTATTATAGTTACTGGCTTATGATCTGATTCCTTCATTAGATTAATGAATTTCTGGAAAAATAATGATCAGGACTTCTATGACCAGCACACAGGAGATACTCAGTTAATATTTATTGAATTGAAAGGCTGTGTTCTCTGTTTATCCAAAAAGGAGATAAATCAATTTATTAGCATTTATTGAATACTTGCTACTAAAAAGAGGGGTCAATCAGAAGTGCTTGCCCTTGAGGCTACTTATGGGGTGTCTGGGAATAGCTCCGTCCTCAGAGGTATGTTGGAGTTTGGCTGGATAAGTGCTGTGTAATAGAGGCATGAACATTTTCTCTTTTGTGGAATGGAGTATCAGATTGCTTAAAATACGCTCTCAGTACAGCTGGCTTCTCCCTTTGGAGTTTGTGTTGAGATCTGTAAGCCAGGAAGGGGGTGGGGGGAAGTGGAAACAAGAATGATGAGGGCATCTGAGAGTTTTGGGGCCTGAGGAGAGGTGATTGTCTTACAGGTTTGCTCTTTCACTTCCATCTTCTTTTAGGAAAGAGGGTCCTGGGCCTTGGCTAAAACTAACTCTACCTCCCTGAACCCCAGGCCCCCATGAATGAGGGGGCAGGTGGCCACAGAGAAAACAGGTGCTAAGACGAAGAGCAAAGGATCCTTGGGCCGTACCTGTGAAAAAAGAGTGAAGAGAGCAAGGAACTGGCTTTTTACCAGTTTTGTTAATTATTAGTTGTTCATGACTACACTGACCAGAATTGTTTTCCTTTTTTTTTTTTTTTAAAGATTTATTTATCTATTTTAGAGAGTAGGGGAAGGGGTAGCAGAAGCAGAGGAGAGAGAGTCCCAAGCAGACTCCCAGCTGGGTGCAGAGCCCTAGCCAGGGCTCGATCCCAGGACCCCAGGAAACCAAGAGCCAGACGCTTAACTGACTGTGTCACCCAGGCACTGGAGAATTTTTTCCTTTTTACTTCCCTTCCTCTTTTCCTTTCTTCCTTCCTTCCGTTTAAAAACATTTACCAGGCACTTCTAGGCTAGGCATGCCAATTTCCCCATGATCTGAAAGTAGGGTGTCCTGCCACTCTTAAGCCAAAGCAAAGAAACAACTACCGTCTATTTAATTAATTAATTAATTTTTAAAGACTTATTTATTTATTCCGAGAGACACAGAGAGAGAGAGGCAGAGACACAGGCAGAGGGAGAAGCACGTTCCCTGCGGGGAGCCCAATGTGGGACTCGATCCCAGGACCCTTGGGTCACGTCCTGAGCTGAAGGCAGATGCTCCACCGCCGAGCCGCCCAGGCATCCCAACTACCATCACTTTATATGGAAAAAAATTTTGAGCATTCTCAGACTTTCTTAGCCTTTTCTCATACCTTGGGACACATCTTGCTAAGGGATGCAAGGATGCACAAAATACATGGGGACGAAGCTCCCTCGGGTGCTCATGGGCACGGGTCAGAGTTCTGGTGGCTTGCTGCTGGGGTGCTGACTGGGGGTCCCGGAAAGGGGCTGGGGGGTGCCCTTCGCAGTCCAGGTGCATGCTGCCTCTGTAACCCTCACTGCAAATCTAAAGTTGAAGGGTATTTTCACTTTTTGCTTTAATTAACTAATCAATTAATTAATTAATTTATGCAAAAGTGTAAGTCCTCTTTGGATTTCTTTCAATTTGCAAAAACAGGTACTAGTACAGGTTTTTTTGTAAAAGTAAAGTGACTCTGGGCACCTCCGTGGCTCAGTGGGTTAAGCATCTGCCTTCACCTCAGGTTGTGATCTCGGTCCTGGGATCAAGCCCTGCATCAGGCTCCCTCTCAGCGGAGAGTCTCCTTCTGCCTCCCTGTGCCACCCCTCTCCCCATGCTCTCTCTCAAATAAGTGAAACCTTTGTAAAACAAGTGAAGTGACTCAATGCAAACTTTTGAAAAGCAGAGGATGGATGCCTGCAATGAGAGATGCAAGACAGGAGGATGTTGTCCTCAAATATTTTACTCCCGGGAGGAAAGCAAGAGAGGATTCCAGGGCAGCATTGATCAGGACGTTGAAGGCGACCTTAATGTAGCCTAGTGCCCAACCCACTGTCTGCTCTCAAATGTTTCCAGAAAAAAGATGATTTGAGTTTTCTCTAAGATTGTGAACTTCCCCTTCCAGATGGTAAACTCCTCGTGAGCAAGCCATGCTTTGCACACCTAGCACAGTGCAAAAATATATATGATGTCCAGTAAATATCAGTTGAAGGGAGAGAAGGGAAAAAGGAGCCATAGGTAATTCATCTGAATCTAAATTGGACCTAGTTCTATTTTCAGACTTAGCATCTTCAAAAAAATCATTTGCAAAATCACTACTACCTGCTGTGCGCCTGCCAGTTTGTGAATGTTACGTGTGTGCGTCCGGGATGTGTCAGAGGATAAGAGAGGGTGGGGACCCCCCCCCCCCCTTCATCTACTGGCTCACTCCAGTGAAGTGCTCCAAACCCCGTGCTCCGAGACCAGGAGGTTTCTGGTTGAAATCAACTTGTCACTGAATGAAGAGAGTTCTCGGGTGGCTCCTCGGAGTCTGAGTTTTCTGAGTTACGGTGTTGGACTTGGAGTTGTGAAGGTGTGCGCGGGGTATCGTGGGGGTGGCTGGGGGGTGGGGGGGAGCGCGTGAGACAGGACACATGAGAACCGTGTAAAGACAAGTGATAATCAGAGGTAGGAAGCTGGCTAGACGCAACCTTCCAGTGGGAGAGGCGGAGGTGGGAGGGCCAGCTGCTGCTTTAGCCAGTGGCTCAGATTCCAGCACCTTCTTTCATGCCCATCTTCTTGTCCCCCTGCCTTTTCCCATGTGCAAAGCCTCCTCTTTGCTCTTTGCCCTCTCCCAAGAGTCGAGCCACCTGTTTGCTTGTGCCGACGTTTTGTCCAGGTTCCCTTGCATGTTGAATGTTTTGTCCAGGTTCCATCGAAATGTCAGAAATGGATTTCTCCATTTAATAATAATAATAATTAATAATAATAATAATAATTAATTAATAATAGGGGATGCTTGGGTGGCTTAGTGGTTTAGTGCCTGCCGTCATCCCAGGGTGTGATCTTGGAGTCCCAGGATCGAGTCCCACATCGGGCTCCCTGCATGGAGCCTGCTTCTCCCTCTGCCTGTGTCTCTGCCTCTCTCTCTCTCTCTGTCTCTCATGAATGAATAAATAAAATCTTAAAAAAAATAGTAATAAATACAAATAAACTCAAGAAGTTGAGAGTGGGATTTTTCTTAAGGTGAAAGAGGTTGTAGACCAGGAGGCAGGGGAAGTAATTGAACAGGAGGCTCTCTGGGCCCACCCCCCCCAGCCCCAGTTAAGCACGTGTAATTTAAACCTGTCCTTGGGGATGAGTGAAGAGAGAATCACCCCCACCTTCCTCCCACCGGTCCCCTCCTCCCTCAGTGAAAATTCCTAGTGGGGAGTCTGTGCTATCTCAAACTGTGCTGTCACTTTTCAGGGTCACTCCCTGGGGATATCCTTCCCCCAATCCCTGTGCAATTTAGATGTTTCGGAGGGAAAAACAGAAGCCCCTGTTGGGTCCTGCGGTTGCTTTAGTAACTTTGCTGGTTTGCAACTTAGCCTCCTTGAGGGGGTGGGGGTGGCGCTGGGTGGCGGGAGGGTGGTCCTAGACAGGGAATCACACTGTGGGCTCTCAGGAGGGTAGTGGGTCCTTGGGGCCACGTACAGTCGCCCGCCCCTTAACCCACAGGGGATGTGCTCCAAGAGCCCAGCTGGATGCCTGCAACCCTGGGTAGTACTGAACCCCACAGAAACTTAGGTTTTTCCCCAGACGGGCATGCCTGTGACAAAGTCTGACTTATGAATTAACCACAGTGAGGGATTGACTGTAGCAACTAATGATAAAAGGAACAATTATAACAAGATACTGTAATAAAGATTTCGTGAATGTGCTCTCTGTTTCTCAGAGTATCTTGTGGTCCTGTAGTCACCCGTGCCAGTTGATAAAATGCCTCCGTGATGAGACAAAGCGAGAGGCTGACGTAGGCATCAAGGTGTAGTGTCCGGTCACCGTGGGCACCCTCTGGCTCTACACCAGGAGGAGGTTCATCTGCTTCTAAACCTTGGGGTCCCCGAAATCTTGGAAAGTGAAGCTCCAATAAGGGGGGCAGTGGGTGGACTGGACTCTGCTACACTTAAAATGTTCTGTATTTTTTTCAAGGATTTTATTTATTTGTTCATGAGAGACACACACAGAGAGAAAGAGGCAGAGACACAGGCAGAGGGAGAAGCAGGCTCCCTGCGTAGAGCCCGATATGGGACTTGATCCAGGGAACCCGGGGTCATGACCTGAGCCAAAGGCAGATGCTCAACCACTGAGCCATCCAAGTGCCCCCATTTAAAATGTTCTGGAGATTTCCTTAGGCTTGGTCTGGAGGCCGCTAGAACCAGTTCCTTTGATTCTTGTCTGTGGCTGTTCTCCCCTGGAGAAACCACGGTCTGTTTAAGACTTGTCTGTGACCTTCTCGGTTGCCAAGACTCACCCCAAGTTGGGCATCGTGGGGGCTAATAACATTGTATGTCTCCCTGAGAGACGTTTGCCTTTCGGTTTGTACACTCTGTTCTTTACATTTGATGCTCAGGGGTGGTAGTTTTCTTGAATAAGGACCCTTTGTGCGATTGATCAACAAAATAAGTTTCAATGAATGGCCTCCCCCGTTTCCTATGACATTCCCCGAGTAGATAGTGCTTATAGACAGACATCTATCCCTTCAACCAAATGTTCAAGAAATGGTCTCTTCCTGGGGTTCTAGGTCAAAGAGAAGAACCACCTGGGAATCTGGTAGCCCACCTCCCACGTCCACAGGGGAGACATGTACAGCACATGTCAATATTGCCCTTGCTGATTAGGGCAATATTTTGGTTTGTTGAGAGAATCCTAAATCTAGGTGGTCACTTTTCTTTTCTTTTTTTTTTTTTTTTAAGATTTTATTTATTTATTCTTGAGAGATAAAGAGAGGCAGAGACAAGGGCAGAGGGAAAAGCAGGCTCCCCCAGGGAACCCGATGTGGGACTTGATCCCAGGACCCCGGGATCACACCCTGAGCTGAAGGCAGATGCCCAACCACTGAGCCACCCAGGTGCCCCTAGGTGGTCACTTCTCTAATCTGATCGGCAAATCCACATGTCAAACCGAATCGGAAAATACCCAACATCCTCCTCTTACGATGTGGAGTTTACGGTGTTGGAGTTACGGCTCCAACGTATATCCAGGCAAATAGGAACAAAAAGAGCAGAAGGTGTTGTGTGCAGAAGATGCACATGTGTGTGTTTCGTGGCTGGCCTAGAGGAAGCCGCTCACACGCGGGTGAGGATGCTACTGTTAGCTCCCTGTTGCAAGAGCGAGGATCCAATATGGCACCAGGTGCATGGTGAGTGGTCAGCAAAATGTATGTTTTTCCTTCTTTGTTTCCAAAGCAATATGGAAACATGCAGGCCCATTTGGAGCAGACTTCTGATGCAGGGGACCAGCCAGTGGCCTGTGGTAGTGCTGAGTGGGTCGGTAACCCTGGAGCCAGCCATGCACGCTCCTGGTGCGGGCATGCATGGTGTGGGCCCTGATTACACTCTTCAGACCGACCCTGATCCACCTCCTCGGTGTTTGTGAATCTCCAGGGAGCTGTGGGGTTTAAGATGCTTTGTAAGCTGTAAATTCACAGCGCAACTTAAGTGAGTTCTCAAACCCACCGAGAATTGAAGCAAGGGAAAGAAGCCACGGACTGGCAGGCTGGTGGAGGGCTGATTTAGAACGCGGTGTAGACGGAGAAGTCTTGCAGAACGTGGAATTGGTAGGGCAGGCCACTGTTGTAGAGCAGAGGCCCCAAGACGGTGGGACAGAGGGGTGTGATTGGGAGTTAGGTGGTGGTGGGGGGCCCTGGGGGCCTGAAAGTAGAGGTTACCTGCCCACAGTGGCCGCTGTCCCCTGGGATTTTGTCTGGAGAATGGAGCTGGAATATCAGCCTTCTAGCACCTCACAGCCATGTTGGCAAGGGAGATGGCACGCGAGGCTCATCGTGTGGTTGTGTTGGTGTGTGTGTCCCTTTATTTCACCTTTCCTGGCTTCCCACATGGGGCCAGGATGCTACACCTGCAGCTGTGTCTTCAGGGGACCTGTGTTGGCCGTCCCCCCCGCATACGCATGTGTGTGCACGCTGTTGGCTCACGGTGTCCCCGGCCTGAGTACCCTCCTTTGCTTCCTGGAAGCGTGTATGGTGGACAGGACGCCGGATGGCGTGGCGGACAGTGGTCGGTCACTCGGTAAGTTGCTTATACTCGAGGTCTTGGCTCCTTCCTCTTTAAGTGAGGGGGGTAGATTGGCGTGACTGGTAAGGGCTCCTCCAGGTGAGGCTTGGGGCATTCCTTTGTAGGGTGAAGAGCCCTTTTTGCGATGCGGATACTTTTGTAACGGGGAGGGCATTTTTTCCTGCCTTTCTTATTGTTGATTTTTGTGCGTCCCATTTTCTGAGGGCAAGGACGTCAGGCCCGCTTATTCCACGTGTGGAGTTTATTTTCCTGTTCATGGGGATGCAGAACGTGAGGTTTTCAATAGATTCACTTACTAGTTCCAGAAGGTGATGAAGGCCCATCTCATTGGACCAACTTGCCGCCTGTGTTTGTCACAGTGTTTCTGTGAATTTGAATCACAGGCACAGAGCTGCCCGGCTCGGGTGCTTGGGGGGAAACAGCCTCAAATGTCACACCGGGGGTGCTCCCGGGAGAGGTGGGGAGCCCAAGGGCCAGATGTTGTGTCTTCCTGCCCTGGGAGTGTGAAGCCCCCAGCAGGTGGCTTAAGTTGAAGACCTAGATGCGGCGGACAGGGGCAGGAGCCCCAGGGGTGCAGGGAGGCCTCGGCACCTCTCAGCGCCCCGTGCCCGGAAGGACACCTGAGTTTTTGGGAACCGAAATCCAGACCCTGGGAGGCAGAGACCAAAGGGCGGAGGCCAGGCCCAAAGTGAGTGCCTGCTCGCATGCGGGCGCAAAATAATTGAAGGAAGCAGGGATACCCATCACCGGGAGCTGAAAAGCCTCACGTCCAGATGTGGTCAGAGAGGTTCGCCGAATGAAAGACAGTCTGATGAGTGAGATACACACGCCTGTAGAGCACAATAGAAAAATCGATAGTAAGTGGAGGTGAAAGAGTTTGAGCTGGGTTTTATTGAGCACAAAGAGGACAGACTGGCTCTTGCCGTGGTTCCAACTGTATGTTCATGGTGCTTTTTTTTTTTTCCTTTTTTTTTTTTTTTTTTTGTTGAAAACTCCAGGGTAGGGGGGTAAAAGTCATCCAGGAACAGTTGCCAGCCCAGCCTGGACGTGCAAGCCCACGCATACACACCGATCGGCGGGGGTGGGGGAGAGACACACGGGCCTCGGGGCCTAACGTGTCTGGGCTCGCGCGTGTGGTGGCGCGTGCTCTTGGCTTCACGTGCGTGGGGGCACGTCTGTCATTGGGGGTTTCCAGGAAGCGTGAGTGGGAGCTGTCTTTTCCCATCCCGGGTTCCTTCTCCCTTCCCTTTGCCCTCCACCAGTCTACTGTGGCTTTATTAGGAATTCCCTTTGGTTTAGGGGGGGAAACATCGAGGGAGAAAGAGAGCTGGCTGGAGGGGGGGAAGCAGAACTAGCTCTTGGCTGGAAGCCCACGGTGTGGCCCAGCAGCCTTGTTTGAGAGCGCTGTCCCGGCCTTCTGTTTTCTTAAGCACACCCCCTTTCCCCCCACCGTGCCCTCTTTTTTTTTCCTCTAAGGGGGCTGAGGGAGGCTGTTTCTATCCCCTGAAGCCCCCCTTCCTTTTTTCCCCCCCTTTCCGTTGTTTAAAGAGGATCTTTTTTTTTTTTTTTGAGGCCTGAGCCCTGAGCCGGGGTTTCTCCACGCCGGCCTCCCCAGCCCCCCTCCCCGATGAAGAGTTCATCCAAAGTTCGCATCCAGACTCCGAACAAAGTGGCGCAGACCTTTTCCTGACTCCTCACCCTTTGTCCTCATCACTCAGTGACAGACAGGAATCAAATGCTGAGGACCCAGCCGGGCGAGGGGCCGTGGGGGGAGGGAGAGGGGGGTTGTTCCCATTAACTGGCTGGGCCCTCGGCAGCCTCAGCAGCCTCAGCCTCCGGAGGGAGGGAGGGAGGGGAGGGAGGGAGGGAGGGAGGCCGGCCTCGGAGGGAGGCCAGAGGCAGGAGGAGGGCGGCCCCAGAAAGGATTTTTGTTTTAGTTTCCCCAGGCACACACTGCCGAGCTCCCCGGTTCATCTGGTTTCTGTTTGAGGGAGGAGGGCATGGGTGAGCCACGAGGAGAGGCGGCTGGCGGGGGGCAGAGGAGAGGCCGGAAGGGGAGAGCTGGGGTGCTTTTTCCTGAAGCGGAAAAGCCTTGAAGCCTTCTGATCCTGCAGCGAGGAAACAAATTCTCTGGGAGTGAAGGGTTCACCTCTTGGAGGTGGATTACACTTTTCAGGACACCAGAGGACCATAGAGCAAATTACTTCTTCCAGAGTGCTAAATGATCCCCTGGTGCCCTGGAAAGAGCCCGTTTACCTCCAAAAGGTGAGTTGTTTATTGCCGGAGAGTCGAATATTGGCTGTAATGCCGGCTCATCCATCCTCTCACATCCCTGCGAGGCATTTAGGGTGGAGGTGATATTATCCACCTGTCAGCACGGGAAGGGGCCCTGACGAATGCTTGTCGGATTCCCGGATTCCCGTTCCCAGGGCGGGCGGCGGCGCAGGGAGGTGAAGTGACTCCGCCAAGGTCTCACGGTGCCCGCTGCCCGGAGCACCGGGGCCAGCTCCAGCCGGGAGGGGACAGGCCAGAGGACGGCCCTCCTGCCATTGCCCAGACCCTAGCGGGGGCCCCCTCACCTTTCCTGCTTGCGTCACAGGCTCCTGCGGAGGCTCCCAGCCTCCCGGGATTGTCGGGAGAGTGATCCTTGGGGAGAGGTATCCTTTGGGGTGAGCCCGAAATTGGAAGGCAGACCGACGTGAGATCTTGCTTGCCGCTGTGATCAGACCCTTGGCCCCTTCTTCCCCCTAAGTCGTCAGAATCGCAGGGAGCTCAAGGGGCTGTGGTCCCCCGGCCCTTGCGGGGTGGGTCAACAGGGGGCTCAGGAGCTCTTTCTGGTGGGGGCGAACGGGGAAACTGAGCCATGGAGTCAGGACGCCGGGGGTTCTGTGTCTCCTCCTGACCGGTGGATTTGTTGAGTGAGTCGTGGACCTGAATAAAGGCCTGAGTGTAATTGTTGCGGGGCTGTGTTTGGGGTGTGTGGGGGGCTCGGTTAAAAAGGTGAACGCGGCTTAGGCTTCTGGCCCGAATGGAGTCTCCTGTGCATTCCCTGCCTGCTCGTGTCGATGAGCTCATGTAACCCACGCAGCGTCCTGGGAGGTGCAAATCATTGTTTTTTTTTAAATTACTAGACATGAACTTTATTTTTTAAAATCGTCATTTTTTTAACAAGCGAGGGAACGGAAGCACAGGGTGACTAAAACCCCTTGCCGGGCATGGGCTTAGTGAATGGTCATGTGCATCATCCTGGAGATAGGGCGCGTTCCCAGTGATGTTTTTATGGGCTGGCTGTGCTCACAAGAGGGTTGTGGGAAGGAGAGACACCCCTATTAATTAGGATCCTGGATAAGTTGGGCCCCCAGGTGTTGCAGGCTCTGAAGCCTCACCTCTTCCCAGGTGGACAAAAAGAGGACTTCCCAACTAGGCTCCAGCGTACGCGGGCAGGGGGCTATGTGGCCTGCTTGGGAGAATAAACTTACCAATAAATGTTTTAATTACCGATGATCCTTGCCAATTAATTAAAAAGTCTGTCTGTCATGGCGCTGCTTTCTTGGCAGCACTTTTATTGACGATGCGTTTGCGTGCACATGCAAGGAATAAGGTGACATTTCTTCTCGACGTTTCCTAACCCCGGCTGTTTTGAGGCGGAACAGCCCGTCGGCAGACTGGTGCAGTTTTCCTAGCCTGTGAGCCGAGAGGCGAGAGGGAGGCCTGCGCACCCCCGGGCCCGAGGGTAGGTAGTGGGGTGACCTGGTCTACGCACCAGCCCGGGACTCCTGCGTGTTGTGGGATTCGTGTTTCCTGTGAACTTAGTTAAGCCGTTTGCAGAAAGTTGGGGGCCTCCGTGAAGAGGGGTGCCGCGCTGCCGCAGTTAGATGCAGTCTAGACTTTCCACCTCCCCTGTGGCACTTTTGGCAAGTTGACAGGTATAATTGATGAGTTATTCTAAGAATGTGATTCCTGAGTAAGTCTAGAGTGGAGTGGCTGTGTTTCTGAGTAGTTAATGCGGCTGGGGGAAGGCAGGGGAGGGGGTGGGGGTCGGGGAGCGGGAGGGAGATGGGGAGGAGGGTCTTTGTTCTACGTCTGCGGTTCCAGAGAGGGTGGCAGGGAATCCTAGCACACGCCGTCCCCTCTGGGCTCACGGCTGCCGTGTGACAGTCTGCACGCAGCCTTTCCAGTCCGGCCAGCCTGTGTCCTGGGAAGCGGAACCGAGGCCTCTCACCTGACTTGTAAACCTCTGGGCCAGCCTGGGCCAGCCTTCTCGGTTGAGCTTATAGGGATTCACAGAGTAGCTCTTAACTGCTTCCAGTTTGCCCAGTTGCCTGACAGTCCAAAGTTAACGATCACCACCCGCCCCCCCACGGCCCTTTAATGCTCAAGGGTCGGGACAGAAGAAGTCGGGGTGGTGGTTGTGGGTGTCGTGCCTTGTTGCTCATCTGGATGAGCAGGTGCCAAAGCTGGCAGTAGAGGCTCTGGGGGCATGGAGGCTCTGGGGGTGGTGGAAGCCTTGGGGATGGTGGAGGCCTGGGAGTGGTGGAGGCCTTGGGGACAGTGGAGGCCTGGGAGTGGTGAAGGCCTTGGGACATTTGAGGGTCTGGGGGTGGTGGAGGCCTTGGGACATTTGAGGGTCTGGGGATGGTGGAGGCCTTAGGGGCGGTGGAGGCCTTGGGACAGTGGAGGCCTGGGAGTGGTGGAGGCCTTGGGGACGGTGGAGGGTTTGGGGACAGTGGAGGCCTTGCAGGCGTTGGAGGCTTTGGGGGCGGTGGAGGCCCTGGGGGTGGTTGAGGCTCTGGAGGCAGTGGAGGCCTTGGGGGCAGTGGAGGCCTTCGGGGTGGTGGAGGCCTTGGGGATGGTGGAGGCCTTGGGGGTGGTGAAGGCTCCGGGGGTGGTGGAGGCTCTGGGGCCATGGAGGCCTTGGGGGCAGTAGAGGCCTTGAGGGTGTTGGAGGCTCTGGGGACGGTGGAGGCCTTGGCCTTGGGGGCAGTGGAGGCCTTAGGGATGGTGGAGGCTCTGGGGGCAGTGGAGGCTCTGGGGGCGGTGGAGGCCTTGGGGGCAGAGTGTAGCCTGTTCAGAGAAAGGAAGGAAGGGCCTTGCAGGACTTGGCCTGGCACGTCCATACAACACGTTGGAAAGCAGCACAGGACCCACAGCCCTAGGTGGCTTGCCAGAGGTCAGCGCTTGCTCCTCCTCTGCTTTGAACTCCGTCCCTCAGGGCTCCCCCCTCCTTCCCACCACACCAGTGCACCCCCCGCAGCAGGCCAGTCCCCCCGAAACCTGCCGCACCCAACCCCTTTTGCCTGCTGACCACGACGGAGACTCCCCCTGGGTCTCTTGAGCCCTCAGTTATGACAGCCCCCACCCCCACTGGCAACTCCAACTTCCCCAGCCTCTGCAGCACATGGCGCTCACATTCTTTTGAAACCCAACCTACTTATTTATAGATCCAGACACAATTATCTTATTGGATGTTGACCGTGGGTGGTTTGCTGTGGCTGCGCTTTAATTTTCCAACATGTCAGGTGGACCCCAGATCCCGAGGCTACTTCAGAAGCATTAGACTGCACTCTGGAAGGTTAGAAAGACAAAGTCTGCCCCTTAGTCTGCTCCTCACCCCCCACTCCCGCCCCATGGGAAGAATGAATCAGGTTAGGGAGACGTGGGTGTGAATTCCAGCTTTCGTGGTTACTAGCTGTGTGACCGAAGGAAGTAACCTAACCTCTCTGTTTTTAATCTGTGAAAATAGGGCTATTTGGCCTACCTCCAAAAGTCGTTGAGAAGGCTAAAAAAATAATGAATGGCAGGCACTACTTTGTAAAAATACTGCTAATTTTTGCTTTTTTTAAAGCTCATGCTAGGCCAATGCACACCATCCTGTCTCCTGTAAAGGATCAAGTGCCTGGTGCTTTGGGGGCCAGGGTGCTTTCCACGCTCTTCCTGTTACTGTGGCCTTCTCCCCTGGCTCTCTGCGGCTCTTGAGGGCTCCTGACGTGCCTGCACGCTGGGTAACTCTGGGGTTAGGCTGATGTTCTCTCCCTTTGGGAGAACCTAACTTTTCCTACTTCACCCCTGCCACCCCAGGTTGCTGTTTCTTGGTGGGACCTCCTGGACAGCCATAGGACAGGGTGATAATTATAAACCTAATTTACATGGCACTTTACCAATTTCCGATCCCTTTCCTATTTCATCTCACGTCGAAGGTGGTATTATCCCCATTTTAGAGATAAGGAAACCAGGAAACCGAATCTCGATAAGGAAGATATTTTAAATCCTTTCTGCTACTAACTTGCTGTGGGAAAGTCACTCCAGAGCCCAGAACGAAACAGGGAATGTAAAAGCTGCAGGGGAGCTTTTAGAGATCATCTAGTCCAGCACTGAATTTTAATAGGAAATTCAAAATGTGCAACTATCATGTTAAAAAAGGCAAAAAGAAACAGGTGAACTTAATTTTAAAGAATATCGCAATTTAGCTAGATTATTTCAATTTGTAAGCAACATAAAAATTATTAATGAAGTCTTATATTTCTTTTTTTGTGGGGGGAGTGTTCAGTGATCAAAAGTGGGTATGGGTTTTACTCCTACAAGCGCATCTCAGTTCAGATTAGCCACTATTTCAAGGGCTCTGTGCCACCCACGGCTGGTAGTTACCTTATTGGATGACCCAAATCTCACCTGTTAAATTTTGCAGGTTAGGACGCCGAAGACCAGAATTATTATTAATACGTGGTGAAAATGAAATAAATCTGCCTTCAGAGCCCTTGTCACTGTACTGTCTGCCCTCAACTGTCTTTTTTTTTTTTTTTTTAATTTTATGTTTATTTGAGAGAGAGCACAGGTAGGGGGAGGGGCAGAAGTAGAGGGAGAAGTAGGCTCCCCACTGAGCAGGGGACCTGATTGGAGGTGCTGGAGCCCATCCCAGAACCCTGGGATCATGACCTGAGCCCAAAGCAGATGCTTTAACTGATGGAGCCACGCAGGTGCCCTGATGCACTGCACGGTCTTTAATATGAAGACCAAAGAACTTGGTTTCTGGTATAATTCTGCATCTTCCCTCTGGTTCTCTATAGTTTGGGCTTAGAGAGGGCCCCCACTGTCCATGGGCTTTGAGAGAGTGCCATGCCTGTCTCCAAAGTTACATCATAGTCTTTCCAATGGCAGACAGAGCTTTCCGATTGCTAAGCATGTCCTCGCTCTAGGGGAAGTAGAAATGCACCGTATTTCTGTCGGACAGACTTCCCATCAGTGGAGCGGGGTCCTTGCCGCTCACAACTTGCCTCACCCTACCCTGTGTGCGCTTGGACATGACGCTCCCTAAGAATCCCCAGAAACCCTGAGCAGCGAGCTGCCCTTGGCATTGCACTGGTGAGCCAAGTGGGCAGTGCCCGTCGAGCACTTGTCGGAAATGGTCCCCCGGTGGCAAGCTGGCTGTAAAGCAGTTGAGGATGACATGAATGATGTCTCTTGAAGCCAAGACTGAGCAGCCTTAATGGCAAACAAGGTCAGTTACCTGGCTGGATGAGGACTCTGGGAGTCTTTTTTTTTTTTTTAAAAGAAGAAGAAGAAGAGCCATTTATTAATCACCACTTTTGGCATGTTATGTATGATTGATTTGCTCATTGGCACCACCCAGCTCAGCTTTGCTTTTAGGAGGTGATCTCCATACCGGTACGATCGCTGTATATTCACTTTCACTGGCTTCAGGAAACCACCAGTGGGAAGTCTTATTTATGGTGATGATGGTTATGGTTATGATTATTGACAGCCATTATTATAAACATCATTATTATTTAGTGTTAATCAACAACGGTGTGAAGGGTGCTCTAAAGAACACGGAATTAGACTCTGTCCTTGCAAATGGGCTCATAAGAAAAAAATGACAGAAAGAGACACCTAGCCTATGGGCTGGCTAGGAAAAATACATTCTAGGGAAATGCAGCTGACAAAATACTCCTAAGGTTATAATTTCTAGAGCTTTGGTAGAGTCCAATATGGTACCCTGAACGTAGATTAGAAAAATAGAAAGTAGAATTTCCCAGTAAAAGAAGGCCCATTGTTTCAGGCCAGTTTTTAGTATTAGACTGAGTCAGGAAGAACAAATACGAGGGAAACATTGGCTGTAATTTTGTGTCTTGGACATGGAGGTTCATTTTTAGGATCTGTTTTTACTGTGCAATATTTGCATTCTTGAACGACTTTCAAGGTCCCCGTGATGTCATTACAGACTTGCCCTGCCCATGGTACAGGAAAAACTTGGATCTAGAGCAGAGAGCATTTGTTTGTGGTATTTCAGAAGCTTCTGTTTCATTCATCCTGATTCTAGAAACAGCCTTTTACTTTTCGGCTTCTGTTTCCTTGTGTGTCAAATAGGGATCTCAGTAACTACACGATAGTGTCTTGAGAAGTAAGGTGTTACTCTTTGGACTTCTACTGTTTCCCACTAATTTTCTTTCTATACTAAGCTCTAAGTTTTTTTCCTCCCCCCTGCCCTCCCCTTATGTTGCTCAACTTCTCTAAAATTAAAAAAAAAAAAAAAAAAAAAAGGGAGCACCCTGGGTGGCTCAGCGATTTAGCGCCGCCTTCGGCCTAGGGCCCCACCTCGGGCCCCCTGCATGGAGCCTGCTTCTCCCTCTGCCTGTGTCTCTGCCTTTCTCTCTCTCTCTCTCTCTGTCTCTCATGAATAAATAAAATCTTAAAAAAAACAACAAAAAACCCACCCCCCCAAAAAAAAACCCCAAAAAACAACAAAAAAATCCCCAAACATATATCCAGGAATAAGCTGGGGCTCAGAGAAGTGTAGTGTCTTGGCCAAATCCACATAGCAAATAAGTGCACATCTGGGTTGTGAGGCTGGTTTCTTGACTTGGATCAATGATTTGTCTTCAGATGTGTTCCTGGCCGTTGTGCGGATTAGTGAGGGCATGCTCCAGGACCCAGGCTTCGAGATGGGAGTTCTTGTTGGTCTTGACTTTGAGATATATATGTATATATATATATATAGTGTAAATTGCCCAACAATGTCAGATTTCTAGTGGGGACTGGTCATTGCAAATAACAATTTGAAAATACCACTTGTGGTCACTTTTGCATTCTACGTACTGCCAGTTATTTCATTGCTTCAGCTGAGATGGGTTTATGTGGCCCCAAAGGGCCAGTTAGCCAGGAAGAGGCTCCCCTCTCCCTGTCTTTTGTGGAAGGAACTGAGTTGGTGGTTACCTGAGAGAGTGGTCATCTCCTTCGAAGGTAGATGGTGACATCAAGCGTTGATAGTTGGAAAATACAACATAGTTCTTTGAAGAAGTAGAACCATCTTGACTTGTTGGACTGATGGTATCTATAAAGAAGGTTTTGGGAGGGATGCAGAGGTAATTGTCTACCACACTTGCAAATTTGTTGGCCAAAAAGCAAGAATTTCCCAATTCTCTATATGGCCCTAGGAAGACCAATTGCACCCTTTTGGATGTCCCCAACTATGATGATTCTGAAGGTGTGGCCTTGAAGACAGGACTCCATATGCACTTTTCCTTAATAAATTCCTTAAGTTTCTTCCATGTTTTAGGACTTCAAGAATGGCCTTGTCATGGCCTTTGTTTTGGGGTCTTGTGGCTGCGTGACACATTAGAAAAGTCACTCTGTAGCTTGTAACTTTGGGCCCCTAAGAGGCCTTGGCCTTTTAAGAAACTGATCTGAATGATCACAGTACATTTCTGCAGGGCTTTCAATTCTGGGTTTCTGGTGTTTGTCTGTTTATTTGTTTCTTTAGGTATCCTGACTACCAGAATAAGAATATGGTTCTCTTTCTCTCTCTTTTCCTTTTCCCCTTCTTTTTCCCCCCCTAACTCCCTACAGGGTGGTGGAACCCAGAGCAGAATTTAATTTTAATTTTAAAGATTTTATGTATTTATTCACGAGACACACAGAGAAAGTAGAGACATAGGCAGAGGGAGAAGCAGGCTCCCTGTGGGGAGCCTGATGTGGGACTGGATCCCAGGACCCCGGGATCACGACCTGAGCCAAAGGCAGATCACGACCTGAGCCAAAGGCAGACGCTCAACCACTGAGTCACCCGGGCGTCCCCGGAGCAGAATGTTAGGCTGGAATTGGGTCAGGTCAAAGTGGAGGACCTAAGCCCCAGTCCTCCATTGTCTGTGGCATCCTGGGGTAGCTCTCCTCTCCCACCGTCCCCGATGCCTTCATACACTCTTAGACCTAGAAGGGTCACCTGCTGGAGGTGAACTAGTCTGATACTCAGATCTTTCTAATGAACAAACGGTGTCAAGTGGTCTTCAGTTGGGTGACCAGAGCCCTCATTACGTGCTGAAGTCCTTGGAGAACCTGCTCATGTCTGGTTTTTGTCATTTGTCTTACCATTTCTGGGCAGCATCCTCCTCCTTCCCCAGCTCCGCTATGCCCCTTTTATCCTTCCAGACTTTTTGAAGGGCTACCTGGGCAGCCACATTTTTCATAAAGAGCCTGGTACCTAAAATAGCTTGACATTTGTGTAGTAACTTAGAGTTTACAGCACACTTCATTTATGTTATCAGATTTGACCTTTAAAACCACCTGGAGGTACGAAGGAGAGGTATCATTATCCCCTTTCACGTAAGACATGGAGGCTCAGAAAAGTGCAGTGACTTGACCTAGGTTACTCAACAGGTATGTGGCCAAGCTTGAATTTGCATCCCGGTCTGCGTCCAAACCAACTCCTCCCTGCCCATAGACAGAGTGGTGTTCTTTTACATGGAACTCCATTTCCTGGGTCTTTTTCCTCCTGGTTTTTGCAGCAAAGAAGAGTCAGCAGGCTCATCAAGAGATTTCTTCTTTTTTCCCCTTTCCATCCATCCCTTAAGATTCCATGTCCAACACCACACTCTTTACTGCATCCTTGCTCTCTCCTCGGTCACCAGCGTCAACTCCAGTTTTCTGGAACTGGGTAATCCTGAGCTTGACCCCAGTCTCTCTACTGTCGCCCACTCCTGCCTGTGGTTTTGTTTCTTTTCTCTTTCTTCTGGCCCGTCTGGAGCTGCTGGACAAATGTTTAGCCTCTTATCATTATAATTTTTTTTTTTTTTTTTACAGTATTCTCATGTGAATCTTTTATCAGTGGCCTCTTCTTCATTTTAGCCCTTTTGGGGGAAGGGTTAATAGTTCAAACCCATCATTTTTCTTGGGAGGGTCAAGACTTACAAAAGCAGCCTGGAGTGGGGCTGTCCCTGGGATGGGCGAGGGGCCCCGGGCCGAGGTGGGGATGCTGGAGGTTGGGAGGACACTTGTCTCTTTCCTCCCTCCTCTGATAGAAGTGCCCAGGAAAGCTTGGACTACAGAAGCTGCAGCCTTTCTAAAAGCCTGCTGCTGGAGTTTGGAAGACTGGAAGATCCCTCCTGGCGGGTGTCCTTTCTTCATTTTACTTTTCCTATTGGTTTGCTGAGCAAAGAGCAGGCTTTGTGCAGCCCCCATCCCCCCTTCCCCCCCTTTTCTTAAAAAGCTTCTGTTCTCCTTTGAAACAAGCCAACAAAAGTTGAAGCCAGCGTGTGTAGGCAACTCAGACCTCATGAGCCGTTCTTTTCCGAAGCAAATTTTAATTCACAGCGGCCAGTTTGGGGGCAGCGCGAAAGACCCTAATCACCCTGGCAATCTGAAGGACCTTGCCTGATGCTGAATAATTAAGTGTGGTTGTTCCTGCTTCCTAAATCTCAATGTTGTCTGCTGGGCCTGATAATTGTGAGTGTATTTATGGGAAAATTTGGGTAGAATGTATGAGTCAGGAGTGTCCTAAAAAAAAACCCCAAACCCCAGATGTCTCATCACTGCAGTGTTAGACTAAAATGATGGAAATATTAAGGACCCAAACCATGTTACTGCTTTTTTTTTTTTTTTTTTTTTAGGTTTTATTTATTTATTCATGGAAGACACAGAGAGAGGTAGAGACATAGGCAGAGGGAGAAGCAGGCTCCCTGTAGGGAGCCCTATGCGGGACTCGATCCCTGGGTTTCGGGGATCTTGCCCTGAGCAGAAGGCAGATGCTCCACCGCTGAGCCACCCAGGCTTCCTTGTTACTGCTTTATAACTTAGGTCAACCTGAGCCCCTGCTCTCCACACAATGCAAACAGACTTCTGGCACTTTCCATTGATTGGGAGACCGCTGTTGCCTATTTAGTGCAGTGTAGCTTAACTGGTTAAAGCACCGGGCCTGTTCCTGGGCCACAGACTCCATCCCTAACGTGGTCTGGCCATCTCGTGCCATCTCGTGCGTGTTTGTTTCTAGTCACACTGTGCACTCCAGGGGGAATCCCGGGTCGATCTGAGGCTGAAGTCATAATCCCGAAGGATCACTCTTGTTGGGTCCATGGTCATGATTTTCACCCCTGAAGGATGGCTTGCGTTTTGCAAACTCAGGGATCGCTCTGCCTTCAGAAAACCAGAATGGGGCAGTAAATTTAAGCAGATTCTCCATTAGGTAGTAACCACCTTCCGAGCTAAGGAACCTCCTGTGCTTATGGAACACAAAGGAGAGTGAAGAGAAGTAACTGTGTGGTGCTCTCTGAGGCCTGTAGTTAAAGGGGTTTTGCAGGGAGCCTCACCCTCTGACAGGTAAGCCCATGTGAAGGTGGTGAGGGTTTTGGGGGTTGGGGGAGAGGAATTAGAAGTGCTGGAGTCAGCATCTCACTGGCCCGGAAAGCTTGCACGGCTCTTTTCTGCAGGAGGTGGGAACATGGGACTAGAAATTGTGGAAGCAGGGGCATGAGTCTTGGGGGTCAGGGCATGGCTGCTTGGCCTCCCCCTGGCCTCGACAGGGCGTACCCCCTTCTCCCCATCCCTCCCACCTGCCTTACCCTGAGCTCTCACTGCATTTCCTTGAAGATCCTTAAAGAGATTAACTATTGCATTTAGATAATCTAACGATGAGACCCCTTAGCTTGTGGGGTTCCTTTTCTACTGGGCCCATTCCAGGGAGACTCTGGGGTGGTGGTGGAGGGGAAGTGCCTTTGAGAAGGAGGCTAGCTGGCTGCCTTCTCCTTCCCCATCCTGGCTGAGAACGGTGGTGCCGGCTCTGAAAGTTAATCCTCACTGTTAATCCATTTAGGTAAAGCTGTTAGTTAAAAGGTAATCTGTTTAGCCTCCCTTGTCCCATTCTCCTGCTGGAGGCCAAGGGGGTTCCGGTCTTCTCCCTGGGACACCTGTGTTTTGGCCGGTGGACTGTTCTTTGTGGCCTGGGGAGGAAAGCTGCCTAACCAGTTCCCAGGCCCTGGTTCCTGAAGCCCAGTGCTGCTCCCGGGGACACAGGAGCAGGAAGGGAAAGGCTTGCTGAAGTAGAGACAGCCCCGGGGGGGGGGGGGGGGGGGGGCACCCTCCAGGCCACGGCCCCCACCCCTGCAGGGGTCAGTGTCCGTTCTGGGGGCAGACTTTAGGCTTCTACTGCCTTCTCCCAATCCTTGAGAAAATGTGCCCTCTGTGTTCACACTCCAGGACTCTGTCGTGGTTGTGTGGTTGTGCTCCGGGGGTTTGACTGTATTTTATATTGTGTTTGGATATTCTTGTATATTGAATTGCTTGAACAGGGCCTGGTTGTTTGGGAAGGGTCTCTGCACCCTGGCCCACAGCCCCACGTGGCCCCCCCAGACCCTGAGCCTGTGCTTGGCCCCCCCACCCCACCCCACCCCACCCCAGAACCCCCCCAGCCCCTTCCTGCAGCCTCCAGACGCCCACTGGCTCCGTGTCCTGCACTCAACCCGGCCCCCTGCCTGGCCCCCGGGGTCCCCAGCAGACAAAACATAATGTGCTAAATTGCTCACTTGCACGAAAGGCCTCTTGCCTTTGAGGGGAGCTCTCCAGGTACCTAATTTCTCTCTCAGATTTCTTTCTGTCCTCAGAGGTTCCCCAAAGGTACTTGGAGAATGTGTGCCGTCCGCCGGCTGTAAATTAGGGGCCGAATGTTCGACGCCTCGGGGAGGGAGGGGCTGGGGGAGGGCCTCCCTCCCGGGCTGGCGAGGGTTCAGTCCTGCAGGCCGGCCGCAGGCCCCAGTTCCTGAGTGTCGGGTTTCAGCGCTCCCTCCTTCTCTCCTGCAGCTCTCTTCCCCACCTTCCTTATCTTCCATCTCCTTCCTTCCTTCTTCCCAGCCCACTCCGCCCCCACCCCTCCAGATTTTTCTAAAAGTAGCCACTGGGAACGGAGCGGGAATAAAAGCGACGAGGAAGGTGGCAGCAATTCCCCCCCCCCTCCCCGCCTAAGGCAGGGCCAGAAGACTTGATTCTATCCCCCCCCCCCCCCATTTTCCCTTTTCTCTCTTTGTGTTTACTTGCTTGCTTGCTTTCTCTCTTGAGCCAAGTTCGGAAGGGTGGCTTGCAAAAGAGAGGAATTCTGAATAACCGCCTAAGTTAAACAGAATGTGGAGAAAGTTCAGCCCCGTCCCATGCTTTAAAAGTTAAAGCTGGAGAAGGAGAAGGCAATTTTGTCCTAGCCGTGCTGGCCAGATGTAGCTCGGGGGAGGGGGGGGGGGCAGCGCCGGCGTGTTGTCACCTGGGGAAGGGGTAGGCCCACTTTGTAGGAAACTCCAGTGTGTGCAAATGTTGGTCTGTAGAAGTAGACACAAAAATACTTGTGCGTTTCCAAAAGAAATCTCTGTGTCATTCAGTGTATCATTCACGTTTTTAAGAGGCATGATAGTAACCATGCAAGGTAATAGGGTTTTTTTTGTTTGTTACCGGGTTTTTTTTTTTTTTTTTTTTTTTTGAGATAACAAACCTCTGAGTTGGTCTAAGGTGTGGTTGGCTTTACCAAAAAAAAAAAAAAAACCCAAAAAACCAAAAAAAAAGAAACAAACCACATTTCTTCTCAAACAGAGGACTTTATGACAGATTGTGCGGAGAACAGGCACATACACCACAGCTTGGGTTGAGAGCGCTTCCTGGCGACGTCTAGCTAACACGCTTGGAGTTTTAAGTTTAGCGTGGTCTGCTTTTCAGTTTAGCAACTGGACTGTAGCTAAGAAAGAAGAACATAGTAATGTTCGGCACCTCCTGTTTGCCAGACATAGTGCGAAGGACTTTGTACATGAACTCATTTAGGCCTATTTTAGAAATGGGGACACTGAGGAGGAGCCTGGGATTCTGGAAGTCGTAGCTGGCCGCGCCGCGCTGCGCTGCTGGCCTCTTTACCTGTCTGCATTTCACTGTCACTGCACAGGGTGCTCCCGACTCTTAGGATTACGGTTGGACTTCCGAGGCTCCTTCCACCCTGGTATTCATTCATTCATCCATCCGCCCATCCATTGGCACACTCACCAGTCACCTGTACTGGACGCCTCCTGGTGCCGGGATGCCCTGTCCTTCAGGCCTGTGCGTGGTGACGACTTTTTGTCGCAGGATCTAATGAGTTAGCTTTAACTCATCAGGGGTGGACGTGGCCTCTTCTGCTGTCCTATGAGTTCTTGCCTATGCCATCCACTTACTACCGTGCATTCCATACGGAATAAATAACTTATCAAAATAGTCATAAAGGACTTGGCAGACAAAATGAACCGCTAGAGATGACTGCATTAAATTTTAATAGAAAGAATTCTTAGTGATAAGCTGAGGATGCGTCTCGGTGTGTGGCTGAGCTGTTCCTTTGAGACTTGCGTACAAGTCCTGTGACAGCAGAGACTTTGTCTCACTGCTCCGTCCTGGCACCTAGAACATTCTCTGCCATATGGCAAGGGCTCCCATTTTTATTTAATGACTGCATGAGACAGTTAATGCTTTATTTGTGCATGGAGACTGATGGTATTTGCAAATTTTGTACAAAAGACATTGCATAACCGTCCATACTGCCTTGTTCTAACTTTAATTTCTTTGATGAGAGAGAGGAGTTGCAGAATCTACAAGCTCATTTATTTAACAGAAGACGGCCTCACTAACTCTGCGGTGAGGTTTTGGGGAAGGATTCCAGAGTGACGTTAGCATGGAGTTTCAATAGATCTGAGGGATACAAAGGCGCAGCTACAGAATGTGAGTGTGTGGCGAATCCGAGGCCGAATACGGAGCAGCACGCAGGGGAGTCGTGTGATCCTGATGGCCACAGTCCAGGGCCATACCAGGGTCCAATTATGCCAAAGCTAAGGATTTCTAGTTTGGAAAGCGTGAGTAGTAATGCTTGAAGGACACCAAGCTTCTCAGAGACTGAACAGAGCCGTGAGGGGGATGAGCTGGGTTATGAGTAGCCCGGAAATACATGCCTGGAGCTTCAGAGAGAAGGGTCAGGGCTGGAGACATAGGTGTGGGGGGTCATCGGTCTGTGGATAGCAACTGATGTTATGGGAGGGAACGTGAAGACACAGGAGAGTCCTGGGAGAATAGAAGAGAACCGGGGCAGAAGATGCCAAAATGTGCAGGCAGAAGAGGGGATAAGGAAAGGATCATCAGAGAGGTGGGAGGGACGCTGGAGGGAGCTGGATCTTCAAGGCCAAGGTGAGTTTGAGAACCGTAGGTCATCACGGCCAGGTGCCTTGGCCTTCCTCTGGACTCTTCTACTTCTGTCCTAACGTAGATCGTGCTACGTTTTTCTGTTCACTGTCCTTCTCTCCCATTCGTTTGTGAGCCCCGTGGAAACAGGGTTAAAGCGTGCTTTCATCTTGGTGCCTAGGTCACGAATGGGGCAGAGGTTTCATTTCATCTGCCAAGTGTAGGAGTTCTGAGCTGAGTCCAAGGTCTTCAGACAAGAGTGCCTTAGTCCATTAAGGGTTTCTGGTATGGGTTTAGGATCAGAGACTGGTGGCCACTTGCCATGTATTTTTCATCTCTGCATTAGGCACTCATTCATTCATTATTCAGCAGATCTTTACTGAGCACCCAACCTGTGCCAAGTCCTGTGCCAGGTACTCAATAAATGTTTATCGAATAAATGTTGAAGGGTTAAAGCTTGCAGCAGCCTTCAAAGGGGCCTGACCATGGGCAGCCCGGGTGGCTCAGCGGTTTGGCGCCGCCTTCAGCCTAGGGCGTGATCCCGGAGACCCGGGATCGAGTCCCACATCGGGCTCCCTGCATGGAGCCTGCTTCTCCCTCTGCCTGTGTCTCTGCCTCTCTCTCTCTCCTCTCTGTGTATTCTCATGAATAAATAAATAAAATCTCTAAAAAAAAACCACAAACAACAAAACAAAGGGGCCTGACCAGGGATGGGCGACCTTTGAGAACCTCGCGGAGGTCAGGTCTCGGTGACCCGGCCGTCGTGCACAGGAGTGCTCTGGTCAGCTCAAAGTCCTCGCAAGCAGAAGGCCTGCCCTATGTCCACGATCATAGTACAAATGCTTTTCACTTGTGTAAGTACTTATGAGAGCACACGCACATCTCACTTGATCTTTGCATTTCTCCAACTGGAGAGATATGGACCGTTCTCTCCGTGGGACAGATGAGGTCACAGAGATGTGTGTGATTTGAGTGATCGACAGCCGAAACTGAGCTGGGAGCGGTCCACGGGTCTGCCTCCCACCTCTAGCTCTGGAGACTATGGCACTGGGCTTGGCTTCTCAGGGCACAGAACGAGGCCCTGCTCTTGGGGCAACTGGGCAGGGCCCGATGCCTTGCTTTTTTCAAGAGGTTTCTCCATGGAACCCGGGAGGCGCCAGGCAGCACTTGGGGTGGCAGGAGGAGGAAGAAATGATTGGCTCCCAGAGGTTCCCTGGGCTCCCATTCATGATTCATGATTCTTTCTCTGTAGCTAATTTTTGTTAAGTAGAAGAATTCCAGGAATCCTTCAGGAACTGGGGGAGACTGCTCTCTCCTGAAATATAAAACATCTGCTCTTGGTCTCTTTGGGGCTCCATTGTCTGGGGGGAAAACCAGGGAAAAGAGTTGATAGGAAACAGACATTTTTTTTCAAACACGAAATCCCCCTTTACTCATTAATTAAAAAATAAATTTAGGGACAGAGGTGTCACTTTCCAGGAGGCCTCTCCTAGCACAATTTCCCTCCACCCCCAGGAAAGTGATAATAGATTCAGAGCCAGAGACCGAGTCTCTGGGAACATGAAATTACGGGTGTTGGTTGGACGTTGCCCGTAAGCTCACCGTGCTGCAGCACGCTACCCGATTTGGAGGAGGACCAGTACTTTTCTTGATAATCAGAGCCGGGCACACCTGAAGGGACCTGTATTACAGTCTGAAAAACCTCGGAGGGAGGTTGCCCAAATCCTCATTTCCACTTTGTTAACCCTTCTGGATCCATCCAGATTCCCTTTCTATCCTGAGGCCCCCTGAGGCCTTCCAGCTGCATCCTGGGACACTCTGAGGCGCTCCACCTCTCTTCCAGGGCATTGCTCTTTGGCCCAGTCACCGTGAGCCCCACGGATTTCAAGAAACCACCTAAATAACCTTTCTGTTGAATTTGGCAAGGGCCTTGGAACCGGGGAAGGGAAAAGGAAGGCGAGCGAGTACAGGGGCGGGGACCGTCCTGATTCTGCTTATCGCTGTGTTCCCAGCACCCAGCCCAGCGATGGGCCCTTAGTAGGTCGCGCAGTGGAAAGCACCCAGTGAGCTCCCCGGGGGAGCAGGGGGGTGGATACAGTAAGAGGAGCGGGCAGTTGGTGCAGGGGAGGAAGTCCCCGGACTTGGAGGGGAGTTGGAGAGGGGATTTGGAGGGGACTTGGAGGGGACTTGGAGAGGGGATTTGGAGGGGACTTGGAGAGGGGACTTGGAGGGGACTTGGTGAGGGGACTTGGAGAGGGGACTTGGCGAGGGGACTTGGAGAGGGGACTTGGAGGGGACTTGGAGAGGGGACTTGGAGGTGCTGGAGCAGATGTTTCCTGGCAGAGTGACAGCAGGGACAGAGGCTCTCCGAGACCCAAAGCCTGCACACCAGACGGAGGGTTGGCCTGGTTCGCCGTGTCCTGTACGGAAGGGCCCCGGCCCTGTGCGCCCGCCCGTGTGTCTCCTTTGGTGCCATGAGAGGTTCAGTGCCGCCGCCCCCCCCCCCCCCCCCCCCCCCCCCCCCCGCCCCGTGTCCCTGCTTGCTGTGGCGCCAGCAGCAGGCTCCCACATAACTAGAGCCTCTGGGGCCGGGACGGAGGGTGGTCCACAGCCCCTCCCCTCCCTTTCTTTGAACCCGGGAGGGGGCCGCTTCCAGGGCTCTGTGGGGAAGCTCTTCTGAAGGGCGATGCACTTGGACTGCGGGGCACCATCGGGGTAGTCCAAAGGGTCCCTGTTGAGCTCCAAAGAAAACGTGGGGAGGTTCACATAAAGCAAGAGTTGAGCAAGCGGAGACCCAGGGACCCAGTGGTCTCCGGAGGGCCTGCTCCCTTAATTGCTGCTGGATTAGGGTGGGTGGGGAGAGCTTTTGTCCGAGGTTAAGTTCCTGGTGGAGCGATGATTGGATTAGCCACAACTTGGTGGCAGGGGAGGAGACACCAGGAGCCTGCCCTGCGCCGTGTCCCCGTGTTCCCCGCCTGGCCACAGACCGCAGGCCGGCCCCTGGGCCTGGAGGGTCCCGGGGCTGGCGCCACCCTCGCCGGGGACCTCTGCCTCGGGGAGCACATTTGCATGCTCCCCTGTCCCTCGAAGCCCAGAAGCCCAGCCGGGAGATGGGGAAGAGAGAGAAGAGAAAATCAAATTAAATGTTTGACCAGCAGAATGAATGCTGTCTCCAGTCAGGCTGGCTTACATTTGTCTGGCTTTCTATTTTCTGAACTTTCTCTCACCATAAATCCTTTTTCTTCTCCTTTTATCCATTAAAACGTTTTAATCTTCGTGCCAACACTTTTGGCTGGTGGTGTCTTGCCCCGGCTTCATAAGCCTCCCTGGGTCTTTTTGTCACCTTCTTGTGTCTCCCTCGGACCCCCAGCCCTTGACTTTGAAATGCCCCCCCCCCCCCCGTTTTTTTCCTCCCCTCTAATGCAGATTTCAGGATTTCTTGCTTAATGGTTGGCTGTTCACTGGATCCTTCTTGGGCTCCCCCATCTTCCCCCCCCCCACTCTAGCTTTGGGCCACGTTCATGTTTCTGTCTTTCAATTAAAACGGTTCCTCTTGTGTGTGTACAGGATCGCTGGGGATCAGGCCTCCTTTTGGTTGTGTGTTTAGAGAAGTGAGCCGGCCTCCTGGTGGGCAGGGGTGGACAGGGGAGGGCGGGGGTGGGGGATGGCGGTGGCTGGGGATCAGATTGTCCCCTGGATTTGCCAACCTTTACCTAACTGCTTTGAGGCATGGGAATAAAAATGACTCAGCTGGGCCACTCTGCCCAGGGAAGAGAAGGGAGGGTGGCGCGCCCCTGGGGACGGGACAGCCCCTGGGGACGGGACAGCCCGGGGACTGGGGAGCTGGAGTGAGCCGGGGCCTGCAGTGCGCCCGGCCTCCCACCAACATTTCCCGCAATCCCACTTTACCTCCAGCAAGAGGGGAGCTGACAGCCTGCAACAATGGCCTCCTTTCTTCTCCGAGGGCCAGTGTTTTGATAGTGTCAGGTTACACCCCAGCCTCCCCCTGGCCCATTTATAAACCTGACACGGGCACCATGATGTAATGTTATTTTTCAGGATCTCAATGAGGGAATGTTTTGCCCCAGGTCAGAAGAATGCTGGTTGATTTTTGCTGAAATGAACCATGGCGTGGTATAATAGATGGGCTCTTAGTTCAAGAAGGCGGGCTGTTGGGGGGGGCGTTGGGGGGTGTTGGGGGGTAGCACCCGGGCTGGGCCTGGGAGTCCGAGGTGAGCAGCGGGGCTTTCTTTTTTTCCTGCTTCGCCCCTTCCACCTCCTGGGGCCTAACTAAGCCAGCCTGTCCGTGTTGGGGAGTGCTCTGGTGGAAGGAGGCCTGGGAGCTGCCCCCCTCGAGCTGTCGGACCCTGTTGGCCCCTGTCGGCCTGGGGTCCCCTGCCATTGTCTTGATTTACGGTGGTGGCCTGGCCGTTGACGGTCCAGTGGTGGAGATTGAACAGAGGAAGTGACCGGAGAGAGGGAAGAGGGGCCTGTGGTGGCAGCTGGGATGGGGTGGGGTGTGGGGCGTTCTTGGGGTGACCGAGCCTGTCTTCCCGGCTGCCCCAGTTCCCCTGCTCAGCTTGGGCTGTGGCCGCCCTTGGCCACGCTGCTGCTGGGTGGGGAGCCGACAGGCCTGGGGGTTCCCTCCCATCAAGCTACTGCCCGTCACCTTCTTTTGTGGTCGGTTACCTGTACCCTAAAAGTTTCAGGAGCGTCTCCTTTCTGCATTCACATTTGGGTTGAACCAAAAGGCGCTGGAGATGGGTGGGAGCACCCACTGCCCTGGGTCGGGAAGAGGTAGGGAATGGTCGGGCCTGTCCCACCGCTGTCCCGTCCACCCGGTCCCTCTGGCTCTCTGCAGGGGCCCGTACCGGTGCCTCGCGAGCCGGTAAGGAGACTGGAGCTGACGTCCACCTTGGCTCCCCAAGCCTGGCCCTTGTCCTTAGTGAGTTGATGGGTTCACCCTGGGCCGGGTGTTTGACCTCTGCCTCTGTTCCTGCTCTGTCCCGCAGGACGACTGCTACTAGCCCTACCCCACAGGAGCTTTGGGGACATGACATGAGTTCGTGTACACAGAGTGCTCCCAACAGTGCTTGCCGAGTAGAGGACTTCCTTTAAAGAGTCCTTCCAGAAGTGGTTTTGCCAATTGCCAGTGTACTTTGTCTTCCCAGGTCCCTCTTTCTGGGTCAACCTCAGAAGATTTAAGTGGCTCGCGCCCAGGCGTCCTGTGTTCCAATTTTTGACCTGTCCTGCTCTGTTACCAGACCTGCAGGCAAGCCCTCTGAGGCCATCACCTAGATATTTATACCGAAAGCCGCGTTGGGCTGTCAAGGGAAGCGTTTTATACCAACTGCAGTGAACTTGTCACTATTCTCAGAGCAGGTCACACCCTTTGCTGCTGCGTCGCTGCAGCGCCGTGTCCTCTGTGGCCAGTGCCTTCCCCGGCTCCGCACCACCTGGCAAATTTTTCTTTTTTCAAGGACCAGCTCAAATATCAGTCATGCAGTAAAGCTGTGCCTACGTCCCCTTGTTCCTCCTGAGAGTCCCCGTAGGTGGTGTGTGGATCTCTGTGCTGTCCTCGAGGACTGTGTGGATTATGTGACAGCCCCGAGCCGCCCCCCCCCCCCCCCCCCGTTAACACAGTGCCTGTGATCCAGTTAGCGTTCCATATATATATTTTTTTCTAAAGTAGCCTCCACACCCATTGTGGAGCCTGAACCTACGACCCCGAGATCAAGTCCTGAGCTGAGATCAAGAGTCAGATCCTTAACTGACCGAGTCGCCTCGCCATATTTTAAATAAATGGACAAATAAGTACTTTTTTGGTGACAGTGATATACATTTCCTTGTCTTACGTCTGTCTCTGGTGAGGTCACCTTGGGGAGGACACAAAGAAACCAGATCCCATGTGAGGCTTCATCTGAGTCAGGATGACTGCAGAGCATGTGCTGGTCTCATGCTGGACTCTCCCCGGGGGCTGTGGCTGCACAGAGCCTCCAGGTTCTCTCTCCTGGGGTGGTAGCGATCCCAGGGGGCACCCAACCCTGGGAAGACCTGGCAGGTACTCCTCGCCTTGCCAGAGGAGTAGGATTGAGTCAGTAAAATCCATTAACTTCCCAAGGATAACCGTTCCAGGATGTTCCTGTGGGATGTCTGATGGGGGAAAGCAAAAGCGTGAACAGTTCCTCCGGAACACTCAGGAAGCAAGGTGCAACCCTGTTATTCCTCCACTTGGGGACCTTCCATGGCTGGGCCCTCCCTGTTAATGCAAAAGCACAACCAGCTGAGAGGGTCCGTGTAGTTTGGCCACCACTTACTGCAGCCCTCTCATTTTATATATGGGCATAGTGAGGCAAAGAGCAGTTACGTGCCTTGACCAAAGGGCACAGTCCTGTAACAGGACGAAGGCTTGGGACGCAGGTCTTAGGACAGGGTTCTTCTCGTATCCAGCCATGCTGCCTTTCGAACTTCAAGCTCACACAGTCAGGTCAGCCCGTAGACACCTCTTTTTTCTTCAGCTGGGCCTTTCTGGTCTGTTCTCTCCTTCTTTCCCTCTGGCTCCCATCCCTTCTCCCATTTCCCCGTCTCTCTTGTTCTGTAGACAGGTGACTTCTGGTCCCTCCAACATGGCCTGCTACCTAGGTCGTTGCTTTTTGCCAGCTGGCGGATGAAGAGTCTGCTCTGCTACTTTGCTCTGCCTCCGATTTCACCCCTGGCAACCTAGAAGCAGCTCATAAAAATGGCAAATCGACATTGGGCTTCGTTAGAAGGCACACAGTGACGATGGACGGGTCTGGGAGGGCATGACCATGAGTTGGTGGCTCAGGTTGGCTTCCTCGCTCATGTCAGCTAGACTCCGTAAGCGCATTCAACTTTTCCCGTTATTCCTTGGTGGTGAGGACTCTTCGAAACTATTTCTCACGTAGCCAAAGTTTGTGGACACAATTTCTGCGTGGAGTAACCAACCCATGGTGTAAAATAAGAAAAAGAATGCAGTTGGAACTCACTTCTTTTCCTTTTATTAGCAATCTGTGGGTTAGCCTGGTCCTGTTGACCAGTTTATTTCCACTTCTCCTTGTGGCCGAGATAATCTTTCAAACAACCACAAGGAGGTTTTTTTTTAAAACATTAATTCAGGGGATCCCTGGGTGGCTCAGCGGTTTGGCGCCTACCTTTGGCCCAGGGCGGGATCCTGGAGACCTGGGATCGAGTCCCACGTCAGGCTCCCAGCATGGAGCCTGCTTCTCCCTCTGCCTGTGTCTCTGCCTCTCTCTCTCTCTCTCTCTCATGAATAAATAAAGAAATCTTTAAAAAAATTCATATTTAAAAAAAAAACCACTAATTCATTCTTTTTTAAAAAATGTTTTTCTCTGTTTAATTTTCTCTGGCCTAATATAAAAATAATGAATCAATAACATATTTCTAGAATAATTTTCCCTTCTTTCGGGCAAATGACTGTCGAGGTGGAATGTTCCTGATTTTATAGGGGTGTTGATTCCCCACAGAACACAAGCGTTCAGGCGCTAGCCTTCTAAATGTTAGGCACCAAATTGACCCTTTTGTGATCAATTCGTTTTTATCCAGCTTTATTAACAGCCAACCACGGGACCATTGATTGGATCGACAAGGCGGTGACGTGAAGCGGTCACTAAACGTAGCCAGAGGAGCCAGGCTGACTTTTGTGTGGTTTTGTTTGCTGGACAAGGACTCTGTTAGTTAGAACAGCATTGAACTGTGCCCACCACGAGGAAATAAAACCCACGAGACAGTTACAAATGACCTGTCATGAGAGGGGAGGAGTGGAGTAGAAGAAGGTAAGGGAGGGAGAGCCCACAGTGACCATAACACCCTCTCGACTTTGGGATCCGGCTTCCCCAGGCTGGATATGCCCAGAAAGGTCTCAGAGGTTAAGAGCCAGGAGTCTGGGGAGGCGAAGGGTTATTGTGTTTGGTCACAACGGTGCCTTCCAGGCGGTCACCATGAAAATCCTTTGCACCGGGGTGTCCTGAGGTGACCAACCCAGGACCATGTGAATATGGTGACAGGAGCCATGGGGCCGGGATCAGAAGGCTGGCTCAGTCTCTTTCTGTATTGGCCTCTGCAGCTGTTGCCGTGTGACTCCCAGTAAACTTTTCGGTGGCTCTTCTCCAAACCTGAGGCTGATTCAGCATGTGAACAGGTCTGGGCCAGTTCTTGACGCAGCCATCCATGCCTGGTCCAGCAGGCAAGCTGCTCCGGCCCTGTGCCCTCTAGTGCCTGTGTCCATTCTCCAAGTTGCTTGCCACTCCCTGCACCCCTGGGTTCCCCCCTCCCTCCTTCCCTTTCTCCTCCTGGGCCTCAGACTAGTAGGAAACTCGGTTTACTGAACTATTAGGGTGTTGGTGGGAAGCACTAGGTTAGCCCCGATACTGATACCTTGCAATTATTTAGCATTATATGGGGTGTATCTCCCTTGAGAAATACATTCCTGGGAGTATACCAGTGTAATGAGTTTCAGTTAGCTGAATCATATTTTTTTTGTAGCTACGGGAATTATTAATTTACAAATCTGTGCTCAAGGACAGAAATCCTGACCCGGGCCATCTCAACCACAGGCTGAAAATTTCGGTAAAGGTTTAAGGAGGCCTATTTTCCGATGAATTACAAGGTAAAAATACTTTATTCAGCAGGAAAAAAAAATCACAAATTATGTTGTCTTCATGCTAACTTGAGAGGGGGTTGCGTTTTTCTAGGTGATTGGGTCCTTTTAAGGGTGGTAATAATAAAGTGCGTATTTAGTGGTACTTCTCATGTGCTAGGCGTAAGTGCTAAATCCATTGACATAAATCATTTCACATAATCCTCATAATAATCCTTTAAGGAATGGAATAGATTTATCCTAATTTACAGATTTTTCAGACTGAGGTTCAAGTAAGTGAAGTAATTTGCTCAAGGTCATACAGCTGTTAAATGGTAGAGCCGGGATTTGAACCCACTCGGGGTCCAGCTCCAGAGGTCATATCATGTTACTTCTTGACTGTTTCTTTCCTGTTATGGGCGGAATAGCATACTTTCATCTCAAATATTATTAAAAAAAAATCCTGAAGCTTATACGCCCAAAGGCCCCATGTTGGTGCCTTTCCATTTTTATTTCCCTTAGAGATTATAACTAAGGCTAATGTCCGGGGCTAGTCAGCTCGGTTGGTTAGAGCTAATGGGGCCAAGGTGACAAGGTTCAACCCTCCTATGAGTCTCTTAGCCGGGCTGAGTTTCATGGCCATAGAATTAACCTTTCACCTTGGCCAGCTGTCTCCCAAATGCATGTTGTTGATCATAGAGAATAAGGAGGGGATTGTGGATAAAACGGTGCAAAGCACTTGACCAGCCACCCAAGACCGTGGATGGTGGTTCAGTAATGTTGTCTCTCCAACCGGGGAAGAGCTATGACTGCCAGTTTTAATAGCTTACAATAGCATTTGATAGTGAGTTCCTTGGACCTGGTATTTGTTTTAGGGTTTGCCCGTGAGGAATGGTTGCCCACTCAAGTTGAGTTTGGGCCATGGTGAGTTAAAGAGCTTTCTTTTAATGACTGGGCTTCTTGGAGCTTTAATATGTTAATGCGAGTTGTAAATCTCCTGGAGGGGCCTGGGAGGTGGGGGAGTAGTTGCCTTTCGGGGAATTTATTTGACCTGGGGACCTTCTCCCTGGACTGGGATTCTTAGAAACACACTTTAGCAAATGCTGCCTTAAAGTGCAGTTGCTCTTTGCTATTTATTTTAAATTTCTGTAGTCACGCTGTCTTTGCCCAACAAGGGAGAGACACTGGGAACCAAAAGGACCCGTCTCCACGTTCCCCAAACTTCTGCATGTGTGGATTTCCTTTCAGCAGGTTATACACCTTTACCTCTGGAGGCTTCCCACATCTCTGGTCTCATTTTCTATTTTTGTCCTAATTTTGTAACTAGGATTGTGTTGCCCGCCGCAGTGCACACCCCAAGTCAGTGACCCAGCAGGAACTAGAACCCAGATCTCTGGGCTCCGGCCCATTTCTCTTTCCAACAGCCTATGCTGCCTCCCAGTGGACAGAGCATTTGCAAGGAGCAGAGATTTGAGCACCCGAGATTCTTTTCTAGAAAAGGTTTGCTTATTGACTGTGAGCATTTCTTTGGCCTTTCGTTGCTCTGAATTTGTAAAGTGATATTGTCTTAACTCCCCGAGTGAGACAGAAGCACCCCTTTCACACCCTGGTTTCCTCCCCAAATTAGCTGCGTTATTAATAAGCACTTGAAAGCATCATTTAAAAGTTCGAAGAACAGATTTAAAAAAAATTGTTCAAAGATTTTATTTATTTATTCATGAGGGACACACACACAGAGACAGAGACACAGGCAGAGGGAGAAGCAGGTTCTGTGCGGGGAGCCCGATTCAGGACTCCATCCCAGGACCCTGGGATCATGACCTGAACCAAAGGCCCACGCTCAACCGCTGAGCCACCAGGTCCCCCCCAAGAGCAGATTCTAAACCGACTTTCTACTGGGAGAATAATCACATTGGATGGATTTGACGAGGGTCTGCAGCAGTCCCCAACTTTCTCCGGGGGAATCCTGAAGATTGCTTGAATCTTGTCGATGATTATCCTACTTCATCGCTCACTTTTTCCTTTATTTCTGTGTAGCTTTGTCCAACTTCCCAGGCAACTTTGGTGTTCTGATTTAGTTTGGAAAATAAATGGGAGGCAAAGGTAAATTTTACTTTACTTAAAAAAATGAAACCCAAGTGAATAATCTTTATGCTCTAGTCCTCCGTAATATTTCGATGTGACTTCTGAAGAATAGTAGGGCTGCCAAAATCAGTAGGGTCTTCCCTTCCTTCTTTCCTTCCTTCCTTCCTTCCTTCCTTCCTTCCTTCCTTCCTTCCTTCCTTTCTTTCTTTCTTCTTTCTTTCTTTCTTTCCTTTCTTTCTCTCTCTCTCTCTTTCTTCTTTCTTTCTTTCTTTCTTTCTTTCTTTCTTTCTTTCTTTCTTTCTTTCTTTCTTTCTTTTTTTCTTTCTTCTTTCTTCCTTCTTCTTCTTCTCACTTGCCTGAAAAATTCATTATACTAAAATAAACACATTAGGAACTCCATGGTCTTTTACATCTCTAATATTTATGAAGTTCTGAGGCTCTCAGCCAGCCGATAAGGAAGCAGGTAGTTCCCAGCAATCAGTTAAATAGACGTTGGTTGATTTGGATTGCAAAATATAGGTGCCCTGATTACCCCCATATATGGACATGCATTGTTCTTCAGTCATTCAAAAGCTACCTAATTATGAATATTGAAGTATAATGTTCTGGCTTTTACCATAAGGCACTTACCTTTTAATTGGCCATCAGCTTTGTTTTTAGCTCGGATGTATCTCCACTGGGATTCAAATGAAATGGGGAGATAATCAGCCAGTAAGCAGAGAAAAGGGTAAAATGATCATAGATAATTAAGTGGCAGCAGGGAAAGTTAGGGTTAGGCCAAAGGGAGAGAAACAAAAGAAGGAAACTCCCGCTGCCACTGCACTGCCGGGCGCACCCCTTTTGAAAACACTTTGAATTCCCCTCTTCGGCTTTCAGGTGGGACCTGTGAACACCTTGGAGCTGACGCCCACCGGCTTGATCACAGACGTGTCTCCTCCTTGCCCTAAGCCCAGAGCCAAGTGGAGGGCGGGGTGTTGGATACTCACTGCACAGATTTGGCAGGGAGAAAAAGGAGCGAAGTGAAGGCTAATTGGAAGCTGCCCCAAAGTGCACTCTGTTGGAGCTATTTACAATATCTTTCAAGCAGAGGCTTACTGGATAATTCAGTTAAGGGGCTGTGGGTGGGTGGGTGGGGGGGTTGGGGGGATCGGTGGGGAGGGCTCCAAATGACCTGAAGGACCAGCTGGCTTGGAGAGGCGGTGCATGCCTTCTTCCCAAACCCTTGAAGTATTAACTCCTCCATGATCAGGGTCCTGGGGGCCCAGTCTCAGACCTGCCCCTTGGCAGCAGGAGCAGGAGCAGGAGCAGGAGCAGGAGCAGGGTGCATCTTCTGGGTCGCATGTCTCTGTGTCGTCTGATGAAAGCTGCAGCCCTCTCCCCAGAAAATGAACTTCGGTACACCTGGGCATTGTCTTGTCCCGCATGCAATTTCTGGAAACTAAGCAATCCCTGAAAGGCGAGCTATGGATCTTCTAATTTTGTCAGGTTTAAAAAAAAAAAAAATCCCTCTGCTTTAGATGCCGAGGGAGATCCAGGATGCTTTCTAGGGTACAGACAAATCCTAGTGCAGGTACCCGGGACATCTCAGGGAAAGCTCAGGTGGACTGTGGGTTTTTTTGTTTGTTTTTTAGAATACTTGATCCAGCATTCTGTTGAGCTTGTTTATTCGTGATTCTCTCGTGTATATCTTACGGCACTTTTTAAACATCCCAGTCAGGGATCCCTGGGTGGCGCAGCGGTTTGGCGCCTGCCTTTGGCCCAGGGCGCGATCCTGGAGACCCGGGATCGAATCCCACGTCGGGCTCCCGGTGCACGGAGCCTGCTTCTCCCTCTGCCTGTGTCTCTGCCTCTCTCTCTCTCTCTGTGTGACTATCATAAATAAAAAAATAAAAAAAAAATAAATAAACATCCCAGTCAGCTCTTACTACAGGCCCGGGAGGTAAGCGATGTTATTATCCCCATTGCTCGGTGCTGTCTCCATCGAAAGTGCCAGCCCTCTCGGAGGTTCCCTGGCACCTCAGCTGTGCTTGGTGGACAGAGACCCAGACAGAGCGAGGGGGGAGCACGTCCAGGGAGCACCCCGCGGAAAGGTGGGGGTGGGACAGAGGAAGACGCTTCCCTACATCAGTTTCTGGTGTTAAGAGGACAGGAGAGCTCTTTCTTTTCTTCCTCCGTGGTCAGGTGTCCCCACCGAGTCTGATTTTCCCCATTTGGAATTTGTGATCATTATTATAGAGACACAACGGAAGTTTACTTTTGTTTCGTTGGTAAGGCAGGCCCGTCCAGGCAGATTTTTATAGAAAAGCATAAACTACTTTAGAGAAACCTTTGTATTCAGGTACTTTGAATAAGCTCAGAAAGACCCACGATGCAGATTTATTTTATTTTTTTTCATTAAAGCGGATTTCTCATAAGTCACTCTTTTGAGGCTCTATTTTGCTGGTGCAGTTCTAGCTACTTCCAATTATTGTTATGCAAGCAATAAAATTCCATATTTTAAAAAAATAATCCTTATCACTTTAGGTTTTCTCACCAGCTCATATGCTTGCGTGTCTGCATGTGCATGTCTGCATCTGTGTATGTATGTGTGTGTGAATCTCTTTTCTTCCCACCTTCACCTCCCCAACCCCTGACGTGAAGGAGGAATTTGCCCACAACTATATCCCCGCAGCCTCAATCCAGGCCCTGATGCAGAGAAGATTGTTGAATGTATGATTGGATTGGTAGCTATTGACTTCAGGTTTTGGGAGGAAAGCCAAAGACATTTTTTCTTTTCCATTCATCTTTTTTATTTAAAAAGAAAGAAAGAAAGAAAGAAAAAAGTCCTTCCCTTTCTCCTGTCTTTATGTTTTGCCTTCCTTTTCTCTTCTATTCAGAGGGGGAGAATTAGGTTCTCAGAAGCTATTATGGACATTTGTCTGGCTGCTAAGGATGTGGAAAAGCACTGCAAAGGATTGCCTGGGGAGCTGTTTGGCACTGGGCCTTGGGTGCAAACTGGTTCACTACCCATTCTCCTTCAGAGGCTGTTACAGGTCAGTGGCTGAGCAGTCCTGGGCTGGATTAGGTGCTCATTCCATGAGCCACAAAGGATGTCTGGTTGAAAATAATCGTGAATTTTGGCCATCCCTCCCCGTGCACCGTCCCTCTTTTTGGCCATAATTAAGAAGCATTCTCATCCAAGGTGCCTGTTTGGCCAGTGGAGTTTCTCAACAGCTCCACGGAGAAAGGGATGGATGGATGGACGGACCTCCCCAGAAAGGGTTCTGCGTTTCTGGAATGCAAGATTTACATTCAGAGCTCAGAGAGGATTGATTACCCCTGTGTCTGCCCGTAGAATGCTTGAATAGGCATTTGGATAGATATTTTCTACTATTTTATTTCCATCTTCTTTAAGGATGAGACATTTGGATCAAAGAGAAAGGCCCCATCATTCATATCAAATCTGGTCTATAAAAGCAACTAACTGATTCTTGCTCCACGTGAGTGAGGCAGTGAGTGAGCCCCGGTTGCACAGACCTGCCGAGTAGAGGGATTGTTGATACACTACGAGGGCCGCTCATTCTGGTGTCAGAGAAGCCAGACAGGACAGGAAAAATGTCCATTTAGGTGCCATCTAGGTTGACCCGGCTCCTTGTCTGTTGTGACAGTGGCTTTAATACTTGTAGCTGCAGGGTCGACTCTTCTTCAGGTGTGGCCCCCAACAGACAAGGCGGGGCTGGAAATCTTGAAATGACCACTGCAGAGGAGAAGGCATCCTATAGGAGGTGTGTGTGTGTGTGTAAAACTTTGGCTCGCCGGACACCTCGATTTCTGCTCCCCGAGCTGTCCCTGCTGAAGCTGTTTCAGGGAAGCCGCTGTGACGCACTCTTCTCCGTGCCGCACTGTGTGAGCGCTTCGGATGCTTCCAGTTTATCTGTCTGGAATTTTAGATCCGCAGAAATCAGCCCAGAGAGACTTCTGCGCTGCAAGACTGGGGGGCATTTCAGACTCCCGAGTTCTCGATGAGCTCGTTACGCCGTGGCGAGTCGAGGAGTGAGGTTCACCTGGCTCTTCTGAGACCTGTGACCCTCAGCCTGAGACCAAGGCCCAGCTCACTTGGACCAAGCTCTTCAGTACTCAGGATGAATTCGGCCCTTGATTTGCACCCACTCTTATGTCCTCTCTCCAGATTCCTCCAAGTTCCTACCCACCATATGCTTGCCACTGTCCTACACTGAATACTTAATCCTGTTCTTGTCCACTTGGAGAAACATTTCCATGAAATCTGAAAGCCAGGCGCAACTGGCTATCCGAGATCACCTTGCACGCCCTGCACACTGGTGGTGTGCACTCGCACACACGCTGACATGCGCTCGTCCTGCGTACACACCATTGCCATTTTGTCAATACTGCCCCTCTTCCTTCTCTTTTTTTCTGCACCTAGCATGCCTGTAATCTCTGGAGGTCAGACCTGCCCCATTACACATAAGATGATCATCACTAACGCAGTGGGTGCAGACAGATAGAGACATCTAGCAGTGTGTTAATAAAGGGCCTGGTGAGCAATAGAAAAATGTTGCCCCCAGGTAATTCTAATGGGCCGCCTGCAGTTTTTTCCATAAGCACGACCGGAGAGGAGGTGGGATAGGATTTCAGGGGACAGGGTGCACCCATGTGCAACCATGTGTTAGGTCGGGAGAGAGGAAGAGACTTCCGTACTTTGTTTTCTCCTTGTCTAGGAAATTTTATTTTATTTTTTAAGATTTTATTTATTCATAAAAAAACACAGAGACAGAGGCAGAGACACAGGCAGAGGGAGAAGCAGGCTCCATGCAGGGAGCCCGACGCGGGACTCGATCACGGGATTCCAGGATCATTACCTGGGCCCAAGGCATATGCTCAGCCACTGAGCCACTCAGGTGCCCCCTTGTCTAGGAAATTTCAAAACCTTCTTCTGCTTCAGCACATCAAGAGCCTTGCCAGGTTGCAGTTCCCTCAAAACGGCGCAGGGTGCATTGGGGTTCCCCCTCCCGCCGGGACCGCCACCTAAATGCCAAAGCCATCAGCTTTCTGGCAATTGCTCTTGGGCCTGTCTCTCTCCGTCTTCCTCACGCGTCCCACCTTCCCTCCTGACCTTTGTCTGTCTGGGCCCCTGTCCCTGTCCCTGTGGCATCCGCGCCTGGATGTTCCCACCTCTCCGTGCTTCTTGGTTCCTGCCGAGCCTGCCTTGTGCCTTTCATTACCACGTTAACAAACTCGCGTCGTGCCTAACGAGGACGCCTCATACGTTATGCTAATGATCAAGAGACATGTTAATGATATTTTAGAAGCCTAATTAGTGGAATATATAACTATATGCAATTTGGTAATGGACTGTGACAACAAGTTGTTAAAAGGGGGCTTGACAAATCCAGTTGCATGTGGCCTCAGACAAACAGGAGCTGAGAATGGATGAGGGGAAACCCTGCAGGGAGACGGAGGGAGGAGGTGGGTCCTGGGGGTGCGAACGCCCCGCGTACATTGACGTGGGGGTCCGTCTTTCTGGCGGGTAGCACAGCTTTCCTATATGGTCCTGCCCCTGCCCTAAAACCACACGGCTGGCTGTGTATCCCGAGAATCATTTACTAATGTTTCTTAAGCAATTGCTACCGTTGTCATTGATCATACACATATATCTTTGTTAGAAATGTTGCTTTGATTATGTTATTCTCCACAACATCCTTACCCGCAATTTGTAATAGGAGATGGATACACGGAAGATGGAAGATAGGTTCTTGTGCCAAAGAGAAAATTTTATTGTGTCGTAAACCAACCATCAAGACCATGTAAACTGGGGAATTATCCGTACTGTGTCCATCAACATTTTGATAGAGTCGGTAGGAGTAAAACAAGGGCAGCGTGTGTAAAATCATTCAGCTGTTGGAATGTCATTTTCTCTCAATGAAAGAATTGGTTGGAGGTGTGTATTTCTTCATTTGGGATCTTCCTTCCTCTGCCACAGTGGTACCCAGTTTGTGGGCTGCGGACCCTGGTGGGGAGCCAAACAGTGGTTGAAAAGGTTTGGGGAAATCCCTGCGCACACGAAGCATTGTCGGTAAACAGAATAGTGTCAGGACACACGCACACACACAGACAGATAGGCCTAGTAAAATTCGTTGAGTGTATGAGATGCTATTGTGGTTAATAAAACGCACATTCATTTAAAATAGCAATTTATGGTTCCTATTGGCTTTTTTTTGTCCATGTGCCTCGTCTCACGTCTGTGGAAGCTAAAAATAAATGCTCTCTTGTAGTGGGCCGTAACGATTTTTAAAAAGGATTTAATTTATTGATTTATGAGAGAGAGCGAGCAGGAAGGAGGGACAGAGGAGCAAGCACGATCCAGGCTGAGCTCGGGGCTGTGGGATCAAGCCCCAAGATCATGACTTGAGCCGAAACCAAGAATGGAACACTCTAGTGAGGGAGCCACCCAGGCGCCCTGGGGGTCTTTACAGGTTTTGCTTTTTTTTTTTTTTTTTTTTTTTTTTTTTTAGATTTTATTTATTTATTCATGAGACACACAGAGAGAGGCAGAGACACAGGCAGAGGGAGAAGCAGGCCCCACACAGGGAGCCCGATGTGGGACTCGATCCCGGGTCTCCAGGATCACGCCCTGGGCTGAAGGCAGACGCTCAATCGCTGAGCCACCCAGGTGTCCTTTCCTTACAGTTTATTGATGCTAGAAAAGAGACTGTACAGTCACAGGGGTTGGCAACCTCAGCCTGGCCTGTTGTCATCAAAGCTGCTTGTAAAAATTAGGCAGGTAACTGTCACTCTTGACAACTGTCATATATTCCAGGAAATATGTCTGTGAAAATGTCCTTACAGTGTTGTCTGTTGCTACTGTGACCGTTATTAAAGATTTAGGAGTATCTTTCCAGGGGGTAGGAGATCCCTGTGAGTTGGAAGGACATGTACCACGGCCCACCCACCACGTAGGGTCTTGGGCACTGCAGGGTACAGGTGGCACTGGCTTATGGGGACTGAAGTTCTGGAAACTTGCTCTCTTTTATTTTTTGTTCAGGATGAAAATGCCCAGGAGAGGTAGACTCGCAGTATCACACATAACTGCCAGGCAAAGCTTTCAGAAACATGTATTCGGTGTGCACACGTCTAAAGTTTGATGGGCACACGTCTAAAGTTTGATGGGCACACGTCTAAAGTTTGTAGCCTCTTGATGGTTCAAGACACAGACAAAGAAAGTTAGTGTTCTGTGCATTGGCTCCATTCTCCTGAAATGGGTTTTATCAGGTTATTGGCGAGGGGGTGTATTTGTAGCGTTTCCTTGGCTGTTCTTCCCAAGGCAGTATGGCCCTATTACTGTTGAGGAACGTGGAAGGGTGTAGACTTTGTGTTTGGATTTTATAACGTCTTGAGCTCTACTTCTGTGTCGGGCAGAGCTCTAAGTGCTTTTCCTTTACTAACTGGTTCAGGCCTCATCAGGCCATCCCCTCCGGCTTGGTACTGGGACTTGGGCTTGGCAACAGAATGGCCTCCCACATGGTGCTTGAGTTCCTTCTCAAGATTGTGTTCCTTTACCCTTTTCTGTGTTAACCTTAAAGGATTGATTCTAAAAGTTTTTAAAAAATGTTATATTTGAGAGATAGAGAGAGAGAGAGAGAGGCAGAGACGCAGGCAGAGGGAGAAGCAGGCTCCTTGCAGGGAGCCCGATGTGGGACTCGATCCCAGGACTCCGGAATCACGTCCTGAGCCAAAGGCAGATGCTCAACCACTGAGCCACCCAGGTGTCCCATAAAGGATTGATTTTAAAAAGACATAAGGAAAACTATAGATCACTCCATTTATTAAATTGTACCCTCGTGACATCGAAGACATTTGATTTCAGTTTAGGCATCGCCTCTGGTTGTGCATGTGATACTTTTGCTCGCGTGGGAACTTGTCTCGTAAAGGGTCGCGCTCACCTTTGTAGAAATGTGCCACGAAGAGCCCACCTGGAAGCCCTTTTCGAATGCAGCAAGGCAAAATTGCGGTGCTGGTGGTGCTCTGGGCGACGTGGGCTCTTTTCCCTGGGGATCTTCTCTCCCTCCATTCTCCACGTGCATGGTGCATGGAGGCTTGGGGGGCTGAGGTTCCCGGTTTTACCCTTAAACCTGGATTCCGTTGATTGTGTAACTGCTCAGCTTCAGTACCTGCTTATTTCAGGTGAGCCTCATACCACGTTTCCTCCTTCTCTGGTTACCTTACTTTTTTTTTTTTTTTTTTGGTTAGAGCACTGATGGAAGATTGTGTATGAACCCAGGATGCTGTTACTATGCCTGATACTTGTTTCCAGTTAAAATGAGTTTTTGAGGGGTGGGGGGAGGAGGGATGGAAAGGGAAAAAGTTTATAAGTGAGCCAGTGGAAAAGGCACATTCATTATCAGTGTCTTTCTCGCCGAGTCGTTTGAAGCTGGGAAAATTAGCAGCTGCTTTGAAGCTCAGAAGATCTTTCATCTTTGTGTGTGTGTGTGTGTGTGTGAGTGTGCGCGTTAATATTAAGTTGAGATTCCTTTTCTTGCCACTTATTTGGTTTTTCTACTAATAATGAAATTATAATGAGATCCCTGATGGGATTTTTTTTTATTTAAAAAAAAAAAAAAGGAAAAACACCTCACATGAATTATCCCCTTCACCCCCCCTTCACCCTCCTTCTGCCTTTCTGTAAAATCTATTCTGCATAATAGGTCTTTGTCTCTGGGTTTGAGACACAATTGAAGGAGGCCAGGAGTTGAAAATGCCCCTATTGTTCTTTTTGGGAAACAAGACACAAAGTTCTGGGAGGCAGGAGATGCTTCCTTTGCCTCCACCTCCCAGCTCGGTTTCTCCCCGGACCTCATCATCCCCTGTCCTCATCCCCATCCTCATCCCCAGGCTCAGCACCTGCACCTGCAGCCCTCCTACCCTCCCCCCAATGTTGGGCCAGGAGGAGGTGAAGGCAAGTGTTCGTTCTTACGAGCTAGTTTATTTGAGGGGCATGTGCTCCCTTCTCCCCTTCTAATTCCCAACACTCATGACGTGGTCTGGTGTAGAGGGACTGAACATCTGTCTCGACTGGCAGAAAATAGAGTGATTTGAAACCTTGTGAAAACCTTGCTCGGGATGGTCACATTTCTAGTAGCAGGTGCCACGTCCACCCCACCCCACCTCCCGCCTGTTTCTTGTCGCATTGTCCTTTATCAGGAGGGCTTTTTTACAAATGCCATTGATTAAAGAGGGCTCGTTGCCCCGGCTGAGCGGCCTGAGCATTCCTCAGCCAGGCCTGGCTTTTTCTACTACACGTGAGCGAGTAGATGGAGCCCTTGGTAGCGTGAATCGATCCGTAGTCTGCTTGAGACAGACACACGAGACTTGCACTTTGCTAATCTCAGAATTTCCTTCTGTAGGAAAGGGAATGTCGTGGCCTAGCCCAGTGAACCACCGAAGCCTTGGCAACTCTCCATCTCAGAAAATTCTCCCCGAATGCCACCTAAATTTTCTTTGTCAGTGTTTTGTCTTAGGCCAGAGATCCCCCAACTGCTGTTTGCTGCTCTTAATACTCCAGAGAACTGGGGGTAGAAATGGATGAGAGATGCTTGCCTCATCTCCACGTGGGGCTTGATCCAAGGCTGTTCCCTGCGTTTTTCCACGTTGAGCATTTTCCGATCAGCGCTGATGACCAGTTTCGGGGCCCCACTCCCACTCATGTCTGTAGGTTCCTCCTCCCTTTCTTCTTCTTACCATTAAACAGGTATAATAAAGCTGACGAATCTTTACAGTTGGTGATTTTATATCATAGATCAAAGATCAAAGCAGAGGAATACACAGCAACCGTAAAATTAACTGCTTTTTCAATTTTACAATGCTTTCAGTGATAGAGAATCTTATAAATTTAATATTAATTAAACACTTAGCTTTTAACCTCCTCCTGCATCTACTTTTGGCTGGTGGCTGGAAAAAATTAATTGGGCATCTTAAATCTTGTGTTACTAACGCTCTGACAGGAGGGGTTTCAAAAGCACTTATAACTTCAGCAAAATGCTCTTGGAGCGTTTGTCCTTCTACTCACCTAATTGAAAGTGCCTTTTTTCCCCCTTAAGGAAAAATGAACCATTTGCTAATTTTTTTTTTTCCTCCAAAGGAAGTATAACTTCCAGTTCCTTTTCCTAGCTGGAGCTTTAACGCAGTCCCTTGGCACGCTTCACACTTCATAAGATGGTCGCCGTTGGATTTCCATTATTATGAGCGTCCTATTGATTTTGGCACGTGCCGGTGCAGATGTGCGGCTGGCAGGTGCTTGACCTGCTCACTGTGTCACCTGCAGCTCCTGTGTGTGTGGTTCAGCAAGAGTTGCCTCCTGCTTCAGGGAGCGTGGGAGGGGACCAGGCTCACCTTGGCAGTGGGACACCCCCGTGGCAGAACCAGAGGGGTGGCACTGGGGAATGGACCCTCCGCATCTGGAGCAGGAGGGTCAGAATAGCAGAGAAAGGAGACAATGATCCACGTGAGGGAAGAAGAACAAGGCCCAAGAGACAGGAGGCCAGTGTGAGAGGCGAGATGCTTGGGGGGAAGCAGGGGCAGGTCACGTTTTCTGAGCTACAGAAGGGGGACCCAGTTGTGGCCTTTAGTGGCAATGGGCGCTCCTTCATCATTAATAGGCAGGCATCCCTGTCTGTGCTTCAGGAGTGGCTCAGGAGAAATCCTGATCCCACTGCTTTCTTGCCAGAGAGCTTCGAGCACTTTCATCCACGTGCTCTTGCTACTTTTCCCCATGCATGAAGTTCTTGGAGGGCGGCAGGGTCGGGCCAGTGGCCTTGGCCCTCGCCGGTTTCCTGCCCCGACCGTACCTTTGAAAGTGGCACCTGCGAGTTGCAGGACTATAGAGCCTGGGCCCCCAGAGAAGGCACCTTTCCGGCCTGCTCTGGAGTCAGGTGATGGCGAGAGGTAATAAGCACAGGGACTGATTTGGGGGCCAGTATGGAGTGGAGTCCCCGGGGTCATGTGCACCTCACCCTGAGAAAACCCGTAAGAAATGAAATCTGGGGGCGAAACTTGTAAAAAGTCGTTACTTACGAAAACATTTTGGAGAAGTCTAAGACGGCTTACTGCAAGTTTGCCTTCGTGGTACGCGGCCTTCGAGCGGACCCTCTTCCGGTGAGACCGTCCCTAAGTTCCGAACTGGTTGCCCCGGAGCATGATTTTGGGGTCTGTAAAGCCTTACAGACGTGCGGCACCATGGTCCCGTCTCTCAGCGGCCCTCGCCCTTCATCACATCCCCGGTCACCTTGGCCGTCCCCGCGATGGCAGTAGGGAGCGTTTAATCCAACTGTGAAATAATAAATTAGCTGCGGAGTCGCCCCCGGAGCCTGGAGCCGGGAATCCCAGCTTGCCGCACCTGGCTGGTCCGCGCTCCCTGGGAAACCACCACTGTTCTCGCCGCAGCTGAGCTTTCTGAACCTTTTAAGAACTGAATTGATGGGACGTGGAGTTTGAGAGCCGATAAATTAAGGATATTGGTAAATCTTAACGACTCTATTAGAGGATGGCATTTGCAGATCTGTAGCAACCCCTGCTTGTGTGCGTGTGAGCCCGGCCGTGGCGGTCCTTTATATACGTATCCCTCCGTTTCTCCATCTATCCAGATATATATGATATGTGGGGTGCTGTAAAATTTTTAGTGCCTTAGTTTGGGTTGACCGCCTTATTACTCACGAGTGAGCTATACAGGTCTTCCTTAACAAGTGGCAATAAAGGCTTTACAACACCCCTTACACCGTCACATATTTTGTTTAGGCCACATATTGTCTTTTTTCTTTTTAAGTCTCTCTTTGCTCGTGCCCCTCTCAAGTACCTTTGTTGCCATGGCAACAGTTCCACCGCTGCTTAGAGTGGAGCGCAATGGCATCTTCACGCGACGTTCTTGAGGCCGGTGCTCGGCCGGGCTGACCTCGGACCCTAGGTGCGGGGCCGGGGCTGGGCCCTCACCCTGCTCATCCGTGGCACTTTGCTCTCTTTGATGCCATCAGCTCCCTGTATTAGACCGGGGTGGCTGCCCCGACACTGATGATCCCTGCCCCCCACCCCCTGCACCTGTCCTCGAAGGAATGTGAAGAGGCTGACCCACTCGCCATCTAAAAATTGAAAGAAAGAAAAGAAAAGAAAAAGGGAAAGGAAAAATGGAAAAGCATTTAAGCATTTTCGAGGGAAATACGCAGTCGACATCAGTGGTGGGCCACCACGGCAAGTACTGCTGGCCAGAGAGGAGGCTGAGGAAAGCCCTTTGCACAGTGAGACGCTTTCTGGAATTCCCTCCTAGGCCGGTATCTCTAGATTACCATCTGCAGGTTTTAGGTTTTCTCTCTGTATCCATCAGGTTTTTCTCTTTCGCCAGACTTTCCTTTTTCTTGCCTCTATGTGGACGATTAACGGGGGTCACTGAGATGTGTGCAATTATTTAAAATTTAAATTCAACTTGCCAACATGTACTGTAACACCCAGTGCTCATCCCATCGTGTGCCCCCTCAGTGCCCGTCACCCAGTCACCCATCCCCCTTGCCCCCTCCCCTTCCACAACCCTTTGGGTGTTTCCCAGAGTTAGGAGTCTCTCTTGGTTTGTCCTCCTCTCTGGTTTTTCCCCACTCAGTTCCCCTCCTTTCTTCCCTTATGGTTCCTTGCACTATTTCTTATATTCCAGGTATGAGTGAGACCATATGATAACTGTCTTTCTCTGATTGACTTATGCGGAGTGAAGTAAGTCGATCAGAGAATTGTGTGCAATTACTTTGAGGGAAACTGAGGCACAAACTGGCATGTGGCTTCATCGAGGACTGTGTGACCTCGATGCAGATGGAATGGGAGCCCCCATGTCCAAGCCCCCGGTTAGTTGGCTGTCAGCTTTGCCACGATTAGTTGATTCTTTACAACAGAAATTATTCAGGGGGTTTTATTATCAGGCCAACTTCCCATTAAGCCACTTGAGCATTTCTCTGGAACGTGGGTGTAGCTGTAGTGAGATCGTTTGGCAAAAACTGATACGTGCGGTGAGGCTATACCCCCCAGACGTCTCAGTTCTTTCTCCAGCAAGAAGATTGGCTTGCCAACACCTTGATGAAAGGTAGGAGTTCCTGTGATCTTTTATCTCAACCACATTTGGGATGCTTGTGTGTATGCTACGTATATTTATGGATCTTATATGGGCAATATTTTGACTGTTTCTTTTTTGAAACATGGTGTGAAGGAGCGTGCCAAAAAATCACAGATGATATCTGAGAAGTGCTATCAGTAAAAGCACTTTTTTTAGGAAGGTGAAGGAAACAACCCTAAAACAATGTGAAATTTTTCCTGACGTCCCGTTACAAAGTCATTAAGAAAGCTAGTGCTTGTGGTCGGTGGGAGGATGCTCACAAATAGCATGTAGCCGACCTTAGTGATTTGGAGTAGGGAAAAGAATTCCAATCTGAGACTTTTTTTGGCGTGGGCATAGAAGGAAAGGTGGTATCATCCATTTTTGGATGACGTGGAAAAAAAAAGACCGAATAGATTTTTCTTTTGTGGGCTGATCTTAAGTCCGAGTGAAGTATTTTACGTGTCCAGGCAACGTGACATTTTAGGAGACGGGTCATGCTCTGTTTTAGATCTTCCCGTGGGCTTTCCGACTTTCCGACTTGTAGGTGTGATGCGGTGCTCACGTGTCTTTCACGTATAGGCTTCCTGTCACAGCAGTTCGCCTTAACCATCCATCTACCAACCGGGAAACACTGTTACACACCCTTTGATGTCCTTTCTCTGTTTTCCCAAATACTAGGGAGAAAGAGACCGCTCACGTTCACTGGGCTCCTGCCAAGCAGGTACAATGAGATCTTCTATGCAAAATCCATTGAACGACCTTGAAAACATTACTATTCCCACTTGACAGATGAGGAAACTGAGCCCCGGAGCGAATAAATAAACCGCCCAGGGTCCTGTAACAACTCTGTGATTAAAACTTAGGTTCCTCAGATGTCACGACCCACATTCTTTCCTCTGAATCACTTCGCTCTCACCAGGTACTTGGCAGTTACTGACTCTCTTGTGCAATCTTTGGGCCTTTCTTCTTCTTCTTCTTCTTCTTCTTCTTCTTCTTCTTCTTCTTCTTCTTCTTCTTCTTCTTCCTCCTCCTCCTCCTCCTCCTCCTCCTCCTTCTTCTTCTTCTTCTTCTTCCTTCTTCTTCCTCTTTTAAAATAATGGGCTTAATTATTTCCTCCACGACTCATAATAAAACAAGAATGACAAGTGTTTGGCATCATCACGCAAAGGCTTGAGAGTCAGCAGATCTTGCCTCGCTGTGAAGGTACCTTTGTTGCCTCCAGCAGGTGTCTAGGTAGTATGATGTCACAGACAGAGTGGGTTGTGAAATCGCAGGTCTAGGCACCTGGCAGCGATTGGGGGTGGCAGGCGGAGGGCCGAGGGAGCAGTAGATGAACCTTAGTAACACCCAGGGTTGCTTATTCTTTTTCCTTGCAGGTTAATGTACACAAATGTCATCTCATTTATGGTTACTATTCTGTGTGTGTGTGTGTGTGTGTGTGTGCAAGGCACCCTTTAAAAGCCTCCATCTGGCTTAGGTGCTAGATAGATGAAAGTTCTCGTTAAAATAAAACACGCAGTTTCACGAACCCACCGGGAGAGACCGTGCTTTGGTGACAGACGTTCAAGGCGCTTTCTGAACCAACTTCAGTGTCTCTGGATGCAAACGATGCAGAGAAGCCAGAAAACGTAGCTCTCAGGTTCAGGTGATGACGTCAGGGGACAGGGGCTGGAGGAGGAGGGACAAAAAATAAAAATTAGGTAAAGGAAGAAAGGAACAGCTATCACTTTATGTTGACCCTTTTACGGAGATAAGGTGCGAAACATAAATAATCCACGTAGAGGGTGACAAGTCCACTTAGTTAATTCATTATTTATTTTACTTATTGGAGAAGCTGCCCAGCCTCTGGGCATATTTACAAGTGTGATAGAAAAAATAAAGACAGTCCCTGCCATTCCTGTTTACAATCCACAATAGATAATATATAAGCGAGACGTATTGTTTTCGGAGACAGACACTTGCATCAGATATACTTTAAACAAACAAGGGGGAAAGCAATTAATATGCATGTGAAACGGCGAAGATAAATCAGCTTTTGTGGCAACAGGAAGGAGAATCAGACAAATCAAGGTACAGGGGAGACAGAGCCGATCTGCATGGGACTGTTCTCCCCCCCCCACCCCCTGTATGGGATCGGGGTGTTGTGGCCAAGTCAGCCCCCACCCCGCGAGCCGCGCTGTGACTCGCTTGTTCCGCAAGCCGAGCCTGGGCAGCGCCCAGCAGCACCCCTCACCTTCATGGGCCGTCAGCCGGAGAGAGGCAAATTAGAGCCGTGGCAGGGCCACAAATCACAGGCTGTTGTTAGATGCCGTCTGACCCTTGGCGTCATTTTATCCGAGTCCTCTTGGATTTAATGTGATTCCTTTCACGCCACCCCTCTCTGGACAAATACTAATATTGTTATGTTATCATCATGATTGCTCGGGGCTGACCTGATGCCCTCCTGCCCCGAAACCGTGGGACCTTGCCCCGGCTGTGCCTTAACAGCCCTCCTCCCGGCACCTCATTGCCACTGGCCGTCCTGGAGCCTTGGGGTTGCAGAGAAGGGAAGTATCACTTAGAGGCCCCACTGCCCTCAGCCCCTGCGTCTTCAAACCCTGTGCTTGTTTTTTGTTTTCCTCTGTTGTTTTCTTTCTTTTTTTTTTTTTTTTAAAGATTTTATTTATTTATTCATGAGAGACACAGAGAGAGGAAGAGACACAGGCAGAGGGAGAAGCAGCTCCCTGCAGGGAGCCCGATGTGGGGACTCGATCCCAGGTCCCCGGGATCACGACCTGAGCTCAACCACTGAGCCACTCAGGTGTCCCTCCTCTGTTTTCTATCAGCCACCCCGACACACAAAAACTAGGCCTTTCTAATGATCAGTGGACTAGGAAGGGTAGGTCGGTGGGCACGGTGGACTCACACGGTGCGTGAGGTCTAGAGAAGATAGAGCCATGATCTCGTTGACGTTCTCCACGAGCTTAGGCGCGGTTGAAGGACAGACAAGGAGGCACAAAAGGATGTGATGAGGGTGAGTCTGGGAATGGCCTCAAAACTGGGAAATGGATTTTACGGTGCCCGACCTGCCCCTGTGGGGTGAAGAACTGGAAGAGACCTTAGAAATCCCCAACCGCTTGTTTCACGAGAAGGAAACCCCGAGTGGATGTAACTCGCTCGAGTTCACACAGCTTAGTGGACCCACAACCAGTTCTCCTGATGCCACGTCCACTTCGCTACACTCTGTTAACGATGTCTGCAACCGAACAGTGTTGACCGACTTTTTTGGGTGGGGCTTTTGCTTTTCAGGGCCATCTTCTCTCTCTCTCTCCTTAGACTGTTTGTCATCCCATCACTGTCTATTCCTGGAGTTTCCATTGTCGGGTCCACTTTGCAGGGATTCAGGGGATCTCGCTGTGGGTTGTTTGCTCGGGTCTGGTTAGTGCTTCAGTGGAGCATGTCATGCAGTAGTTAGGAGCATGGACTCTGGGCTCTGGCTGCCAGGGTTCGAATCACAGCTCCGCCTTCTATGTTAGGTGGCTCAGACGTATCATTTAGGTTCTCTGTGCAGCTTATCCTGATCTATGCCCTGGAGAGAATCACAACCGTCTACTCCATAGGTATCTCCCTCCCAGCTAGTGTATGGAAAGCGACGGCCCGTGTCTGGCCCATGTTAAGCCTCACAGCAGGTTTTTGTTGCTGTTACTTCCTTCATCCTCCAGCAGTGGCCTTGAGACGCCTAGAAGGTTATATGATTTAACCTCCCGTTCAGCTGAGGCGGGAACCCCCTGGAACCAGTCTTTGGTAATGGTGACCCCGCTCCCTGGAACGCTGCCACCTTGCAGGCCAGCTCTCCACTCCTTGCAACGCTCATCCTCAGGGACAGCTCTGTCTCTGACACTTGTACGGAATAGTCTCTTCCTCCTGCTATGGAGGTTCCTGGGGTGCTCGCGGAGTGTTCCTCCCCTTGGCTTCTGAGAGCCGGTGCTTGCAGGGCGCTGGGAGATGCGGCCAGAGCTCCTTCGGGGGTGTCGTGGTGACGTGTCTCCTGAGGGCTGAGGTCACACACCCTCTGGGGCTCACCTTGGACTCCCAGATCCCCAGGCCGAAGCACTGGTCCACGTGAGAGCTGTGGAAGACAAAATTTACCGCCTCCCTCTTCCTTTCTCCTTAAGCATAATACTGTTTCCTGAAGGTTTTGCAAAGGGAGCGTTTCTGAACTTACTGTGGAACCTGTCTGGACCAGAGGCTCAGGGCGGTGCTTGGGGTCTGCGCTTCCCTTCTTCCACGGGCGCTAGTTGGATTCTGTTTCTGGAATGGGGATTGTCCAAATCCCTGGTGGTGTCCACTGGACGGCTGTAAGCTCAGAAGGGCAGCGTCAGCTTCCTGCTCATGGCCACCAGCCCAAGGTGCAAACTTCCTTGTGATATAGTGAGGTCCGGGCTCCCCTGGACGTGGCTTGGGGTCTTTGATTCAGGGGGTTGTACTTTCAGGCAGGAGGGGTAGCTCTTCGTTGCTTCCTAGCCTGTCAGGACTTGGCAAGGCCCAGACGTTTGGGGCTGGGGGTCGTTGACGCCAGTGTGGTGGGAGTGAGCCGCGGTGCCAGTGCCATGTTGGACGGAGGCCCTCACTGTCTTGGGGGCTGGCGGCGGGGGGCCGGGGTTACCTCCTGGGCTGCTCCTCCGCCTCTGAGCCTTCTTTCTGTCTCCTTAGGGGAGAGAGAGAGCCGCAGGGAGGAGAAGGTTGAAGTGTGAGCGTGGGGAGGGGGTACAGGGAGCGTGGAGGTGGGGGTGGGGAGGAGGAACAACTGTAAAAAATGTTAATTTATTAATCACTGAATATATAGCAGTTCATCTGAAATGCTGTTGCTATGCCAACACCCTGGGAGTTTATTTTCTTAATCCGAGAGAGGAGCTCTCAGTCCCCTGCTCCCCTGCTGTGTCATTTGAATTCGCGGCTGCCACCGCTGCCACCATGGTATCTGTTTTAGATTGTGGGAGGGGGGAGGGCGAGGGGTGGGGGAGAGGGGGGCCGGGCTGAGCCACCAAAGCAGTCATATGCAAAGCAGTAAGAGGCCTTTCTCCGTAAGACTTAGTAAAAATGACACAAATTAATATACTCTACTTAAACCAGACCAAGATTAATGGTTCTCTTTCAGTGCAGCTTAGCCCAACTGTCACTCGACAGGCGTTTGTCGGACAAAATCAACACTAATCAACATTTATTCGTCTCTTGCCCTTGGGTCTGAGGAGCGTGAGCGGGCTGCGCCATTCCGCCGCGCGCCTCGCCACGCTTTTCACCCTCCATCCAGCTTTGCCATATATCACCCTTCTCCTGGTGCCTCTCCTCGGACGGATCCACACACTCAGCCATCAGGGTACATTAGAGGCATGATAGATTTTCTGTTTTAATTTACATCTATTATATTACAACATAACAGATTTTGATTCAGGAGAGACCAGCGTCTCCTATAGCCAGACTCCTTGGGAAGATTTCTGCATTAACTTATTAAGGTTCGTTAGGATGCAGCTTCGGATAGACTCCCTTGCTCGTTCTCTCCGTCCCCCTCCTCTCTCTCTCTCCTTTTCTTCTCTCCCTCTCTCTCCCTGGCACACTCAGTGAAGAGGTCCTGGCGCACTTTGCTTGCGCGCACACAGCCCCTCTCTACACTGGGCTGTCTGTGCTGGGTCACATGAGGCTGCCCGGGGTCCTCCCCCAGTCTCTGATTGGACTGGGATCAGCCAACAGTGGGACCTGAGAGCTCTCCCTACCTCCCACCCCCCATCCCACCCCTGGCCCAGGTCAGTGGGCCTGGACAAATCTGGTGGCCTAGCTGGTGGGAGTCCCCTCTGAGGCTTTCTTCCTAGCCCCTCGCATCTTTTCTCCCCCACCTTGTGATTTCAGTTACAGTTGCATTCTACGTTTACAGGTCTCCAGGGTCAGGGGCCCAAGAGTGGGGGGACACAAAGTTGGTTGGGCTGACCCAGGAGAAGGAGATGGACAGCAGGGGCGGAGCAGTGGGTCTGAATGGGACTGGGCTCATCTGCTACATGACCATCTTGAAAGCCTATTATTCCAGCTGGGAACAAGGTAGATGCGTGCAGCTTGCGTCTAGCGTGCGGGGTATGAGTATTTATGGTAGCCCCGGAGAGTGCCTTTCCACCTCATTTATGGAATTGGCGTTTTATGTTTATTTGTTTTCTCCCCTTCCTGTTACCAGAGATGTCGTGTTAAGTACGTCTCTTCTTTGGTGACGAAGTGCCTCTCCTTGAATTTTGGTGGGACGGCCACGTTAAGCTTTGGATATCTAATCCACCTGTTCACTGGCTGCAGAGATGAGCCTGAGAAGGGGACAGGAATCCTCCCCTCCGCTCAGATCCCGTTGACCCTGTATTACTTTTCACGGGGACACCGTGCTTTTGTCAAATGCCCGGGGAGGCTGTGTCTTTCTTCTCAAATTGGCTGGAACCCTAGATCCCTGGCCACTTACGAGGCCCGAGTTTTGTTATTTTTTTCTACCGCGATGTCCGCCCTAAACCGCAGCGAGGTTCCTTTGGTGGCCAGAATGCCGAAAAGCCACGGGCTGAGTTGGGGATGTGTGGTTTGTGTGTGTTTGCGGGTGGCTGCTGAAGTGTAGGATGTGCTAGGAGGATAGCTTAGTACTTCCATTTTGGTTTCTTATTACGCAGCAATAAAGTAAATGACGCTTAGTATAACTTTGCACTTAGAGACTGTAGCTCAATTTAAGAAACAAAACCCCACCAACAGGAGTGCTCAGTATCTTGAGCTTGGGAAACTGACCTCGTTAATTTTAATGAAGGGAAAAATTCTCCAGCTGGGGCTGGGAAGAAAATGAAATACCAATGAGGTTATCACTTCGGATGATCTCACTGAATTCAGAGTAGAATCAGAATGATGCTCGAGAATTTTATAAAAATCCCGCGGAGAGATTTAGAAGAGAATTCATAATGCCCTGGATGGCATTGAGGGAGCACTTGCCCTGGTGGGCAGAGCAGAACTCTGTATGGTCTCTCCTAAAGTGGCTGTTAGAGAAGTTAATATATTAAAAAGTTGGACCGAAAGAAAACAAATAAAAAAATGAACTAACACAATCCTTATGTGGCTCAAGCCTGAAAACAGCAGAGCAGGTCTTATGGTGGCCAAGACAGTTGACTAGAAGAGCCAAGGGCTTCTGAGTTCAAGTGCCTGCTGGGATGCTGACTTCCAGTGGGATCTGGGGCATCTGTGTATCACCCAAAGGCAGGAGGTGGGCTGAGGGAGTCCTGTTAGACAGTAGGCAGCTATTCGAATTGAACAGTAAGTTGATGACTTTGGCCCTGCTGTTGAGCCAGTGGGTAGTGATCAATGAGGTTAGGGTGACGGTAGCACGATTTTGCCCTCAGTTCGGAGAAGCTTGCCAAGTTGGGCTGGCATTTGGTCGGGGACCATGGAAAGAAACATCACGATTTAAGGTATCTGGCCCTCTTGCCTAAGCCTAGTCCGCTACACAGCTGATCCGGGGAAAAAAGAGCATCCCAACAATGAATCCTTCAGAGGTATGGGGCCGAGAGCACAGGCTTTCTTCTCCAAAAGCTGGAGCTTGCTGACTCAGGCTCTCTCCCCATCTTCCTGGCATATCGCTGCACTCGGTAGATTTCTACGGCCATCAGGTGAAATTCAAGTGTCACCAAAGGGGCACTTTCTGAGTAAATGGGGCCATCTTGCTCTGGGGGCCATCTGGGTCCGGGTGGAATGTTGAGGGGGATCCGTTCATACTTAGAGGCTCCTTTGAAATGCAGCCCCTTTCTCTCCAAGCTGTGAGACCCTGGTGCTGCTGCTGTGGCTGTGCGTGGATATGATGGGAGATGCTGGTTGCCAAGCAGCAGGGAATGGACATAATCGTGCTGCCTAGCAACCGCGGCAGCGTGGTCACTTGCGCAGCTTTCTGCGCCTCTTCCTGTTTGGTCTGCCGGACGACACAGACGGCTTCTGTGGGTCACCCTCTGCCCTAGGCACAACAAGGTGGCGGAAAACACAGCGAACCGGGGCGGATATGGTTTAAAATGACTCCTTTCTGTGCTGTCTGGTGCCGAGCACATGATTTCTCTTCACGGCCTTCCTCAGTTTCCCCTTTGAAGTTCTTGTGCACAGCTGCACCCGTAGGTTGATGGCTGAGACAGAAGAGGAAGCTCAGGAAAGTGCCAGACTTCTCTGGGTGTTGCCTCTCCTGCGCCTGGCGAGCCTCTCCTCTGCATGTGTGAATATAATATAAAACAGTCAATTTTTTGATAAAGACACACACACGCATGCACGCACGCACACGCCGAGTGGGAAAGACGAGGAACAGAGCATGACTACCTATTGTTCTTGGGGGTCTGAGGACAAAGCAGTCGGGAGAGGGAAAGGCAGGCGATCCCCGCGGGCTGGCCTGGCCATTCCTACCGGCTCGGACCTGCACCCCTCGCATGTGACGCTCCTCGGTGAGGTCACCTGCCTACTGCAGGGTCTAGAGCCGCCTGCTTGGCAGCGGCATGTGAGTCCTCTCGGGCCTGTGGTCTCCTTGGTGGCAGGGTGTGGACAGCTCCGGGAGTTCCTGAGCTGAGGGTGTCAGGGAGCTGTAACCCTCTTCTTGGGTGGAGGGGAGCTGCCCGGCTGGGTTCTGTCTATGGGAGTCGGACTGTAGCCGGGGCACAGGCCTGCATCCGGTGACCCCAGTTCAGCCCTCCTTTCTGCGCCCGACCGGCCGTGTGGGTTTGTGCAAGCCTCTTGTCCCACCTGAGCCTCTGTGTTCTTGTCTGTGACGGGTGGCGATACCTGCCCCCCGCCCGCCCCCCCCGGTGGGTTGAAGGCCCCACGAGTGTGTTGGCATATGTGCCCTGCAGCAAGCGTGAGGGGACCGTTGCTGTGACCCTCCTCCCTGTGGTCAGTGGGGAGGAGAAAAGCAAGCTTGTGCAGAACAAACGTCGACCTCTTGGCATCTGTCTTATAGGTTAGTCTTGCCAAGGAAGAGCTGTTATGTGCCCACCTTTCAGTTAGAGACCAAGAAACTGCCCCCCTGTAATGCTTCACGCGGTTCCTGGGGAGCTTGGAAGGCGTCCGTCCACTTTCCGTGGTTTCTCAGACCTTCCGGAAGCAGGATGGTTGCTCTCGTTTCACAGAAGACGAGACAGGAGTAAAGAACAGTGAGGTTATTTGTTTGGGGTCCTGGAGGCCCCCCCCACTTCCAAGGCGAGCCCAAATCCTGGGGCCTGAGGAGGTAGGTGAGGCCTTTGGCAAAGTGAGAGGGGATGGAGTGGGGTGGGAAGCCCCTGTGGCGGTCGAAGGTCCAGGAGCTCGAGAATTACGGACTTCCCGGTCGCCAGTGAGGGACCTGCGGACAGGGCACAGGCTGCGGGCGGCTTCTGGAAGCCTGGCGGGCTGGCTGGCTTGGCAGGGCCCAGGTGGGGCCTCGCGCCGTCGTCTCCGTCCTGTCCGGGTTTGTGCGCCTCCTCGTCCGCAGTGGCACGGGGTCGGAGGAGAAGGTTCCAGGCGCTCGCTCGGCTGGCCTCTCATGGAAGACTGTGGTGATGAGCCTTCTTCGGCCTCTTCAGCGCGACGATGATCACGTTGACCTATTTCTCAGAGGAGGAGCCGATGTTCAGCTTCGACTTGTCTGGCAACGGCCCCCTCGGCCGACCGCTCCTTGCCCCACGGGGTCCTTGGGCAGGCTGGTGCCCTGGGCACGGTCCTCTGGACAAACAGCTGTTCCCAGCATCGCTTCTCTGTCAGTGGAGGGACTTGGGCTCACAGAACCTTTGGGTTTTTCCCTCTTAGCCCCTCAGGATGCCTGCGTCCCGCTCCCTTTCTTGTTCCGTGTGTGGGGCGGGCCACCATCCTTCACAAAGCGCCCCCCAATCGGCCTTCGGGGACTCTGGTTCTGGAATCGCACCCCCCCCCCGTTCTGCCGTGGCGTCCCCTCCAGGCTGCATGTGACTGTCCCGATCCGTGGCCCTGTGCCACAGCGGACTCGTGACAGCCCTCTTCACATGTTACGTGGAGGTGGGGGGACGGGGGAGAGTCGCGTGTGGGCTCCATCCCTTGCTGGAGCCGTCGAGCGGCTCCCGGGATGGACGGCACCAGGGGCCTCGTGTGCAGGCTGCCTGGCTGCTGCAGAGACAGGCTCCCAGCGGGGAGAAGGGTCCTGCCCGGGGGATGCGACCGTGAATGGGAGATGGAAGCAGAGGTGGCCGCGGGCCTCTCAGCTGGCTCCCACCTGCCTCGTTGTGGGCCAGCCGAGGACATCAGTCCCGTTGTCACGTGCACAGCCACCCAGGTGTGCCTCTCGGGTTAGTTGGGAGGTGAAACCCTCGAGGAGCGGTGTGGAAACCTGCTGGGGGGCAGCTCCTGAGGTCTGGAGGCAGCGCGGCCTCGTTGCGCCAAGTCCTGCCAGGCGGTGGGCGCTCGGTAGGCCTTTAGGGACTCAGGTAGGTGCTGCTGTCCTGGTGAACACGGTTCCTTTAGTAGCAGCGAGGACATAGTGAACACGTGCCACGCCGACGACAGCAGATGCGACCAGATCTGACAAGAGCGAGCTGCCCTCCGGGAGCTCACGGATCGGGGTAGACGGAGGCTCTCGGGGCTCCTCTTCCCTGACTGGTGGCTCCAGACGGTTCTGAGTCTCCTCCTTCGCCTCATCCCAGCCCAGCTGTGTCAGGGGAAAGGATGGAGAGGCGGGCTTCTGCCGTGATGGAGGTGATGCTTTACTTTAAAATAAAGTATGGAAGCCACTGATTGATGGATTATAAACTGGGAGGTCCGAGATAAAGCTTCATTCTGGGAGCATCAGTGTATTTCACCGGGAGCCTCCTGGGCATTAATTCTGCCGTTAATTTTGTTATTAGAGACCTAGCCAAACAAAGGGAGGTGGCGAAGCTCGAGGCTGGTTTAACCTTGATGAAACAGTGATTTCACCAAGGATGATGTTCCCCCATCTATCTTCATCCATCAAGGCACTGCTGAAATATGCTAATGAAGCCGAAGATAGGAACACAGAGCAGTTAAATGGGGCGTTGCAGAAGCTCTCCGTACCCCCGTGACAGGGCGATGCTACTTACTGTCCAGATTTAGTAGAGGAGGGAGGGATGCTGACTGGTATGGTGGTGAAAGACGGCGTGGAGGTGGAGAGTGCACCTTGCCGAAACGAAGGGCAGGGTGCCCACCTAGACACTACAGAGCGGGATGGAGAAGCTTGGTCTTTGGCCGAGCGAGTGGGTTCCTTTATTCTCTTGGACCCCCCTTCTAGCCGGGCCGTACAAGAAGCAGGCATGTGGCTGCATCAGACCTCGTGCCAAACCAGCTTACCTGTCACCATCGGTCCACATCCCCGTGTTTGTTCCCAGTGGCCAGAGAACACTCGTGCCTTTTTGGAGTCTCTAAAATTGGGTACCGATTGCCTGTATCACTTACATACGTGACTGGGCATCCCATGAAGTTACTTTATCTTACTTTACTCAAAGATTCTTACGTGTTTATTCGAGAGAGAGAGTGAGGCATGAGTGGTGAGGAGCGGCGGAGGGAGAGGGAGAAGCAGACCCCTCGCTGACAGGGAGGCCGACACAGGGCTCCATCCCAGGACCCTGAGATCGTGACCTGGGCCGGAGGCAGGCGCTTAGCCGACTGAGCCACCCGGGCGCCCCTGAAGTCGCGTTATGCCCTTGAATCTGGTTAAATTCTTACCGTGAAGAAGCGAAATTAGAGGTATATTTTACAGATGAGATTTGAGGGGTTAAATTCGTGTCAGAAATCTCATAGCTAGCTGGCCAGTGGCGTCGGTTGGGATTCAGACCACATGTCCATCCACCTCGAGAGCTTTTGCGTGCAACTGCCGTGGTCTGATGGCTCTCCTGCAGGTGTCCCCGGGAATGCCTGCCAGCTGCTGGGGTAGTCTGGCTCGCTTATGTATTTATATATTCTTTGGGTTTGCTTTGACTTTAACTTTAGAATTCCCTTCACACTTCCTTCTTTCCTAAGTAGACCATAAGCTCTGTGAGGCCAAGGGCAGGGCACTGTCTCTAGTCCCCAAGCGCCACGGAGTGCTTTCATTTATGACTCGCGTAACCATGGCTCTCTCTCCCTGGCTTCTCCGTGGAGTGCTTATCTTGGCCTGGTTTTCCAGTGGATGATGGTAAAGCAAAGCTGGCCAGCTGCTTTCTGGTTCTCATACGGTAGATGAAAACCCTTGACGGTTTTATTTGTCTTTACAAGTTAATCCTACAGGAATCACAGTAAAATTTCTGTTGCTTTTAATTATTGGTGGATCCGGTTCTGTTTCCTCCTGGCTCGCTGGCTCCGTCCTCTCCAGCCCGTATCAGACCACACGCTGGAAGAAGAAACAACACATGAAATTTTATGATCGCTGATTACACGGCTTCTTCTTCTTCGGGGTGGGATGGTGCTGATCCTAGGCGGCGGCGGTCACCAGTGGACCTTTTCGCAAGAGGCAGATCCTCAACTACCAGGCGGTTTTAGGATTAGGCACGATGGTTTCCAAATCTGAAATGATTATGGGCCCCTTCCCCTTTGTGGAGATGGAGGAAGGCAGAAGCAAAAAAAAAGAAAAACAGTGGAACGAAAGATGTATTTTTGGAAATTTAAGTAAGATGCTAAGTAACACGAATTCCCTGACATACACCGCGCTGGACTATCTGCTCCGTCTTGGCCTTAAAATCTCTTGTGCCGTGGATCGTGGATCAAGCCAGCTCGGAACTTGGGGGCTCTGGACTGTCTGCCAGTAAAGAGTTAATAACCGGAGGCCCGCAACTTCCAGGATGTCGCAGGGGGTCAGAGAAACTTGCCAAAAGGTAACATCAGCCATGGAGTCAGTTGGGCTCCCCGTCTGGCAGGTCTGTGTTTCTCAGCTGCTCCTCCTCCACTTTCCAGTCTTGGAGTTCATATACAGTAAATCTTTCTCTTAATAAAGCCGTTTTTCAAATCTGACTTTGGACTAGGGACTGCTTTGCCTCCAAATGCAACAGCTGTTAAACATGGTGCATTGGGCACGGTGTATATCTCTTTGTTTAGTTTTGGGTTTTTAATATGAGCAGAGACGTGGAGGAGTGGGAGGGCTCTCGCCATTCTTTCTCTCCAGGCGACAGTCCGCCACTGGGCTTGGAAATAAGGCCTCGGGGCTCCCCGGGCCGCTCGCCCTTGAAGGCGAAGCCCATTGTCCCCCTAATAAGCAGTGCAGGGTCCCCCTTTCCTTTTTGCGAGATAAAATTGTGGAGCTCGAGGTGTCAGCCAGCAGAGGCCAGACCTTTTGGCCCCTATCTGTCCCGGCTACACGGGGGAAAGCATTGGGACCCCCTTTGCTCACTTGTCCCTTCTGCTACCGTCTCTGTTCCCAATGCGCTGGCGAGCATTAACTCCCTGCAGGGGAAAAAGTTCACAAAAGAAATGAATTATGCATATGGAATTCATTTCCTTGATGAATAGGGAATCTGAACAAACTCCATGGCTGTTTGAGTTTAAGGCAGGGAGGAAGGGGGGTTGGGGCCAAACAGTTTGGGGGGGGCCGGTGATCAAAAAGAATCGAGAGTGAGAGTTGGGAGGCAGATAGTAGCAGAGGACTTGGGCCTGAAATCTCAAGGAAAAGTAAGTGGCCCTTTGAAAATAGCTCGTGGCCCATTATTCTTGCCAATGCGCACGCAGAGATACATCCCTCGCCCCCAAGTGCATGTGCAGATTTGACAGCAAATTGGGGGGTGGTGGTGGGGATAATACGGGGGAGAAGTGATGCCACCGTCGTGACAGGACCCTGCACACTTAGAGTTCTGCAGCACTTCTGACCCGTGGCAGTGCAGGTTCATGATTCCAGGGCTCAGAATTTTGAGGCAAGAGTTGTGTGGCGTATAGAGCATCGCATTTAGAAGTAGAAGGCTTGGGGGCGCCCGGGTGGCTCAGTCGGTTAAGTGTCCGACTCATGATCTCTCAGACCTTGATCTCAGGGTCGTGAGTTCAAGCCCGGCATTTAAAAAAAAAAAAAAGTAGAAGGCTCGGACCCTGAGCTCCGGGGATCATAGACTGTGTGACCTGGGGAAGTCACTTAACCTTGGCCAACCTCAGTTGTCTCACCTGTAAATGGAGAGCGTGTCATCTGCCCTGTGGAGATAAGAGGATGAAAGACACCAGGAGCACACAGTGCAAATCTGGAGATTTCTTTTTTTTTTTGTCTCTGCCTTCTTTCCTTGACAGCCCGTTAGGTGTGCAGACCCAGTCTTTAAGTGAGCCAGAGTTCCTTTGAAGCAGAATGAAAGGGAAATGGATTCAGGAGAACATGGTGGTTAAAGAAAAAAGCGGGGCGCTTGGGTGGCTCAGTCGGTTAAGTGTCCGACCCCTGATTCCTGCTCAGGTCATGATCTCAGGGTCATGGGATTGAGTCCCGCATCGGGCTCTGCGCGCAGTGCAGTCTGCTTGAGCTGCTCTCCCTCTCATGCATGTTCTCTCTCTCTCTTTCAAATAAATATTTTTTTAAAAAGAAATGAATAAGCAAGCAAGCAGAGAAACAGAAATCTGTTGTAATCCTCACCTCATCTGTATTATGATAATCATTTAAAATAATCAAACCTGATGTTTTTGGCAAATGTAGCCGTGGAATTCGCAGTTGCTGCTGCCGAAGGACTTAGATCAACAGTGGGAAGGTTGGTCATTGGCGGCCACGTAAGTTAAGGCATTAAGCTGAAAGTAGGTTTTCGAGTTTGCTCTCGGGAACCACCAGGAAGAGGCAGGCACCCTTGGGCTCCAAAGACCCGTGGGTGCTCCCAGGCTGGAAATGTGGCCCAAACCGGCCTCTTCACTCCCAACTCTTCTCCGGTACTCCTCGCTCCTGAATGCAAATAGGGCTTGGAGACCCCCAGTCTTGAGGGGAGGAAACGAGTCCACACGCACACATACACGCACAAATGGTGGGGAGCTTTCCCTGCTTGTGGATTGGAGAGAGGTTTTCTCCTGATGGTCTTGGGGGACCTAAATCCCATTTCAGGATTGAGTGGATTGAGCCGGTCTGACCGGTGCCATGTTTCTGTATTTTTCTCACAACCCAATTGCAACACATGCAATTTTCACAGAGGTGCTCTTGTTTTACAACAAATGACTTCTTTTTCTGGTTATTGTGGTGGGGGAGGAGGACGTGTAATGTAATGAAACTGTTCTTGGGGCTGTCGACAGCCTCAAAGCCCGCAACCCAGCCCTGCGTCCTGTGCTGCGGTGGTTTTCCGTCCTTGCCCCACGCGGCCCCAGGAGGGGTACAGGGCGGCCCAGGGCTGCCCTCCTGGCAGTGGGGTGAGCCCATGAGGCTCCGGGCCCTCACCCCAACTTCAGCCCCTGGGCTTCTGTCTCAGGGCTTTTATTTGTTTGACTTTATGGCTAAGAGGCTGCTTCTAAGAAATGTTTGGAATCCAGTAGTGCAGAGACTAGACCAATACCTAATATGAATTATTTATTTGTTTATTAAGATTTTCATGGCACCTTTCGTCTGAAAGCTCCAGGCGCTGTATGGAACATTTCAAACTGATAAGGTTTAGCAGTAGAGATTTGGAAACAAGGCCAGTGGCGGAGGAAGGGCTGGGAACGATGGGAAAAGAGGAAGGAGAAGAAGGAGAGGGAATGGGTGACCGACCTAGTGGACCTCCAAGCCCCTCCCAGGTGTGATCTTCCATGGAGGCCGAGCAGCTCCCCTTTCTAGGTGAGAGGGCCAACACTCCCGCCCCGTGAGTCATTACGGTAATAAAAATGTGTTTTTGATGTCATGCATAAACCTCTCAGTAAGAAGTATGTTTGCCACACTGTGGTTTTCAGCTCTGGCTCCACATTAACATCACCTGGGGAACTTTTGCAAAATTCCACCAACGCCTGGGATCCTGGGCTCCTGGGCTCCATCCCGGAACAGTGCAGCCCCCCTTGGGTTGGGGTGGGGGGTGTGCTGAGCATTTGTGTTTTCTCCAAGCACCCCAGGGTTGTCAGAGCTCCTGTGGCAGAGGTTGGTCAGGGGAGGCCAGGAGGATTGAGAGTAGCCAAAGAAAGGAAAGCAAGGAAAGGCTTATTGCCGGGGCCATGGTTTGAGGAGCTGCTCTGCTAAACGGTGGGGGAAGGGACTTGCAACTCTGCTCTGATGTTATCAAGCTATAGGTTATTTCTGGTAGTGAAGCGTGTGGTTCATTTGGCTCATGGAGCTCATTTTTCTCGTATTTCAAGGCTGGGGAACTTCAGAACTGTCACCGCCGCTTCTTTGGACACTTCTTTAGTTGCCTGCCTGGCCCCCACTGAAAGTGTCTACCACACGCCAGGCCCGGTTGTAGACACATTTCACTTAACCATGTGTAAGTCGTGTGTAGGTCAGAGGTTGGCGTTATACTCCCCATTTTACAGAGGAGGAAACTGAGGCCCAGAGAGGCTAAATAATTTGCTCAGGGTCCCTAAACTTGGAAATAGTGGAGAAGGGGGTCAAACTTGTTGATGACTCTCTAAAGATGACCTTCCCCCGCTTCTTTCCACTGTACTCCCTCAAGATGACATGGGACTTGTGAGTTTGTTCCATTGGTCCCTTCTCTTGGTGGGAAGGCCTTTGATAGGATAGGTGAGGGACTATGAGGGGGAAAGTAGCTGCTGTAGGGGTTACCTTTGAGATGGAACAAGGCAACGTTGGGTAAAGAAAACATGCACATGAGCTGGGGCCTCTAGCCACAGGGCAAGCTTGAAACTAGAATCCGGCCAAGGAACAAAATGGTGGGGCATTTGTTCAGATGTGACCATGCTTTGTGTTTAACTACCCAGCCTTTGGTGTCCTTGACGTACGTTATGCCCTCTGCTTCTCTAGTTTTGGTCTGCATGGTGTTACCTTTGTGTTCAGGATGGACTCCCCATGTGAACACCGGCCTTCAGATGTAGTTCAGTCCTCTCCCAGAACCGTGCTCTCAGCCACTCCACTCACTGCCTTCCAGAACAAATGGACTGTGTGTGTCTCCTTCCCTTCACAAAATGTTCTATAATCATATTTTCTAGCTTAAAACAAAATTAGTCTCTTAAGGGTAACACTCTTCTCTGGCACTTTTATTTATTTATTTATTTTTATTTTTCCAGCACTTTTATTAACGGACTGCTTTCCTTCAGGGATTGTAATGCTTCGTACGAGGTGCCAACCCATGTCTTTTCACATCATCCAGGGAAGGAGGTGTGAACTACTTTGCGGGGAGGAAACTAAGCTTTTGTCTGTGTTGAGTGTAGACAGAACCTTTGGTAGGTGTCTCGGGCCTTGAACCTGCGACATGTGGTCCGTGTTGAGTGTAGACAGAACCTTTGGTGGGCGTCTCTGGGCCTTGAACCTGAGACATGTTTGACACAATTATCATGGCCTCTATTTTGTGATACCCTAGGTCTATCAGTTTGGTTTATTTTTCCCCCCAGTATGTGAAACAGGTCATTCTCTGGTATCAGTTCATCGTGACTTGGAGTCACGATCCCATGGCTTCCTACAAGATGACCAGCTCGGTTTGTGGATCTTCACACCTGGCCTCCTCCCACACCCTTCACATCCCTGTAGCAGATTGGCAAGCTAGCTTTGCTCTTTGGCCCACCTCCCACCCCTGCCAGGGGTTTGGTAGGGCAAACGTTCATCCAGGAAACTCGGACTGACCCCTGACGAGTCTGTTCTAAGTATGGATGGTGTCATTGATTGGGCCTTCACATGCGCCCCCTTTTAATGCTGCTCATGATGGTTTTCTTTTCTCTTCTCATAATAACATTGCTGGCTTTTGGGGGTTCTTTGAAACACCTTGCTTGAGAAGTCCTCGGCCAAAGAAAACCATGATATTTGGCCTCAAAGTATGGGCTCCGGCTCACATGCGTCCCGTCAATGGCTGAGGGAGAGGGGAAGGATTTCTGGGAAGGGCTATGGAAGCAGTTCTGAGCTCTGGCTGGGAGATCTGCTGATCAAAGGACATCAGGGAAAATGTAGCAACTGCAGGTACCAGCCCTGGGCTTCACACTGCGGCCAACTGTATGGAGTCTGCGCCCTTCGAAGCCAACTTCCTCTTAGGCAAGTGCAGTGAAGGGAGGCTTTCTCTTTGCCCCTGGGCATCTAGGATTATTTCCAGTGGAGGAAGAGGCCCTGACTTGGCTTGATTAGAGCCAGTGCATCCCTAATGCATCGTGTGCAGAAGACAAGGCCATCGCAGACTCTGAGCCCTTCCTTGCTACTCGACCCTCTTGACAGCTGGTAGCTGGGAACAGGGCACTTGTTCTCCCCGGTGGGCACGTTCAAGGGCTTTCCCCAGTCCGATGTGGCCCATGCAGCTCTGTTCTGTGGTCCAGTGCGTGCTGCCTGAATTTTCTTTGTCGCCCTCCTGCCACCGCCCCACCCCTCACCTTTAAAAGCAAAACGTGTGCAGGAGCAGCATCTCTCTTCCTTCATCACCACCTCTGCTTTCTTTCTCCCTTCTTTTCCTCCTTCCAGTGCCGCCTTTAGCAACAGGGAGAGACAGAGTTATAGTGGTTGAAGAGGGGTGGGGGTGGGATGATGCTGTTCAGGAAAAAAAAAAATCAGCTGAGAGAGCTTAAGGCCGGGAGGAGGGAGGAAAGAACCCTCCAAGCATAGCACAGCGCAGACCCGCTCCCCAGCCTCTCTGAAGGAGGGTGATGAATTTGGTTTGCGCCAACATTAAACTGATAAATGAAATTTGTACGTTAAAACAATGATAATTTAATTGTATTTTCTTTCCTTCTTTCCCATCCCGGCTTCCGCCTCCCCCCACCTCTTACTCACTCTTCAGCTTTGGGTGTTGGGGGGGGTGGTGGGTGGCTGCGGGGAGGGGGGCTCTGCAAGCTGTCGGTTTGCATTGTGCGGACGGGGAAAGGTCTCTACCTGGCTCATTTTGTCCCCTTTGCTTCGGCTGTCACTGCTGACAGTCCTCATGTTTATTTCATCTCGCGTGGTGGCTGTCTCGTTTCCCTACCCTCCGATGTCATTAACGCACAGAGAGCGGGCCCTGCAGTGTTGAGCCTAATGAATTCCACTGTGGCTGCTCTGCTCCCCACCTCGTTACCAAAGCTCAAGGTGTCAAATTAAACCCAGCCTAGAGAGAAAGAGAAAGTGCGGGAGAGAACGGCGGAGCAGGGGAAGCCGGGGAAGCGGGAGGCGTGGGGAGCACACAGACAGCGCCCCAAAAAGAGCAGGTGGGCAGAGAGATGCCACAAATGGGGGTGACTTCCTGCGACCAGGTCCACGTTAAGCAAGGTGACATGCGGGACTCTCGGTGGGACCTGATGACCTGCCCTGCGTGGTGTGGGCTTTTGCACCTTGGCCTTGGCTGCGGTGTGTTGCCTTTTTCTCATTGCCTGATTGATTTATCCTCATGGTTTATGCAGATTGGGCACCTTGCAAAAGCAGGCACAGCAACTAGAGCGAGCGAGAACAGAGCTTGTGTGTGTGTGTGTGTGTGTGTGTGTGTGTGAAAGTGGAGGCCAAACGAGCACTCCAGGGTTAAGGGCTCTGATCGGCTACAGAAATCCATGTTTTCAAATGGTGGAAAGAGGGGCCCCTGGCTGTCTCAGTCAGTAGAGCATGCAACTCTTGATCTCAGGGTCCTGAGTTCAAGCCCCACAGTGGGTGTGGAGCCTGTTTAAAAAAATAAAATAAAATGGTGGAAAGAGAAAATCACCACATAAGTGAAAATAATCCCCGTGGATGCTCTCTCTCCCTTTCCCCACACCCACTCCAGTCTTTTTATTTCCTTCATCTCTTTTATGCATGACATTATACGACTTACAGCATTTTTCTCTAAGTTACTGATATTTTATCATTGGGGTGTTTTGTCTGGACGACCACTAGAGTTCTCCCATTTTACAGATGGGTAAGTGTGTGGAGATGTTACCTCACCTGTTCAAGATGATTGAGCTAGAAAGTGACAGGGGTCCTAGTATAGGTCTTCTCTTTTCAGAATTTCACCTTTTCTCCCCCTTTACCACAAAAATTCCTAGACTTAGTCAAAGAGGGGAGGATATTGGTGATGAATTTTAAAAATTGAAGTAAATTTATATACAGTAACATGCATAAAACCTGAGTATATGCTTGGATGTATTTTGACAAGTGAATTTGCCCGTGTAACCGACACCCAGTTAGGACATGGAACTCTTTCATCATCCTAGAAAGTTTACTTTGGCCTTTTGTACTTCAGTTCCCTGCCAGCCTCCACCCCAGATAACCACTGTTGTAATTTTTATCATCAGAGATTAATTTTTGCCAGTTCTTACGCTTCATATTAATGGAATCATGTACTATATATACAGTTGATCTTTGAATTACTTGGGTTTGGGTGTGAGGGTCCGTGTTTCTGAGGACCTTTTTTTCTATAAATACAGTCAGTGCTGTAAATGTATTTTCCGCCTAATTTTCTTCATAAAATTTTCTGTAGCTTACTTTATTGTAAGACTACAGCCTATATAATACATAGAGCATACAAATTAGGTGTTGATCAACTGTTTATGTTATTGGTTGGGCTTCTGCTTAACAGTAGGCGGCTATTAGTAGTTGAGTTTTAGAGGAGTCAGAAAAGTTAATAGTGGCAAAAATCAACAACGCAAGAAACAACAAGTGTTGGCAAGGATGTGGAGAAAAAGGAACCCTCATTCCCTATTGGTAGGAATGCAAACAGCTACTGTGGAAAACAGTACGGAGGTTCCTCAAAAAATTAAAAAATAGACTTTACCATATGATCCGGTAATCCCATTACTGGGTACTTACCCAAATCATACCAGAACACTAATTTGAAAAAATATATGCACCCCTATGTTTATTGTAGCGTTATTTAAAATAGCCAGATTATGGAAGTAGCCCAAGTATCCATTGATAGATGAATAGATATAGAAAATATGTGTACACACACACACACACACACACACACACACACACTGGAATGACATTCAGCCATAAAAGGAATGGAATCTTCTCATTTGCAGCAACATGGGTGGATCTAGAGAATATAATGCTAAGTGAGCTAATTTAGAGAAAGACACATACCATATGATTTCACTCATATGTGGAATTAAAGAAACAAAACAAGCAAACAAAGAAAAAAAGAGATAAGCTAATAAAACCAGATTAACTATAGAGAATAAGCAGAAGGTTACCAGAGGGGAGGTGGGTGGGGGAATGGGTGAAATAGGTGATGGGGATTAGGAGTACATCAAGAGCGCTGAGTAATGTCTAGAGTTATTGAATCACTATATTATTGCACACCTGAAACTAAATATAATACTGTATGTTAACTAAATGGGAATTAAAAGTAAAAAAAAAAAAACTGAATGCATGGCTTTTCCATGATGCGAACGGTCAAATCTCCTAACCCTCACGTTGTTGAAAGGTCAGCTGTCCTTTCGTACCTAGTTTTTGCTCCTCATAAATTTCTTGAGATTTTTCAGATGTTGTTGCTTGAATCAATAAAGAGTTTCTTCCTTTTTACTGCAAAGTGGGTACTCTGTTGTGTGAACATACCATTGTTTGCTTATCCGGTCTCACTTGGGATTTTTTTTTTTTTTTTTGAGAAAAGTGTTTGTCAAATTATTTGATATTTTTTAAAGATTTTATTTATTTATTCATGAGAGACACACAGAGAGACATAGGCAGAGGGAGAAGCAGGCTCCCTGCAAGGAGCCCGATGTGGGACTTGATCCCGGATCCGGGGATCATGCTCTGGGCCAAAGGCGGACGTTCAACTGCTGAGCCCCCCAGGTGTCCCTGATTTGATGTTTAAGACACAAATTTTCGAAAACAGTTTTGAAAGACGTGACATGGTGGTCACCTTGGCCTGGCTCCCCTGGATTCAGGTGCAGGGCCGTGCTGCCTGGTGAGGGGGGTGGGCGAGCAGAGGTACACAGGCTTTAGGGCCACGCTTCTCAAACCTTGCCCCGCAGCTTGGTGCTTTAAACAGCTTGGGACTTCTTTTTCTCTTGGCCTCGAGTTCATTGCCTGGTTTGTCGTCCTGTGCTCTTCATGACAACAAGCAGGGCAGTAGGGCAGTGATGCCCTTCATTGGCATTTTGTCATTCCACGTTGGTTATTTAATGGTAAAAATTCTGCTGCTCCTTCCCTCAAGGTTAAAATGGAGCTTTATTCTGGAGAAACTTCTACGATTTCCTTTCCAAATAGTGGAGTGAAGTCAAAGATATCACTGGTTGGAACTAGAAATCTTGGCAGATACTCTTTAAGTACAATGAATGGGAGGCATGTAGCTATAGGGGCAACCTAGAAAACTTTGTCAGATTGTTTGGCAACTTAGAATCACAAGAAAATTCAGGTTCCCTGACATAGCCCAGCGTTCCCTTGGATTGGACAGGTAAGGTGTGTGTGTGAGTGTGTGTGCAGGGAATTGCCACTTGTATTGACAGAAAAGAGGCCTAGTCTTTTGTACTTTGGTTAGAGTTGACATCAGGGTAAGCCAGGAGTTCTCAGGTTTCATTGACTTAGACTTGCTAATAACCCACGGCCTCGCCTTGCTGGGCCCATCGGAGCAGCACGGACCCAGAAGGGTTCGTAAAGACGCAGACAAGTAAAGCAAGAAATACTGGAATTTAAATCCTTTCCTTCTTTAAACTCTCTCCAGTGCTGTTTGTAGTTTCTTGGGGATCTAAATGGGGAAGAGAATGGTCTGAGAGTAGAGGCGTGAAGGTGGCCCATCAACATCCTACTTTCTCTGCACCCTGCACACAAAAATTCTCTAGGTATAATTAGTTAGGGGGCATTATAAAGGCTTGTTCAGGAGGGACTTTGTTGTTGTGAGTCGATGGAAGAACCATGGCAGTTAACCGAACCGTTAGCAGAGCCTCTAGTATGTCCGCTTGTGCCAGGGATGGTGCCTTGGCCAGGATAACCCAGGGCAAGAACTGATTTTATGGAAATTAGCCAAAAGGAGTTATTCATTAAGTCAGCCTACCTCCCCCCCGCCCCCATCTCTGACATCCCTCAGGGACACGTGTCTTCTGCAGGGCACCATCCTATGGGGTCTGGTTTCTAGAGTGGAAAAGTCCAGTGTTGAATAAATGGGATTGATGAGGCACATGGATGTTGGGACCACTTTTAACCTCCCAGAGAATGAGCTGCTTTTGTTGTTGTCCCATTGGGATGATCAAGACAGTGTGAATGTTTCGGGTGATGATCAGTGAATTTTCTTCTTGCAGTTGACCCCATTTTTGTGTTGGCTGCTCTGGAGCTCCAGTTTGCCTCCTTTGATGGCGATCATCTGTTTTTGTTTTGTCTACTTGTTTGCATTGGGCTTTAGAGTTATAAGACACCGGTTTACGACTGTGTGATGTAGTTGCTCTAATCCTTACTGAGGAGGCTTTTACACGGCCTCGGTAGGTTGCTTTTATCACAAAACTGCTGCCATATTGTTAGAGTCTCATACAGTATAAAGACTTGGATGGGGACTCAGGATGACAAATGAGGCAGTGGCTGCCTTTGCAGTCAGTAGGTATATGGAACAGGAGGGCGGTGTTACTATCCACCATTATAGTATACGCCGCTTTGACTGGTGTGGATCGTAGACGTCAGCCTTCGGTGACTACAGGTAGAGAGTGGAATACACACGGCATATTCTTAAAATATTTTAGAAATGATCTTTTTTAGAGAGTCAAAAATAATCTTATTTTTAAGATTAAAATCTTAAAATCAGATCTCTCATGATCTGATTAATTGAGCAGAAAGTGGGCTGTTTAATATAATGAGTAACTTTCGGGATCTATCGATAGAGTTCCTGAAGAGGGAGAACTGTCCCATACAGATTGGTCTAACACATAAATAATTAAGTAACTGTGGCCAGGTGGGCTTAGGCAAATCTGCAGACTGAGGAGTGGAGCAGCAAAAGCCCTTATGTCCTGATGAAACCTGTTATAGTTGACTAGTTAATGATCTTTTTCAAGCAGATAGTAATTCAGAAAGGGCAGGAGCTTCGTATGTCTCTTGGATATTTTTGTCTGAGTTGTATTTGCCTGTTAGGATCTGTATTCTTGGGGTGGCTCAGCGGTTGAGCGTCTGCCTTTGGCTCAGGTCATGATCCCCGGGTCCCAGGATCAGTCCCGCATCGGGCTCCCTGCAGGGAGCCTGCCTCTCCCCCCACCTGTGTCACTGCCTCTCTCTGTGTCTCTCATGAATAAATAAGCAAAAACAATCTTTTTTTTAAAAAAAAGAATCTGGGGATCCCTGGGTGGCACAGTGGTTTGGCGCCTGCCTTTGGCCCAGGGCGCGATCCTGGAGACCCGGGATCGAGTCCCACGTCGGGCTCCTGGTGCATGGAGCCTGCCTCTCCCTCTGCCTGTGTCTCTCCCTCTCTCTCTCTCTCTCTCTGTGTGACTATCATAAATAAATAGAAATTTAAAAAATAAAAATAAATAAAAATAAAAAAATTAAAAAAGAATCTGTACTCTTCTAATGCATCCAAACCACCGCAGAGTTAGAAGATTTTTCAAAAACGATAGAATCCCTCTCGTCGGAGCTAATTCAGATCAGTAAACCAGTGATACCGAGTGTTTTCCTTACCCTGAAACTGAATTATAAAAAACACTCCTTCATTAGCTTTTTCAGGACTAAGAAGGCTCTCAGATTTGTATGGGACCACAACACGTCTCTTGCCTTCATTTTAGAGAAATGATGAGAAAACTGTCTGGAATTTGGCCGCAACACGGCATGCTATTTGATGCCACTGGAGGGTTTGCTGTGTCAATGTAAGATTGAGTGATGGACACTGAGGAAATGAAGGAAAAAACCCTGCTCAGTGTGAAATGGAAAGTAAAAGGACAGTAAAATGCTAAAATGCTCGGGAAATTCTTGTCGTATGACTAATTGCGTGCGAGGTTCGTAGCTTCCACTTCTGCTGGTACCCTGGTGTTCTGCAAATGGCCTGCCGTCGTGCTTTGCTACTGGCTTTCCTATGTTACGAATAACGTGTTATATCGTACGTGTCCCTTATCAGGTACAGACGATAACATGTTCCACCCACGTGTGAGTTTATGAATGGGTGAACTGGGGCTATTTGTTTGACACCAAGCTTGTGTTAAAAATGAAAAAAAAAAAAAAAAGATCTCCTATGGGGGTGGGGGGGTGTTTGGCCAACACAATGATGTTAAGACAACGTATTCTAGTCTCACTACGCAAGTGAGCTGCTGCTTGAGAAGCAAAACGAAATGACGGGGAGTGTGTTGGTCCTGTTTTCCACGGAGTGAAAAATAACAAGAGCGTATGTAGAGATGACGAAAAATAGTTGAGTTCAAGAGTCAAGCTTCTGAAACGCGTGACAATCGAGGGGCAGCAGAGTGGAGCACTTTTTTTTTTTTCTTTGGGGATTTGGGTAGTTCTACGTGCCCTCGTCAAACATTTTTAGGACGGAGGAAATGTGTCATGCCTTGGTGTCTAGTCAGAAGGTGGGGACATCTGTCTGTCATGTAATTGGGAGACTTCCATCTCAACAGTAGACAATAATAATAGTATTGGTAAACCAAACCTCGTATTATCACTGATGTATTAAAACTGGGATTAATCGAAGCCATAAAATCAAAATCACAGTGAATGCTTCTGTACTGCGTGAGGTAGGGTTGACTTCAATATCAGAAATAAAGCAATAATCTCACAATTCCAGCAGAGCCCATGATCCCTGTTTTATGAGGTCATCAATGAGACAAGAAAGCCGTAGAAGATGCTAATAACAACTCAGTTGGTCCTGAACCATGGAACGTGGGATGTTGAAGTATGTTTACGTCGCACCATTCTGTCCACCGCTGGGTGACTCAGTGTACCTATTGTTCCTTCTCTTGGTCTGCTCCAGTGGAGAGGAGACTGGCTTTTACCTTGATAGGGTGGTCGAGGAAAGAAACCCGCCTTTTCCTTCCTGCGTTAGATTTGCTGTCTTCTTGCCTTTCATTTACTCACCGTGATCTGTGTGGCTTTATCAACCTTTCTGCTTTAAGCCAGTGTAACCTGCGTGCTGTTTGGGAAGGAGAGGTGATGGACAGCTAGCCTCAGAGTGAAACGGACTCCTGGTGCCTCTTCCACTCGGTGACTCACCATCTCATCATCCCGGTGGCTTTGGGGACGGCTTCCTGCGAGGGGAGCCTCTGAAGACGCGCCTCCCTGTGGCTTCAGCGTCAGGGCTGGGGGGCATTTGTGCTGCGATGTCAGGCAGATTCTTGGGGACTGTCATGGGTGGGGTGGGGGGAGTTGGACAGATGATGGTTGGCAGGTGGGTGGCAGATGGGGAGACCTAAAATTCAGAAGTTGATCCCCTTTCTCTTGTAACCACGATGGCGTTCAAGAATTGTGGTTATTTCTCAAATATTGAAAGGGGGGGGGGAGGGAAGAACAAAAAGAAGAATGGGGGGAAGGGAAAAAAATAAAACCACATCCACCTTACAACCCGCTCCAGTCCCGCAGCCAAGATTTAGTGCACTCGTGAAAGTGACCCTGTGCCCACACACCAGGAAGGCGAGTGCCATCAGTTCTTAAGGCCCGAGTCAGCTCGGTGTGTAGATCAACCACTTGAAAGCTGCTTTCTCTCTGCTGCGGTCACAGGGGTTTCTGGGAATTTCAGTTCTTGCGTAAGAATGGCCAAAATAAGTGCAGATATCACTGGAGATAAAATACCAGAGACCTATTAAAACACATCATTGCTGTGCTGGCTCCTCAGCATCACAAGCAGCGGAACTTCAGCGTTTGCTCTGATAGCAGCTCCCTCGCCCTGCGTGTTTGACGGTGTAGAAGTGTGTGCGCAGCGTGGTGTCGTAGAAATAAGGCCGGTTTTTGAGTCCAACGTGAAACGTGAATGCGGCATTCCCGTTCTGCTGCACGTCTACACGGAAGAGCCAGCTTTAGGACTCTGGAAGGGCCACTTGACCTCCCCAACGCCGGGTTATTGGTTGGTAAAATGAGGATTTTAGTGACTGCCTTATAATAAAAATAATAGGCAGTGTTTACCGAGCACCTGCATAGCACGGAGTGTCGTCGTCACTTGACACACATCAACCATCCGAAGACCCGCCGCGGCCCTCTGGAGTAGAAGCTCTTCTGCTCGTTCTATAGCAGAGCAAAGAAAGGGCAACAAAGAGCTCGAGTCACTTGCCCCAGTGCAGTCGTTATGTGGCTCGATCGTGGGCTCTTAGATTTCTAGAACCATCACCCAGATGATGGGAAGACTTAACCAGAGCCATGCCCGTCCGTCACCCGGCCCACCGCCTGGCGACTAGGAGGCACTTACGAAGGGTGGCTTCCGTCACCACCCTTTACTCCTACTCAGGAACGGCGTGACCTGGGCACAGAGAGGAAGTCTTCCTTTCCCCGAGTAGTTGGAAGTGAAGTCTGTTGTTTCAAGCTCTAGAAATCACATCCTGAGAATGTGCCCAGACTTGAAGCTTACGCGTTCACATCATCTCACCTGGAAGAGGGGGGGTGGGTGGCGAAGGTCGGGTTGCAGTAAGGTTTGGGATCCCGCATCCTGATTCCTGGGGAGGGGCACGGGCAGGAGAGCCACAGATCCTTTCTTTCCAAGCTTCTAGAGCGGGACATGCATTTCTCTGCTACCTCCTCCTCGGGAAGCTAGCCCTCTGTTGTAGTCCCGCCTGAGTTCCTGGAGAACAACGGTGGCTTAGACTGACTTCCCTTGTGTCCTCAAAGCACCTTATTTAGGGAGAGTGGTGACCATGTGCTGTGTCTTCCCAAGCTGTTTGCTGAGCGACCGCCATCCTTTGAGTGAGCGAGTAAAGGGAAGTTGAGGTTGTACCAAGCAAGCAGATGAGTCTGCGAAGAGTGTCCTCTTGGCCACTGGGGAGGCTCCTGCCGATCCCCGCTTCTCCCCTCTCCCCAGCAGCGGGGGCATGAGCACCTGGCACCTGGCTGACTGGAAATATGTGCCCAGTCTCGAATTGGTGGTGGTGGTTGTGGTGGGCGTAGGAGGGAGAGAGGCAGAGAGGAGGATGATTGGGGCGGGGGCGGGGGGGACCCGACCGCAGGATTGAGGGTGGCGTGCGGCGGTGGCGGGACAAGGCCCCAAGCCAGCAGCGCCCTGCCCGGCTCCTGACTTCCTGTGACAACATTCTGCCTGTGTTCTCGGCTGCCTGTGCTTATTATTTTATTTTGCTTTATTTTTTTGAGTTCTGAGCTTGGTTCTCCAGGCTTCCTGTTGATTCCATGAGGCACCACGTATCTGTCCAATAAATTCCTTCCCTGGGTAGGCAAGCCAGAGTCCATTCAAGCTGTTTGTAACCAAAGCCCTGGACTGGTGGAGGAGTTTGGGTGGGGGTGGGGGTGGGGGACCAGATGCCAGCTCAGAAATCAACTTCCCAGGGGAGAGGGAGCAGGGGGCGAGCCCCATCACGTGTTCCTGGGGTGCGTGACCAGAAGGACAGGGTTCTCTGAGTGAGTGAAATCAGTTCTGGGAGAAAAGGTGTTACACGAACTGGGGAAGGATTGCACCTGGCTTTAATATATAGGGGAATGTTGTCTAAGCCTGAAATACTGGTTTGGGCTTTGCACGGAGGCCTTTGGGGACCTTGCCTGCATGGGACATGCTGGGGCCTGGAGCTTGGCGGAACTCACACCGGGCTTGAAAAGCAGCTGCCAGGAAGCTGAGGCCTGTCGGCTGCACCGACCATGTGGCAGGGCTGAGAAGACTCAAAACACCTGCCTGGTGTGAGCGATGGGCGAGAGATCCGGGCCACCGTGCGGCTCTCCACCCGCCCCCCCCTTCCCCGGGCTGGAGGGAAGGACTCCGGCCACCACCTAAATTTCCTTTCTGTCAGCCTGTTGCTCCTTGTCCGTCACCCTGTCACCTAGACGAAACCAAAGTCAGCTATAAGCTGCGTTGGCGAACGCAGAAGGAAGTGGTTTTGTCTAGAGGTCACACTTGGTGGTTGCAGTGACGCCTGCTTCCCCCATCACTTTCTTTTCTTGGTTAACAAAACAGGTCTGCTTTTGTGCACTTTACCCTTGACTGAAGCTCTTCAGTGCATCTGCTGGTCATCGAACTTTGAAAACCCAAGCATAGGACATATATAGACACACACACACACACACACAAACACACACATTTTTCTTTTTTTTTTTTAGTGTCGTATTTTATTTCTAACAATAATAACAGATTGGGGTCTATGTCTCCAAACCAATAATGCATCAACTGTTGATCCTCCTCATTCCCTTTCTAGGATTTATAAGCTCCTCTCCTACAAATTCTATGGAGGACAGGCATTTCCTGCCTTCCCTGTGGAGCCAAGAGCCCCCATTAATATCCCTACCGTGCTTCTGCCGGGGAGGGCGACCAGGTCCTCACCCCGCTGCAGTAGCTGGGCGCGTCTGGAGGCCGACACGCTGCTAGTGGCCATACCTGTTTCCCTTGCTGAAGGACACACAGGTTGGAAGTAGCGAAGAGCAGAAAATCTCTTATCTGGTTTTCTCCACCACCTCTTCCTCACCGGCCTGAATTCTTGTTCTTCTTCTTTTCTTTTCTTTTTTTTTTTTTTAAGATTTTATTTATTTACTTGACAGCAAGTGAGAGCATGCACGAGCGGGGAGGGAAGGGAGAAGCAGGCTCCCCGCTGAGCAGGGAGCCGGATGCGGGGCTCAATCCCAGGACCTGGGATCATGACCTGAGCTGAAGGCAGATGCTTCACCGAAGGAGCCACTCAGGTGTCCCTGGACTGAATTCTTTATAAGCCGAACCCCTGCTGCCATTCGCTTGTCTTTTAATTCTCCGGATCCATAGTGGGCAGGAAGGAAAGGAGTGTGTGCTTTGAGCGTCTGTGCATGAGCCCAGCAGAGCTCCCTCTCTCCCAGGTGTCTGAAGGACACCCCACCTGCACCAGGGGTCACAGTACCCGTGCTTCGGGTCCCCAGGCTCTCCACATCCGTAGGGAGAGCCCGGGACCGTTTCTGAGGTGCGGCCTAGCGACCGCTGGCAATTCCACCGTAAGCCAGTCTCTTATATTGATCTTTGTGATTTTATTTTTGGCTCGAATGTACACATAAGCATTACGACCGCGATGGAAGGTAGAAGTTGTGTCAGCTCTTTATTTATTTCGCATCTCCAAGCAGAAGTGGACAGGTTGGTTATAGAGTTAAAAGGCGGAGGTGTAGGGGGGGGGAAGCCTGAAGACCTAAAAAAAACACCAACTCGCATCAATTTTCTGAATGGTTTCTTCTTAAATACTCTCTCTAAATCCTATTAAATCAATTCCTCTCAGACTTGAAGAAAGACCTCCTCCCACCCCTTTATTTAAATACCTCCTTGGTCTGGTTTTGGAATGGTCAGTCTGACCAGACATTAGGCCTTGTAGGACGCGTGCTTTAGGGCAGAGTGCATAGGGTGCTCACAGAATCCCGTGAAGCCCTGGGAGACCCCGAGCATCCTCTGCACTGCCGCCTGTATCAAGTCAGTCATGAGTTCCCACAGTCAGCTGTGGTGGTCCGGTGTCCTGCATGATGGCGCAAGGTCAGACGGGACCCTGAGGAGACCCTTCTGGCAAGCCTGGAGCCCCCCCTTCATCCCTGCACCACCCCCCTCCCAGCAGACCCAGGGTGGGAGTGGGGACTTGGAGCATCCCTGGATCAAGGTGTCTTGCACAGCCTCCCGGCAGTGGGATGCCGTTGTTCCCAAGCTGTGCTGGTCTTTCTACAATTCTCCTGCAGTTCAGTCACTCAGTTATTATGATCACGCTCTTTCCCCTGGTCGTTACCTTCTGGCGACGTGAAGGTTTAGCATTCTGCGTTGTACATACCTGTGCACACGCGTGCAGGTTGATCCTCTTTTGCCAGAAAGTGGTTCATGTGCAGGATTTTGATCAGAACGGAGTTTTTCTACCTCCTGGACTAGAACCCTCTCCCTCCCGTATCTTAATGATTGTGTTCCTGTGAAGAACTACATCTCTAAAACACAGGTGTTTTGAAATGGACTGTGGTGCCATGGAAGCGCATTGGTGCTAACATGAGCACGACTTGTGAAAATACGTCCTGCCCAGCTTTGTTACCTTTCAGGGGTCTCCCAGAAGCCACGGCGCACATGTGTTGGCCAAAGGGATGACTTAAGCAAAATGGAAACTGTGCCTTTCCCCCCCCCTCCCCCAGTAAGTCTTGTATTGTGAGATTTGGTCAGAGCAGAAGGTGTCTTAGTGGGGGGGACCTCTCCCCATGGATGCAACATGATCTAGTGTAATAATATGTCACTGTTCAACATTACCTGCTTCGGGCTCTGGCCCATAGCTTGCCTGGTCTAGGCTCTGAACGCGAAGATACTTATCACCGACACGCTGTGTGTTCTTTAAAAGTAAAGTTATATCAAAGATACTTACATTTAATGAGATGATTGCACCTGTCTGTCATTGCAATTAAAACATTTATGAGATCATCAAACACTTTTTGAGCGCTCCTCAATGCATTGCTCTTGGTATGATATCCTATCCATCATAGTCCTATGCAAATAATTACATTAGCAAAGTATGGGGAAGTGTGTTGGCGCCTTAAGTAAAATATCAATTGCCAGGTAAGTTGGGGTGAACCCTAGGCCACCTTTCATAGTACAACTATGACTAATCAGATGATGTGTAAGTTAATTACTCTTCCCAGAAGCCAAGTGTTGAAGAAAGTTAGAGATGGTGGTCTTGCGTGCAGGAATCCAAGCACCTGCTGAGTGGTACCTGATGATTTTGTCAAGGAGTTTCAAGCAGCCTCCCCGTTTGTGACAGGTAAATCTGGGAAGAGCAAAATGCTTGCTTTTGTCAGTCAGAAGCTGGCAGCCACTTTGCGTGTGGTGAATATATTGAATTACTCATATTAATCCACATAACCAAGGGAGGTGGCTGTATGTCAGTGAGAAGGACATAGATACCTCCACTGAAGAAGATGAGCTGAGATCCTGGAGTTCAGAAAGCACTAGTGCCCCTCATTTCTTTCCTTTTTTTTTTTTTTTTAAAGATTTTATTTATCTATTCTAGAGAGACACAGAGAGAGAGGCAGAGACACAGGCAGAGGGAAAAGCAGGCTCCATGCAGGGAGCCCGATGTGGGACTCGATCCCGGGACCCCAGGATCACACCCTGGGCTGAAGGCAGACGCTCATCCCCTGAGCCACCCAGGGGGATCCCTATTCCCCTCATTTTACATGATGAAGTCTTTTCCTTCTCACGAGGGTCGGACATTAACCAGCTGGAGGACCTTGTCCATGGGTTGTTTTAAGGCTCTGTGTCTTCTCTAATAGGCAATGCCTGTCCCTCCACGGCCACGTGTTCACGTTGGTTTTGTAGCAGGTGGCTGCAGTGCCAACATTGGTCATGATCTCAACCAGCACAGTGTATTAGGGTTTCTGCCTTGGGTTGAACCCCCATCACGAGGGACAGGTCCTGGAGTCATTCTGCGTTGTGCTCGAGCTTCACAATGGCACAGACTTGGAATCTGTGTTGTAGGATCGCAGAAAAGAGACCTTTCATGATAGGTGAGGCAAGGGGAGGACTGGCACCTTCCTCAGTGAAGTATCAATCCTGTAATGAATCCTGTTGAGTAGTTTATTTAGGAGACAGTTGTCTCACTGGGCAGAAAGAATTGATGAGGTCACTTGCATTGGACTTTTTAGCTCATTAAAAGTAATATACTCTGGCTCCTCTGAGCAGAATAAGAAAGTTTCTTAAGATCTTGGGTTTAAAAAAAACGAAGGTTAAAAAACACGTGAGGCCCTGGTCAGCTCACAGTATGTCTGGACGGCCCGACTGGCCCGTGTCCCCTGAGCCCAGCAGTGCCATGGAGGCTCCTCCACCAGCCAGGACAGTGCAGACCTGCTGCCAGTGGTTTGGTCACTTCTGCCCCTAACGATCCACATGCCCCGTCACCGAGGTTGCCAAGACCCAGGCCTCTGAGTTCAGCTGCTGCTCTCTCAAATCTAAGCTTCATCAGATTGGTGGGGGACCCATTTTATCTGCCTGCATCCAGGTGCAAGGGTGTCTGGGGTTTTAGGTCTTGGGGTTTGGCCTTGGGAAGGTGGACTCATAACGTAGGAAATTGTACTGGCTCGAAGACGTTCAGCAGCAGTGAAGTGTAAGGTACGGGATTCTCAGTTTGGAGCAACTCTAGGGACAGGGTGGGGGTGGTTGCACCAAACCGGATGGTGTTGGGGAGCTCTGGAGCGTGGCTCGCGGGTGCTGTTCACTGTCCTGGGAATGCCTCGGCCTCAGAGGAGGTCCCCGTTGGCCACCTTCTTGGGGTCTACGTCTACCATGGTGGCTCCCTCTGGCGGCTTTCTTGGCTGCCACGCGGCAGCTCAGCTCTTCCTCCCAATAGCTTCAAAGGCTGGGTGGAAGGAGAGGCGGCTCTGTTCCTTTCTGCATTCAGTGGACACCCTCTGAATGCTAAAAGGGGGCTCACGTCCATTATTATCATTATTCTTATTTGATGCTTTTGTATATAAATATGCCTAAGGTTTCAAAGATTCCGTGATGTATTTAGCTAATGCTTATGTTGTTATAATGTACTAGTGTGTTCGTTTCTCAGATTACTCTGAGAAAGAAAAATGAAATGATGATAGCTGCTCGAAGACGCCTGATAACAGATTCTGGTTGATGGAGCAGATACTCTGCAGCTTGATAAGCTCAGTAGAACTGTGGGGCTTGGGTTATTGCTATTCCAATAATAGAAATGTCCCTCGACTGGCTTCAGAGAATATCAGTTAATAATGCCTGGGAGAGGGGCTGAAATAAATACAGAGGCTGAGAGATGGGGGCGAGAAAGAAGATTCCCGAAAGTCCCTGGATTTTAAAATCGAGGCGGATTCAGACTAAAATCCTCCCTTCCTCCTGAAAAAGTAGCGATAAATCATAGATTAGTAACCACTACCTTTTATGAGTCCTGATTATGTGCCGAGGGCCTTTATTAGGTTATCTCACTGAATCTTCTTCAAAGAACTCTTTTTTTTAAAAAAAAAAGATTTTATTTACTTATTTTAGAGACACACAGGAGAGCATGAGCAGGGGGAGAGGCAGTGGTGGAGGGAGAGAGAATCTGAAGCAGACTCTGTTGAGCGCAGAGCCCGACGCGGGGCTGGATCCCACAACCCCGGGCTCGTGACCTGACCCGAAACCAGGAGTTGGTTGCTGAACTGCCTGAGCCACCTGGGCGTCCCCGCAGAGCTCCTTAAAGGAAGGCGTCGATCCTCCTTTTCTCAGGTGAATAAGCTGAGATTTGGCGATTTTCTGCAACCAGTCTTCGTCACATGTTTCTCTTGAGTGGAACTGGGGTCTGAATCTGGATTTGCTTGTTCGCACCAGGCTACACCCTCAGGACAGAGCCTGAGCTCCCATCTGTCCTGGGATGGTTCTGGAGCTCTAGGTAATTCCTCACAGGCTTCGTTGCCCTCCACCCAGATGGACGCTGCCTCTGGAGGCTTTTTCCGGCCCGCTGCTCCATTTTCACGAATGCTTGGCCTCACGACTGTCCCTTTCGCTCATGGACCTCATCTTGCTCATCTAGTGTGTGGGTGTGTGTATTTAGCTTCTGTCTTTCCATGGAAGTGAGCTAAGACGTGCAACTGTTTGCGCGAAGGCCTTGGCCCTGTAGAAGTTTGTAATCTGAAAAAATAAGTATTGGCAGAGTGATAACTCTGACTCTGCCGGGACCCCAGCGTAGGAAGCAACAGGAGACATTTGGGCCGAGACAGGTGCACTGGGTCGTGGTCAGCGAGCTGCATCTCAGACCCTGTGGGTCGCCGCTTGGGGCTGAGAAGTCATCTTACGCACGGGACCTCTGTCGTAGTCCTCTGAGTGCTTCTTCACTGAAGCGGGGTGGACCCTTGGTCCTCAGAGTTCGTATTCTTGGTGTCGGCTGGTAACGTGACGGCAGGTGCCCATGGTATCTAGAGAGCTGTAAGTTTGCGGAGACGCAGGTGTGAAGTACTTCTGCGGGAGTCGGTCCTCAGGCCGGAGAGGCCCCCGCAGCTGTCTCCTCGAGTGGGGTTCCCGTCTCCAGACACAAGGCTCCCTGGACATGCAGTTCATGCTCCCCGCGTTTTGTTTCCTGGCCTGTCCTGGGCTCAAGCGGTCCGGACGGTGGAAGGCTTAGAGGCCAGCAGGCTGTCCCTCTGGCTGGACGCAGAGGGCTCCGGCTCCCCGCATCGGGGTGGGCGCTGTGCTGTTTGCAGATCTCTCCCTGATTGATCAGGCTTGTCTGCAGAAATGGTGATTGATGTCCGCTTCCATCGCTTCTCCTCCGTGAGCTCCTCCTCCTTCGCGTTTTGGTCAGGAACTGTGTCATCGGCGCCAGCCTCCTATCATCTGTCCCCGACAGTCGACCCTGTCCTGTACGGTCCTGAACTCGGGCTCGGTGAAACCAGGCACAGAGCCCCCCCACCCAGCACACACCCGGGAGTCTCCTTCTTCCCTAGGCGTCCTTTGTTGTTAACTGGGGCGGCTGGTGAGGGGACAGGAGGTACTGTGCCCCGTTCCCTTTTCCCCACCGCCCCGATCGTGTCCTGATGAGGCGGGGGCTGACTTCCAGGCTCCCAAAGGTTTGTGCTGTGTCTCGAGAAGCGGCCCGGGGGGGGGGGCTACCGATCCTCTCTCCTGTCCCACGCCAGCACCCCGGCACCCGGCCCGCCCCCGCCGAGGCTCAGGGTTGCCCCAGCAAGGGGTGCGCGGCCTTCCAGGCCAGGGCTCGGGCCGGGCCGGGGCCCCAGATGATCTTTAGGGTAGGCGTAGCTGATAGGCAGCCTCAAAGCCCTGCCAAAACCACTTGGCCACGGCCCCAAGATAATATTTGAAGTCCTCGTGCTCAAGAGCATCAGAGGATAATGTACTCTTGCCCCTCTTGCCTTACCTTCCCCCAGCGCGGCCAACACTTGACGTCTTTTTATCAGATGAGCTTGGCGCTGCCAGGACGGGCTCCTCGCGCCAACGTGGCAGCAGCCGCAGCCCCTCAGCTTGTTAGACTGAAAGAATGTGCCGTTTTAATTAATGATATGTAAATATCCTTGAATGGGCCGCATTTGCATATTAAGAGAGATTTGCGGAATCTGCGGAGTAATATATTTTAATTAAGGATTAATTAAAAATAATGGGAATTTCATTTCGCCCTGCAGAATCCGTTTAGATTTTAGCACACGTCTGCTTGGGAGTCTGGTAGGAAGGCCCCGCGTTACGATTCCCGCAGACGAGCGAGGCCCTCCCGTGTTTACCATCTTGGGGCCCCATCCAGGAGCGCAGGGAGTACGCAGAGGGGTGCGGCGCTCCTGTCGCCTTCCCCAGCACCCACCCATCTTCCTTCCTCCTCTTTGTGATTTTAGGGCTGTTTTGGTATTCTTTATGGTAAAGTAAGTAAATGGCTCTGAGACACGGAACACTAGTTGTGTTGGCAATTATGTTAATGGGATGCTATTAGGCTATGATTCTATATGAGCAATTGGGGAGAAGAAATGCCTTACTGAGAGAGAATGATACAACAGACGTCTGTCTTATTGATATAGCTCCAGTGGTGCTTTCTGCATAATTACACTCGGCCACTTTCCTTTGGGTGGGGGGAGAGGCCGCTGCATTAGGGAGTTGGCAACCAGGGATCGGGGTGAGGGGTGCCCCGTAATAAATGCACAGAGGACGGTGGGGCAGGGCAGGCTCCCATCGCGGATGTGGCTGCCGGCAGGTGAGCACAACTTGCTTCACAGAGATCCTTCTACTGCCCGTCCTTTGCCCTCTCCTCCCTGGAAGTTGTCTCAAGTAGGGACGGAGTTCAAGCCCCGGTAGCCCTTTCCAGAAGCTGGGTTCTCTGGAACGCACGCACCGCCTGTCTTGACCTTCGGCCTGGTGGTGGTGGTGGTGGTGGTGGTGGAGGGTCTATCCTTGGCACCTTTTCCTGAGTTTACGAAACTCAGACCCCGTCCTCCTGGGGGGCCGACCGCTTGCCCCTCAGCCCTGCACACATGCCTGCAGCCCTTGATGGATACTGCCTGCCGCCCGGTGGGCTTTTGCCAGGGATGTGCCTGTGCGGGGGCTCGACCTGGCCGCTGCTGCTGTGGACGTCTGTCCGTCCGTCCATCTGTCCGTCCATCCATCCGTAAGCCTTTCCCCCTCTGTTCCAAAGCTGCTGCCGGTTCGCAGATGGGCCGGCTTGCCCTTCCCGAGGGCTGGAGGGGATTCCTCTTGCACATCCCACTGCGCGCAGAGCGTGAGGGCCCGACGACGTGGTGGGCAGCCCCACAGGAAGCCCGACTCTGCCCTCAAGTGACTGCGTCCCCATGACAGAAAAGGCTTATTTGGTTTTCTTCTCTTACCGAAACACCCTCAGGGAGCTGGGGGGTGGGGAATAGCCCAGGACCTCTTTTAGAGCCATGGCCCGAGGCTTGCATCTTTCAAGCACATTTCCGGATTGTTTTGATGACTGCCACCGCTGGAGGAATCTGGGGGGCCGGGGATCTGGCAATTAGGCTTCCACGCGGTCCTTTCCAGGAGAATCCCCCGGTGGGAAATTTCAGCACTTCCCCTGGAAGCTTGAACTCCGATTTCCCCTTACTCTCATTAAAAAATATGTGTCAGCTGTCCCCCTCCCCCCCACCGCGTGCGACTCCTGTAATTCATGAATTTCGGGGAAATCTAGCTATAAGCGCCGCCGCCGTGATGATGGCCTTGCCTTGTACGCCTCCTGACATCTCAATAGCCAGCGGGCCGGAGGCGTCGGGGTCAGGAGTGGAAGGAGGCTGGGGTGGAAGCTGAATACATCGCCGCGTGGAGCGTGGGGTGCGGAGGGCCCGGGGCTTCCAGTGCTTCCAAGCCCCGCCGTGAGGTGGGAGCCTCGCGGAGAGGGCGCAGGGCGAGCGATGGGTGCGCCTGGGCGCCGGGGTGAGCCGAGGGGAGGTGGGGGGGCAGGGAACAAAGCGTGGGGGGAGGATCGCGAGGGCTGTTCTCTTGCTGCCCATGTCCGCGCGCCCGTGTGCACTTTGCAAAGGCAGCGGTGCCGTATCTAATGCAAATGGAGAAAATGCAGTTTCTGGTAAGTGTTCCCTAATAAATAACATCAAGTCTTCTTCCCTATCAGCCGGTGACATCCCGCATTTCTCTTCCCTCTGCGCCAGCCCAAGACATTTAATGATGTGGTGCTCCTTGCGGGATGTGAGGTCCATGCTAATATCTCCCTTGCACAAGATGGTGGGAACGCGTTCAGCGCGGCTCAATTATTCTGCACCAGCAGAAATCACAGAGTAAATACGTATATATTTCACATACGCAGATAGACCTCTTTTTTTTTTTTTTTTGGCCAAGTCGGTGAAGTTCTACTCTTGTTTTTTTTCTTTTCATTATGTAGAAATTCGTCCAGGGCTAAGCCCTGGGTCTGCTGGAGGATTTCATTAACGGCACGAAGTAAAAATAATCAATTTCAGATGTTCCCAGGGTTTGCGGAGACGGTGTCCCTAACAAGTCTGATTCGCCGCGTGACACGGAATTCTCGCTCTGCGATGACCGCTCGCCGGCGTTCTGTATTGGGCCAACCTGGGGTGTGCGTGCACGCGTGTGCCTGCGGGTGTGTGTACCTGCCGGCGGCCCAGCCTGCCTGGAGCAGGGAGAAAGGCTCACAGGCGCCCCCCCCCGCACCCCCCCCCCCCCCCGTCCTTTTCCTGCCCCCCTTTGCCGATTGCTTTGCATTTGATTTCCCCTGTCGTAACCCTGGCCCTCCGCCGGGATGGCTTCTGAAAGGCTGTTCTGTCCTTTGCTCTGTCCTCATAAGTCTGGGCCATTTCTGGGAACATGTGTGAAAGGCTGAGTTTTTTTTTTTTTTCCCTTTTTTGTAAGTGGTTGGGGGGAGGGTAGGAGAAGCTGGTTAAATCTGCATTCGAATCAATGGCAAGCCGCTCGCCACCACGGGAGTAAAGGTTTTATGTGGGTGTGGGTGTGTGCATCCGTGGTATATATTATCCTGGTAGCTCTGCCAACTGGGATCTCATCAGGAAGTGCTGGCTTGCCCATATGCCTTACCTTTCCTTTCTTCCCCAGACCCCCTTGTACTTTCAAAGAATGAATAAATTAAACTGAAGAAGAGTCCACAGTGGTTTTTCCATTATTAATATGTTTCTTTTTATTTATTTTTCATGGATTTCTCTTACTCTGGCTGTTTTTCTTTTTTTCTTTTCCTTCCTTTTTCTCGTTTGCGATTCCCCTGTTGATTCCCCACACCGAGTCTCCAGCCCTGCCATCCCCGCCCCCTCCCCGCCCCCCCATGAACAGGGACAGCGATTTCCCTGCAGCCTGCGTGTGACTCCACATAGACGCTCACAGATGTAAACACACCACAGAGGGCCACTGCATGTGTGAATTGTTTATACTTCCTCCCTTTGATAAGCTGTCATCTGTGGGCCCTGCTCGGGGATTTGATCCCAGTGATCTCTCGACCCCACGGAAGACTTAAACACCCTCCCGGACCCTTTGCTCTGCCTCTGTCTCTGAACCTTTCACTCTCCTTTAATGAGAATTTCTCCTAATTATTTCAGTGGCTGCAGCAGAGGGACCGCAGTGTACTTAGATCTCGATACTGGGACGTGACTGTTATGCTGATAAAGGCAAGAGATCAATAATTTAGGCCCCAGCTTTAATGGCAAAGCTGAGAGCTTAAGTGTCTGCATTCAGGTTGAGTCTTAGAGGTTCCTGGAGTATTAATGATTTCCACAGGATTTTCTCCCCCTTCTTTTTAAGCTGCTGCTGATCAGCATTCCTATACCTGATAAATTGCATTTGTAAAGAGATATTTGCCTCGTCTCTGTGAACATATGTCTGTACAGCCCGTAAATGTGCAGAAGCATGCCTTTGCATCTTGTGTGTACATCTGATTATTCGCAAATGCGGATCCACACAGAGGCACACGGGACTTCTATTTTTGTTCTTATCTGGGGAGTGTCCTCAGTCACTGAGTCTTGGCTTTTGGGCTGCCCATGGTTTGTCCTTCTCCCGAGTCATCTGGTAAACACGCAGGCACTTCAAAGGCAGGGGGAACATGTCATTCTCTTTTTTTCCCCCCCTCTTTCTTTCTTTTTTCTTTTATTCCCTGTCTAACTCGCTGCTCCGTCTTAAAGCTACAATTGTACTCGACGGAGAGGGGCGACACCAAAGCACAGGACTCACTCAGATGTGAGTGTGCATGGGTAGGTGGTAAAATTGAGGTTTTATCCACAATCATTCTTTCAGGAATACTGACAAACCTCTTTGGGCCCCCAACAGATTTCTACAATACACTTACATGAACCAGACAGATAAATGCTGTGAAAACAATCCTAGTACACGACACATTTTCTATTAAGGTTGAAAGTGGTGGGGTGGAAGGGAGCATACCTCACTTGAGGGATTTTCTTGGACGATTGGTCACCCGAGTGCCCATCAGCTACAGTAATGGAAGGCTGTAAATACGTAATCAGGGCTGTCCTAGAAGGTCACGGGGGCTGAGAGCGGGGCTGCACATGCACACCCACATCTGAGTACCCCTTGTTCTGCAGTGAATCCAAGCTCCACCACGTCTCTGTCCTCTTGTCAGCTCAGCCTCTCTGATATTGTTGTTGTTGTTGTTTCTGGAAAAGTTGCTGACATTTTTAAGTTGCCTTAGGACGCTGAGCTCCTCCTGTGCACCTGCTTGTGTCTTGGCACTGTAGACTCCGTGGGGACAGCATTTCTTTCAGCGCTTAGCTTCCAGCTGGTTGGAATTCTTGAGGGAAGGTGGTGGGATTCCACACCGAGCTCAGCACAGGCCACACCAGCCACCAGGGGGCAAAGCTTCGGCCTGGACAGTCTGCAAGGTCTCAGGAGGAGTCCACAAAATGCAAAGATGCGCCCCTCAGGGAGACCAGGAGCAGCGTGCAGAGAGGGGCTTGAATATCCGTAGTGTTTTATACACACTGGGAACCCGGGGCACAGTGACGCAGGGACCCGAGCTGAAAATAAGACATGGCCACGCGCAGGTTCCAACGATGAGTCGGTTTCTCCATCCAGTTGACCTTTCAACACGTGGCAGGTTTTATTTACCTTTAACCTGTCCATCGCTGGTCAGCTTCCACCCCTGCTTCTCAAGTTCATTAAGGTTGGGGCTTCCCAACTCTACACCAGATCCCATTGGTTTTGCGTTTCCAAAACCCTTATTTCTAGAAGCAGATCCCCTTTCGTTTGTAATCAAACCTAGGTTTTGTGGGGTCATGACTTCCATGTGAACAAGGGGGAATGAGAAGTTGAAGTCTAGATCCAGGAGCCGTAGCGTCTTTGTGTTTTTGGTACCATTCTACTTGATTCTGTGGCTGAGGTATGCAAATAGCTCGTTTTCTCCCCCGAGTTCTTGACTTTGCTCTGCTCTGCCAAGGTCATCGTTTTTTTGCTAAGTTGGAATGCTAGACCTTGGTAATTGCCACCAAAACCCTTTTTTCCTTTTAAAAGAGATAGCCTAGGGACCCGGAGTAAAAGCCAGCAGTCAAGGAGTCCTGAGAAAGCTATAAATAGGCGTGGAATGTCCTGGATAATTCTGTGGTGGAGAAATTAATTCTGAACCACTAAGTACCATTAAGAACTTGATGCCAACTAAATAGGCAGAAATTTTTACAGATGCTGCCAGAATTTAGAAGCCACCCAGTGTGCCGTGGCTTCAGGGGAGCAAAACTACTAACTCTAACAAACTGGGGGAAATGAAGAAACACAAGTCTGAGTCAGTTGAGCCTGGAGACCACTGATCCCAGGTGAGCAGAGCAGAGGGTCACCCCAGGTGGTTGGTCAGAGAAGGAAGTCACAGGCTCACCCTACTGAGAAGGGTCTTTACACTTAATGGGATAACGTTAGGATTTTTTGGTACCTGTGAAAGTAACCCTTTTCTTTACATGGTACTTTATGGTTTACTAAATGTTTTCACATCCGTGTTCCTACTTGATCTTCAAAACACCCCGAAGAGATTGGCAAGGGAAATACCGTTAACTCCGTTTTAAGATGAGGATCCTGAGGGCTAGAAGCCCAGAGTGGCTTGTATAATGTCACACAGCTGGTGAAGGTCAGAGCCAGGACAACAGTCCAAGGTCAAATTCGTCATCCTGGGCTGATAGGTGATGTCTGCAGATCTCTCCCCTGGGAGTTTTGGTGAAACAAAACTGTAAAACCATTTCATTCATAGAAATGGGATAAAGGTTCTCTTCTAGGTCTTTTTTTTTTTTTTTCTACTGCTGGCATGCAACCCTTAACACTGAAGAGAATAGGAAATGTCTTCCTTTTACCATTCACGTAAGAAGTATTAATAGTAACAGCCACCAGGCAGTGCCTCCCAAGCTCCCCCCTGGTGGAGAAGACAGCAGTCTCTACTTGATCGGCCACCCCCCTCATGCCCAGCCAGCGCAGCTGAGGCCAAGCCAGCTAGATCTGGCCGGCGGGTTTCCCCTTCGATGAGGGCATCAGAAGCTATTCTGTTGTATGCCATGCATCAGGCTGCCCATCATGATGAGGGGTTCGTGCCCTTTCCTAGCTTTTCCTTTCATGTTCTGCCCTTGTAGTTGCAAGATCCTTTTAACTCGGTATTACTCATATCACTATGAATGAACTCCAGGCCCCCCGTCTGCCACTAAGGACTATCTGTGGTCTGTGCATTGTATTCCACTGGACCTGCTGGGATGAAAAACTTTTAAGCAGATCCTGGTGTGGGATTGGCCATGAAGTTTCCATATATCATCAGACTGGGTGCATTAGGCAGCTCAGGCTGCCGTAACACAATACCGTAACCTAGGGTGGCATAAACAACAGGCATTGGGGGATCCCTGGGTGGCACAGTGGTTTAGCACCTGCCTTTGGCCCAGGGTGTGATCCTGGAGACCCGGGATCGAATCCCACGTCGGGCTCCATGGTGCATGGAGCCTGCTTCTCCCTCTGCCTGTGTCTCTGCCTCTCTCTCTCTCTCTCTCTCTCTCTGTGTGTGACTATCATAAATAAATAAAAAAATTAAAAAAAAAAACAGGCATTTAATTCTTGCAGTTCTGGAGGCCAGGAAGCTCACGATCAGATACGGGTAGATTGTGTTCTTGGTGAGAGCCCTCTTCCTGGCTTGCAGATGGCCACCTTATACCCTGACATGGTGGTGAGAAGCTCTTCTGGGCCTTCCTTTTTGTATAAGGGCACTGATCCCATTGTGAGGGGCTCCACCTTCATGATCTCATCTAAACCTCATGACCTCCCCAAAGCCTGCCTCCTAATACCGTCATGTTGGGGGTTAGGGCTCCAACAGGGGCATTCTGGTGAGACAGAAACATTCAGTCCAGAACACTAGGTTTTGGATGTGGTGGCGCATGCCATGTTTGGTGTGGTCTATGTGCCATCTCCTTCCATTTCTGCATTTGGGAGTCTGGTGACCTGTCACCCGTCTTCCTTCAGTGGGACCCCTGCTCCCCAGTCATGGCTTGCTGGTAGGGCTGTGCTGTTTCCATTTGGCGGGAACTGGTGCGGTTTACAGAGACCTTCACCTAAGTTCTTGAGCCCACCTTGATAGAGGAAGGGCTGGATCAGGGTCACCCGCTGTACAGAGGGGAGCATGAAGGAAAAGAAGGGGTTTTGCATTCTCTGTACTGCCTGAGATAAACCGAGGCCTCTATGGGCTCATGAAGTGTTTATATAACCGTGTTGTATTTGCCCAGCCAAGTGCCTGGGTTTCCACTTGTGATTCCTCTTCTGCTTTCTGATTCCTTCCTGAACAAGCAGATGCCTTGAGGTGCTGGATTTTTCATCGTGGAAGTAGTAGGGCTGGCTGTAGACCAAGAGAGGATGGAACCAAGGACGAACAAAAATATGAAATTAAAATCAAATCCATGCGGGCCAAAAAAATCAAACCCGGATGGCAAGACAAAGGTATATGAAGGGGGAAACTAGAGCCCTCAGCTGAAACCAGGTGGCTCCTGAGCCTCAGAGGATCCAGCATCTCAAGCCCTAGAGCATGGCTTCTATGGCTACAGAGTTTATTTCAAGGACTTTTGGGAGCTCAGACACCAAGTCTTGAAATGGGTTATAGTGAAGGGATTTAAGAGGAGCTTCTGGAGTGGGGCTGCCTGGGTTCTTCAAAGCCTGGCCTCTCCATTTGGCTACGTGATGTTGAGTTTTTTAAACTGCCCTACTTAATATGTGTTAGCATTGTTGTTTTCAGAAAGCCATGCCTGACTTGCTTCCTAGCTGCTGAGAGTTCCTTTTCTCAAAGCTTAAACCTTGATCTTAAGCCAGGGGTTGAGGTCTGCCTTTAAACGGACTTGCTGCCCCAGAGTCCCTTCTACCCAATAGCCCTGACGGCTTGGGTGTGTTTTGCTTTTGCAGAAGAGTGCCCTGTCAGGCTCCTCTGATCACTGTCACACCCATTTGGATACTCCGGTTAGGATTCTTGGCCTAGTGTCTACCCCTTGACCAACTGGAAGATACTGCCAAGGCCTCAGTGTGAATAGTAGCCAAGCCTTCATGGTTTATGGCAAATAAGAATATCTTCCATGCATATACTGCTTTACAGTTTACCAAATGCATTTATTTGTTCCATTTACTGACAGTTTTTAAGGTACTGTGAGGTCTACAAAAAAAATATGTAAAAACTGATATCTGCCTTAGGGGAGCTTCCAGTGTTCGGGAGAGAAAACTACAATACATAAACTGCAGACGGTAATGTTCGGGGAAGTTGTAATTAGATGTCATGGATTAAAAGTACAGTGATATTTCAGAGACAAAAGCAGTGGCTTAGAGTTCGTGGTAATTAGAATTGGCTTCGTGGAGAGGAGTTGGGGTGGAATGAGGTAATGGGGAAGGCATGGGGGTGGTAGCGGGGAGGCAGTTGCCAGCGCTAAGGAGGTTATTGGAATTAAGAATTACTTCCACATGGGAAAGGAGTGACAGCGAGGATGTGGGCCTGCCTGTTGTGCGGGATTTGGGTTAGCTTAGCAGTGGATTAAGAGGATGCTATAGACTGAGTATCTGTGCACCCCTGACAGGTTGTATGTTGAAACCTAAGAGCCAATGTGATGGTATTTGGAGGTGGGGCCTTTGGGAAGAGATTAGGTCATGAGGGTGGAACCCCTGTGAATAGAACTAGTGCCCTTATTAAAGGGACCCTACAGAGTTCCCTCGCCCCTTCTGCCTCGTGAGGACAGAGCAAAAAGATGGCCATCCATCTATGATGGATCTGGGACTTCTCAGCCTCTAGCACTATAAAAAGTACAGTTCTTTTGTTTAAAGACTGATAGCCACCGGCCCATGATATTTTCATTATAACAGCTTGAATAGACTAAGACAGACAGGATGAGTAGGGTCAGATTATGGAAAGGAGACCAGAAGAATTTAAGGTAGGTAGTTCACATGGGTATTTTGTCATTTGATTCACCAACAGCCCTATCCATTCAGTAGTACTGGCCTATTGTTCTTATAAAGATTTTATTTATTTATTCGTGAGAGACACACAGAGAGAGGCAGAGACACAGGCAGAGGGAGAAGCAGGCTCCATGCAGGGAGCCTGATGTGGGACTCAATCCCAGGACCCTGGGATCACGACCTGAGCCAAAGGCAGATGCTCAACCACGGAGCCACCCAGGTGCCCCTAGTGCTGGCCCATTTTATGGAAAGTATGTATGATGATGGGTACACCTACGTCTCTGTAAAGCTGTGCTCTTTCCATTCCAGGAGGCCTTCATTGAGGGCAGGCTTGCAGGCTACATGTGGTTGGAGGTGGGGAACCTCTGTGGCTTTCTTAGAGAGGAAGTGTGAGTGTGAGGGGACTTACCAGTGAAGTTGTTGACTGCAGCTGAGTGTGTCTGTTTCTAGAAGGCAAGGAGATCATCTGGTGAGACATACAGAGCAATCCACGAGGCAGACTGGAATGTCAGAATAGGAGCTCTGCTCCCAGGATCTGCACCTTTTCCCCATGTCCCGGCAGCAGCCAGCCTATTTATATCCACCCAGTGCTCTCTCTGCAGCCCAGCCAGTATCAAAGACGTGATCTTTTTTGGGTCTGTGTCTCTACAATTTACGATGCTTTCAGATCACCAAACACAATCCATTTGGCAATGAAAGAAAATAGTTTTGTGCTCTTGCCTCCGTGTGCAGGAAACTGCATTTTTGATGAGCAAAGCTGTTGGCCTTCTTCATTCACACTTCTGGTTGACAACGTGAGGCCAGGGCCTCAAGTGAAAAATCCCAGGAACAGCCACCCCACTGCCACAGCCCATCCAGGGGGAAGCAGACTTCATCCCTGCCGTACGTTAAGCTGTGTTTTGTAATCTCTTGGTTTTCGTTAGTGAGTGTATACACTAATGACTATCTGACTAAAATAATTGTTTTTAAAAAATATTTTACTTATTTACTTAGAGAGAGAGCACGAGCAGGGGGAGCAGCAGGCAGAGGGAGAAGGAGAAGTAGGCTTCCTGATGAGTGAGGAACCCGATGGGGCTCGATGCCAGGACCCTGAGATCATGACCTAAGCTGAAGGCAGACGCTTAACCGAGCGAGCTACCCAGGTGTTCCGAAAATAATTATTTCTTAATGAAGATTCCTTTGATAGACTTTGTTATCAAAAAGTGGGAGATGAGGGTTGATGGGGAAGAAGGGGTGATTCTTGTCAACACTCATGGATTTTTCAGGTGAAAAGAGGTAGTAAAGCAACCTGGTTGTCTGGCCCTTGTTGGGAGGATGGCAAAGGGGCTCGAAGGAAGAGTATAGCATTCTGTGTCTTCTCTATAGGGTGGGTTCTGGTTAATTCCAGTCCAGGACCATATTCCCTTAATCCCTGGTGGTCTGGCTGGATGACCCCTAGAGGTGATGCTCTTCTTTAGTTGTCTCTGAGCTCAACCAGTGGGAGATACTTTATCAGCTGGAGATTATTTCCTTTTTTACAATCTTACCTACAACCTGCACAGTACCGAGGAGGCCAAGGTTAAGGGTACTGCATCCGCAAACCCGTCCTTTGGTCCAGTCTGCAAGGCACTTTTACAGACAACTGGATTTTTGTTGTTGTTGTTGCTGACGGCCTCTGTCAATGAGGACTTACCGTCTTCCAGGCTCAGAGGGAGGGGGGGCACCTGTCTGGAGATAGAAGGAGTGCTAAGGTCATTTTAATTTAGATTTATTTATCTAAGATGGCAAAGAAATCGTGTCAGTGGTAAGGCGACTGTCTTCATGTAGTCAAGGGGAGAAATAAATTAGATCAAATCTACGTGTATCTTCTTGCGTCCAGACCAGTATTTTGAGAAACTGGCTTGCCAGTAACTATAAAAAGCTTCCATAGGTTTTCCTCCCACTGCTCATCCTCCCCCTAAAGGTTACATGGCTTCCACGCTCTTAATTAACCACATCAAATGCTTTGTTTCCTGGGCTGGGCTTTTTATTCAGTTGATGAATGATAGCCAGGCAGGAGATGATGGCGAGGAGAAGGAGGACTCAGGAGCCCTTGTCAAACTCTGTGGGCACTTTGAAAGGGAGAAAATGACTCATGAGGTAGGGAGGGAGCCAGTCTGCTGCTGTGGCCACTGGAGAGGCGGGTGGCCACGGTCAGGACTCAGGGACCTCGGTAGGAGACATGTATAGAGGTAGGACAGAGTTGAAGGGCTCCTTCAAAAACGCGTGATGGGGACACGGTGTGTGGAGTCATCTGGGTTTTCACCATGAGTTGGCAGACCTTTTGGGCCTTTTTTATTTTTAAGGTCACAGTATGAGCTCATCAGATTGTCAACCACAAGAAGAAAATTCACGGTCATTGACTCTGAGACCTTATGTTGCTTTTTAAGAAAAAGTCAAGCAGACTGTATTCATGTCATTATTGTCTAATTAAAAGACAAAATTTACTACTGCTTTTGTAGTTATTTTTCAAATTTACCCAAAAAACACTCCCCCACCTGTGAATAATAGCACTAGAGGGTTTCCATTGATGTTTGTGTTCTCATTTGATCTGCATAACCAAGTCTGTGAAGTAGGTTCTTGGGACAAACACGGATTTCACCCCATATTAAAGATGGCAGATCTGAGGCTCAGAGCAAGGAAATAATGGGATGGATTTCACAAATTATGTACTCTGACTCTAAGCTCCTCCTTTTAAAAAAAAATACTGATCTGATCTTAGTTGGGCAAGGAGGCTGTCATTGGAAATACCAGTGATGATGTGAAATTAATTAGTGGTTTCTTCCTTCCTGGTGGGAATGAGATCTCAGAGTAGAGCAGGTGCGTTACTTCATTGCATGTGGAAATCTGGCCCCTACCTGTGTGTTTGTTGTTGGTGGGGTGAACCTGGATGGTTTAACCAATGCAGAAGGAAAGCCTGTTCCCAGGCAGATGGGTCCAATGGATATTCCATAAGGAACTAGAAATTAACTACTAAAAAAATTGTATTTTAGAAGCTTATAAAACAAGCATTTATTATATTCATTTGCTTTTTTTTTTAAAGCAAAGCTTTTAAGCTTGTTTGGTATTATCTGAAGAGAGGACATTAACAATTTTAGAATTACAGATTCAAAAGGGATCCAGTTTTAAACTCCTACCCAGTGAGTGGACTTACCCTTACCATGAGCTGCGACCGAGCTGGCTAATGTCATCTAGATTTTGTCTAAATTCTCCTTGAAATTGGTAGCAAGAACATGGAATTTTTCTATCTTAAATTAAGGAGCCTTTGAGATAATTATTATCTGAAAGTCATTAGGATGCCATACGCATCAAACAGGCTGTTTTTTTCTCCTGATAGACTGAATCTCTCTCAGTGAAACATTGTGCTCATCTATCTGAGGTCTCCCTTTGGACATCTTGTAAAACAAATCCCCCTTTGCTCTTCTGCACGATGGCCACTCAAATATTTGAAGACCACTGTTTTTATCCCTTCATCTTTTCTTCCCTAAACTGAACATGCTCAATTCCTTGAGTTTCTGTGTGTTATTTGTACCTTCTTTCTACTTCTTTCATACTTCCACAGACATTTATGGAGCACCTACTATGGACAAGCCTGGGCACTTGAAACAATTTAAACTTTTTTCGTACAACTTGAGAACTAGGAAAAGGAAATCTGGTTGTGTTCTTTTCCTTTGTGCTTAGGGAATAGAAAATGTGTGTGTGTATGTGTGTGTACGCACATACCCACAGACACATACATACACATACATACATGTGTGTATTTTTAACTATAGGAAATGAAAACTGGAATGTAAATAAATGAGAAAGATGTTGAAAAGTTAGTTAGGCATTTAAAATAAATCTTTTGACTTTGTTTTATTTTATTTTTTATTTTATTTAGAGACAGAGCGAGTGAACATGGGAGCATGAGGAGGGGCAGAGGAGAGGGAGAGAATTCCAAGCAGATTCCACACTGAGCACAGAGCCCCACTCGGGCTCAATCCCATGACCCCGAGATCACAACCTGAGTCAAAACCAAGAGTCAGAGGCCCAACTGGTTGGGCCACCTGGGTTCCCCAAATCTTTTGACTTCGATGTTGTAAAATATTAATTTTAGGAGCACTGGGCTGGATCAGTCAGTAGAGCATGTGACTCTTGATCTTGGGGTCATGAATTTAAGCCCCACATTGGGTTTAGAGATCACTTTTAAATAAATAAACCTTTAGAAAATAATAATAAAATCAAATATTAATTATGGAGTTAATTATAGCTGCCCTTTAGAGACAGAGCATTAGAGTTGATTGTCAGGCCTCAATGCCTGTGAGGGGAGAAATGCAGCTTTGGCTTCCTGCTTCAGCAGCTTGCTCAGTTTTGTTCCAGACCAGTACATAGAATGCAAGTGAAAACCTGGTTGTGTGGTTGTGTGATTTTCCTCAGCAGTCTGGGAACAGGTGGACAGAAACTCAATGATTGCATGAAGCCAAGGCTTGGTTGCAGGACAAGTGACACAGAGCTTTAAGGACAAAGGAGAAGAAGTAATGAAATTAATCATGAGGGGTAGCCCAGGATAGGAAAAGACCCCAAAGTCAATGAAAACTAAGTTGCCAGGAGACACATTTGTTTAAATTCTACTATTCTCAAAGTTTTGATCTTTTTTTCTTGAGGATCTCAGATGTACCTTTGTCTTTGCTGGTATAAATATTGACTCAGAAATAAATAAACTTGTTAAAAAAATTAGAATAAATAAATAAATAAATAATAATAAATAAATAAATAAATAAATAAATAAATAAATACTATAAGAAATACTTTGGGGGGAATGTTTTAAGTGTCCAGGCGAACAAAAGAGAACCTTCACATATTTTCCTAGTTTATAATATAAATGCTCAATAAAAATGTGTTGATAAGTCACTTACATACAATGACAACATGTCTTTCTTATAGATTTATCTTATTTTTTAAAGATTTTTAAAAATTTATTCATGAGAGACACACAGAGAGAGGCAGACACATAGGCAGAGGGAGAAGCAGGCTCCCTGCAGGAAGCCCGATGTGGGACTCAGTCCTGGAACTCCCGGTAGATACTCAACCGCTCAGCCATCCAGGTGCCCCTCTTATAGATTCATTAAAACAAATGTGATCTACCAAGGATGTTATAAGCCCAATGAAAAGAGGTAGGAAGAAATCATCCTACTTTGAACATACTCTCTTAGACAGCCATCCCTAATTCAGACTGGCCCTTCTTGTTATTTTGAATTGGTGAGAAAATGGCTCATAAGTTCCATTTTGGGGTCGCTCACTTTCTTTGCAGCTGTTTGGAAATAGAGCAGGTTTGGTACAGCTCTTCCTGGACCCACAGGAAAGACCTGTTCATCCATCCTCCCATCTGTCTGCCCATGTGTCTGTCCATCCACTCATCCATCCATTGAATAAATATTTATCGAGCATCTACTGGATGCCAGGTGCTATTGTCAGTGCTTGGAAGATATTAGTAAACAAAGCAGGAAAAAGGGGATCCCTGGGTGGCGCAGCGGTTTGGCGCCTGCCTTTGGCCCAGGGCGCGATCCTGGAGTCCTGGGATCGAATCCCATATCGGGCTCCCGGTGCATGGAGCCTGCTTCTCCCTCTGCCTGTGTCTCTGCCTCTCTCTCTCTCTGTGACTATCATAAATAAATAAAAATAAAAAAAAAAAAAAAAAGGAAGTCTGGAGACTGGGTTTTCTAAAAAAAAAAAAAAAAAAAAGCCCGACCTCAAGAAACTGTTTTTTTTGTTTTGTTTTGTTTTTAAGGAATGATGACTTTTAGTCACTTGATAGCTGCTGTTTTCTATCAATTATCAAAGTTGGATACTTCCAACTTAAAAAAAGAAAAATCAAAACTAATCACGCATGAAGGGTAATCGTGTCTCCTACACTTTCTGTGCATTTTCCGTGAGTCTTCGGTAGCTCCCTCCTTCCTCAGGCTGCAGGGGAACAGGTGGCCCAAGCATCAGGCCTACGTGCTCCAGGTTGTAGAGGCTGGGCTTGCTGCCATGTGGGGGGCCACCATGGAGAGCAGTCCCTCACCAGGAAACCACTCCCAATAGGAGGACAGAAAGTCTTCTCTTTCCTTTCCTACTCCCCGCACACCTTCCTTCCTTGCTGGTGGTGGGATTGCTGTGAGGTGGAGCCGCTCAGGGGTGCTGGGCTTCTTCATTGTGCTGTGTTCCCGTGCCCCAGTTCAGCTCAGAAGCTGGGCTGTGAGCCTTCCCATGTGGAGAGCTGTTCACTTAGCCTGTCCTGGGGAAGAGCACACAGCAGGAAAGCCTCTAAGGGGATGGTGTTTCTATGACCCTCATCAAATTCTGGGTTAAAACTCAAGATTGCCGGATAGAGGTGAGTACGTGGATGGTACTAACTGCCATTCGCATGACCCCTATGGGCCTCTGTGGAGTGGAGTGCAGCTTCTAGATATCACATCAGGTGTCCTGTCACTTGATCCCCATCAGGATGCTCTGAGGCGAAAGAGAGAGCCCTGTTCTACAGAAGAGGAAGCCCAGCATTTCAAGGAGTTTACCCAGGGTCCTGTAGAAAGTGTCCAAAATAAGACTCCTTCCCCCTTAAAGACTTTATTTTTAAGTAATCTCTACACCCAACTTGGGGCTCAAACTCACAACCCCAAGGTCAAGAGTTGCAAGCTCTACCAGCCAAGCCAGCCAGGTGCCCCCAAAATAAGACTTTTAAGCCTAGTCCTGTGAATCCAAAGCCCGTGGTCCCTCTGGCTGGCTACACTGCCTCACCCCTGTTATCTTGACTCACACAACAAATGAGACAAGCAGGGTTCATGTCATTATCTTCTGTGTGTTACAAACGGGAAAACCGAGCTAGAGAGGCTAAGTGTTTGGGGTTGCACAGGTGGGAGAAGACTCTGCATCCAAACCCGGGTCGTCGAATCCAAGTCTTTCTGCCCTGCCACCTGGCTTAATGTATCAGGAACCACCGCGCCACGTGTGGGCACACACATGTGCACGGGAACCCACGAGCGCGCGGGCAAGTGGTGCACTCACGTTTGGATCCATCACTGAGTAAGCTAGCTTAGGGCTGCAGAACCTGGTCCACAAACTTACTCCGATGATAAAATGAAGTTCTGCTTTTGTTATGTGCTTGTGTGGTACTGGGCACCCATCTCTTCTTTTTGGTATTGATGGGGGATCGCTTTAAGATTTATGGTTATTCTTAAGATTTCTTTTCCGTTGTTTATGCGCAGGATATCTAACAGCTAGGCTTGCATGTAGAACGGCCTTATGAATATCCCTGTGAACCCCTCCAGCTCCAGCATACTGTTTGCTTTTTGTAGATGAATCTATACATAACCTACCCATCTCTGGCAGGTAGCATTATCATCCTGTTTCTTGATACTTTGTGAAAGTCTTGCAGAAATAAAAGAGCTGTCTTTATTCTTTGATCTCTCTTAGGCTTTATGCATCCTGAAAAATTGAGGGAGAACAAAGGAAATAGATGCATTAGGGCTTTCCCTGAGTTGTGAGAAGCAGCTTTAAAAAAAAAAAAAATGCCTTAAAATTGTTAGAAGCCCGAATGGACAAGACACTGGAAAGAAGGATCCCGTGTGGTCAAGGCAGACCAGGATACTTCTCTGACCCCAGCCCTTGAGTTGAGAAGGCTGTGTTTAAATGTTTCTTTACACGTCCTAGATTCACAGACCCATTTCTCTGGGCATTAAAATGTATATAGATGTTACCCTAAGGATAATAAACATGGAAAGAGAGTTATCATTTCACGCATCCAGAAGTCACTTAAAGTGGGGAGGGGGGTGCTTTTCCTACAAGCTCCCTGGGGTAGAGTGTCCTTCTGATGTCACCTTGTATTGGCAAAGGAGATTTGAGGCACAATAATGGAACTTTTTTGTTCTTATACACATGTAGTCTTACCTATCCTACAGAATGTGAATGATCTTCATGGAGCATTTTATGGTTAAGAACCACTTAGTCTTTTTTTTTAATATTTTATTTACTTATTCATGTGAGACACACAGAGAGAGGTAGAAGGGAGAAGCAGGCTCCTCACAGGGATCCCCATGTGGGACTGGATCCCAGGACCCTGGGATCACGACCTGAGCCAAAGTCAGACGCTTAAGCACTGAGCCACCCAGGCGTCCCAGAACCACTTAGTGTGTTGAAATAGTACGTACTATTTCTTTAGTAAGAAATAAAAGAAAACTCACTTATAGGTATATTGTGGTACTTAATCATTACCTTGATGCCAGGAGTTAGAGCCTGGTACTGGTCGGGAAACTGAGTCCTGGAGAGATTGAGTTCCTCAAGGATCAAGACTGGAGCCTCCTTTTCTGAATCCAGAGTTCTCGCTCTGTCTGTTAAGGGATGTCTCATGACCCAGAGGCAGTGGCAGGAGCCTTCCAGTGTGACCCAGACTCTTCAGCAGCCCCCCTTCTGAAGCCTCCCCTGTCAGGGCTATTCCTGGGGACGGGAATGGCTTTTCCTAGATCTCTCTACATTATTACTGTTGCTGTTATGTTTTTACTTTTTTAAGAGTTTTATTTTTATTTATTTTTATTTTTTTATTTTTTAAAGATTTCATTTATTTATTCAGGATAGACTTAGAGAGAGAGAGAGAGGCAGAGACACAGGCAGAGGGAGAAGCAGGCTCCATGCTGGGAGCCCGATGTGGGACTCGGTCCCGAGACTCCAGGATCGCGCCCTGGGCCAAAGGCAAGCGCTAAACTGCTGAGCCACCCAGGGATCCCCATGTTGCTGTTATTTTTAATTCTCTTCTCCTGAAAAACTGTACTTTTAGCCCATGCAGATCGCACCGCAGCAGCTCATCATAATGTTCCAGATTGGAAGGTCTTATTTCACCTATATATTAGGGGCACCTTCATGCTTCCTGGGGTAGAAGAAGCAAAGCCAGCTTTCCCCCAGGGGACAGCTAAAGCCAGCAGGCTCTCATCCCACCCCAGACCCCATGCTCTGCTCTCTCCTCCCTCTTGCCTCTTCGAGGCGTGAAATAATGCAGAAGTGTTTCCGGTTTCCCTGTGAAGGCGGGGAGCTTCTGGAGACCCGGGGAGAAGTACTTCTCGTTGATTCTGTACCAGGGACAGTGCTAGGACTCCATAAACATTTTCCCGAGCATTACAACAGTTCTAGGAGGTGGGCATCATCTCCATTTTTCAGATGGGGGATCTGGGACCCGAGTACCATTTCCAAACTTGCACAGGTGATAAGAAGTTGAAGCCTGGATGTGAGCTCAGAACTGTAGGAGTCCAAAGCCTGTGTGTGGCCTGTCTATACCGGGTGCCCTCCCTCGTGCTGGAGAACACCTCAGACCATGGCTTCTTGAAGCCTTCCGAGTGGAGACCACTAGGTGCCCATCCTCTATGTCACAGACGGCAGCACCACCCAGAGGGAAGGGCCTGGACTCGGGAGCCAGTCAGGCTTGAGTTTGAATCCTGGTTAGCCCCTTCCTGTTGATTGGGTCGGCATGCTGCTGAACCTCCCCAGACCTCTCTTTACTCGCCTGTAAAGGGGACGTATGAGGATTAGATTGGAGGGCATGTGCAGAGCCCTCACCCCGGTAGGTAGGTGATCACTAAGTGATGCTCCTTATTATTATCATGAGTCCTCTATTATACCTTTTTTTTTTTAAGATTTTATTTATATGTTTGAGGGGGGACAGAGAGGGAGAGAGGGGGAGCGAGCAAGAGCCCCCAAGAGCAGGGGGGGAGGGAGAAGCAGACTTCCCACTGAGCAGGGAGCCCGACCCTGGGATCATGACCTGAGCCAAAGGCAGACGCCTCACCGACTGAGCCACCCAGGTGCCTCCCCACCCCCACCCTGCCCATTGCACATTTTTTAAAGGTGCCAGTGGTAGGTCACCTGGGTCCTGCAAGGGTACATTCTTCACCAGGCTCTTGGATCTGTGATAGAACTCTGCCAATTTCCCAGCCTCTCCTCTGTGCCAGGGTTCCGGATCTTACCAGGCATCTCTGTTTCGCCAAACCTGTCTGGCCTGGTTCCTTGGGAGGCTTCCCTGGCCCGTTTGATGGGAATCAGGCAGGTGGGAAGCAGAGAGGAACAGCTGGCCCATCGACTGTGTGGCTGCCCCAGGGGGAGTGGAAGGACGAGTGCCTTAGGAGGGCAGAAGGCAGGAGGAATGGTGATGCTTGGGCTCACAGAGGGGAGGCAGTGAGGGAGACCAGGATGCCACTTAAGTTCCCTGTCCCCTGGGCACAGGCCAAGTACACCCCCAGCCCTGGGTGAGCTTGTTGAGCACAGGAGTGATGCCTTGACTCCTGACTCTGGGCGCAGCAGTGGTATTGACACTAGTCAACAGCGGGCCGGGTGGTGTGGACACCGACGTAGCGCGGAGCAGGGTCCTGACGGCTGCCTTCCCTGGGCTGGATGTTAACCCAGTGGCCACCGGTTCTCGGGCCGCACGGGGAGGAGACGGAGCAGAGAGAGGGTGGCCCTGGGAGATGGCAAGGTCCGTTAAGGTGCAGCCATTTATCAGCCTGTGCGGAAGCATCTCGAGGTCTAGGCTGGTGGTCCCCACGTACTGGGCTCTAACCAGATCAGCCTCGCCTCGGCAATGGCAGGGGTTCTCAGCGCACATGCGGACCAGGCCAAACACTTGGGCCAGGTTTTGTACGTCTTCCTGGCAATATGAGCTGGACAGTCATCTGGTCACCATAGCCGGCGTTGGCTTCTGGTACTTCGTGCTGTGTGTCCTTTTTCTTGCTTTCTTTCTTTCTTTCTTTTTTTTTTTTTTTTTTTTTTTTTTTTAAGATTTTATTTATTTGAGAGACAGAGAGAGAGGGAGAGAGGGAGCATGAGCGGGGAGGGAGGGAGGCACAGAGGGGGAAGCAGACTCCCCGCTGAGCAGGGAGCCCGATGCAGGGCTTGATCCCAGGACCTCGAGATCACAACCCACACCGAGGGCAGACGCTAACCCGACGGGGCCACCCAGGCGCCCCTGTGTGTTCTTTTTTTAAAAAAAAACTTCTAGGGCAGCCTGGGTGGCTCAGCGGTTTAGCGCCATCTTCGGCCTATGGCCTGATCCTGGAGACCCGGGATCGAGTCCCACGTCGGGCTCCCTGCATGGAGCCTGCTTCTCCCTCTGCCTGTGTCTCTGCCTCTCTCTCTGTGTCTCTCATGAATAAATAAATAAAATCTTAAAACAACAACAAACTTCTAGATGGAGAAACTGTGGATTTAACACTCAGTTATGGAAGAAGTAACTTTGATAAGAACCAAAAAACCAAGGTTTTTCTTTACTGGTTTCGTGTTTTTCGCATCTCACGGACTCTCGCCGGCAGGGTCCTGCTGTGGGCACGTGCTGTGACCTCCCCGGGGGGCCACCGGCCCCAGGCTCTTCCCCCCTGGGACTCCGGTGCTGTCTCCGGCGCAGACTGTGGGGGACGCCTGCCTCTCCCTGCTCCTCTCACTCCTGCCAGGGCACACGCAGCTCCTAGCATCTCTCCCATCTTCATTTCTTCAACCTTACACCTGCATCGTATTATTTTTTTTAACGCACACCTTTATTTTTCCTGGAGGGTGGAGAGGCAGAGAGAGAGGCAGAGAGGGAGGGAATCCCAAGCAGGCTCCACACCCAGCAGGGAGCCCGACAAGGGACCGGATCGGATCTCACAACCCCGAGATCATGACCTGAGCCGAGGTCAAGAGTCGGGGGGTTAAGGTTCTGAGCCGCCCAGGCACCCCACGGCTGTGTCTTGGAAACACAAGCGCACCTGCCTTTAGGTAGTTCATCATTAGCTGCAAGTAACTGGACAGACCCGGGGGTAGTTCTTTGGGTTATTAAAAAGGATTTTTCAGTTTGGTGGTCTTCGCCAGCCAGCTTCCGGGAGTGTGAGAGTCTCTGGTGTGTCTGAGCGGGCACACGAGTCACTGGCAGCTTGAAGAGAGGCTTGGCACTCTTTGCTAAACTTGCGGGTGCTTTCAGAAATGGAGGTAGAAATGAGTAACGAATAATAATAATAATAACAAATAATAATAAAAGGAAATTTGTGGAGTCCTCTATAGAGGCTTTGCAAAGCTCGAGTACTCATGTTCCCATGGGTGTAGGAGGTCTCCATCTCTGATCCTCTGCAGGATGGAAGAAGCGCTGCTGCAGACATTTCTGCACTGGTGGGGGGTGGATGGTGGCTGGATGCCGCCTCCGGGAACCCCTCCAGATGCACCAGGACCACGACGCTCCCGCACCCATTTTCAAGGCCTTCATCAATGACCCATGACCCTACCTCCATTCTCCCACTCTTCTCCTGATATTTACCTTTTAGGTACCAAGGCCTTGCCCTTCTCCACAAATGGTCAGCATCTGGAGATTTAGGCCAAGAAAAAAAAACAATAGGATCCGACTTCCTTTTCAAACTGGGGCACGCACCCAGCTTCTCCCGACGGTCGCTGTGGCGCCGGGCTGGGTCTTCCCCGCAGCGGCCCCTCTTGTCGGGGTGGCACTGAGGGTGGGTGGGGTGACAGTCCCTCTCACCACCCTCCTGCTCTAGAGCTGGGCCCCCTGGGGAGGGGGTGGAGCCGCTCCCCCGTGGGTGCTGGGGCCCCGCGTGGGGAGCCAGCGACCTTCCTCCGGGGCTCCAGATATCGAGCTGGGGAATGAGTAATTGGGACTCGCCAAAGTGTTTAAACACCAGAATTGAAATTAATGTCCTCTCATTGCTGGCTACGCTGACAATACATTACAGCAAACACCTTCCCAAAGTGAAATGAATGTTTGTTTATCCTCATGAAATATACATCAAAACATGTTGGTGGGAGAAGCCCTAATGACGGAAGGGGCCAGGTTTCCGTTAATTCCCGGCGAATAGTTAACCAAAGTGGAGTCGTTTTTCCTTTCCTATCCTCTCTTTTCTTTCCTTCCTTCTTTTTCTCCTCTTTTTTTTTCTTTTCTTTTCTTTTTTTTTTTTTAGAATAACCTGTCCACAGCTGTGTATCTAGGACATTAATATGGGTTTAATGAAAACTCCAGTTGATCTGTCCAAAGATATTGATGAGCATTGCCCAGCTGTATTAATCATCTCCTTGAGGGAGGAAATGAGGGAATGGGCGAGCAACATCCTGTCAGATGCCAATCCAGATGAAGAGATGTGGAAAAAAAAAAAAAAGAAATTATTTTTTAACCCTCTGTAGCCCCATCCTGTTTCCTGGGACGCGGACTGGGCCAGGAGGGAACGGGAAGGACCCATGACAGCACGGGAAATTCTGGGGGGCACGTCGCCTGCGAAATCATTAAGCTGGTGCCAATAAATCCATTACTGTTAATTATATTGAGAGGGCCAACGATCCACTGACAATATCCCGTTATTGATTTTCATTCGCCGGGAATCGATGTTCTGGCTTTAATCTCTTTGGTGTGTTCATTTGTTGGTTTCTTGCTCCCTCTCCTCATCTCTTTCTCCCCATGCCCCCGCTCCCCACAGCCGGCCGCCCCCTCCCCCCATGAGCCTTCACAGTAATCCAGTTCCCCTCTCACTGGTGATACAGTTCTCTCCCTAAGTGCCAAATGTTTCTTGATAGGAACAAGCTACATTTCTTTATGGCTTATGGCAAACTGCCTTGATTACTTCTACTGCTGTACCCATTATGTGAATTAAATATGTATTCAGTTGCATGCTGCTTGCGATGTTATTGCAGGGTGACATATGGTACTGACTCAATTAGAATGAGACTAGCATTAGATAACCCTTCTGATTACATGCATCCTGACCGGCTCCTCCTCGGCCTCCCCTCCGTGCACCCGCTCGCTCCAGTGTCTGCAGGCTGCAGGTTTTCATTATTGGTTATCATCGCCACCACCCTGGATGCGGGCGGGGGCTGGGAGGGGGGCTGTGGGTCTCTGGGAAACAGGGCGCGTCAGGCAGATATAAAAAGGTTGCTGGGAGAGGAATAGTCAGGGCTCTAAGCTTGGATTTGGAATTAACCTCTAAAATTATATTCTTTGGAAGTGGTTGTCAGGCCTGCGAGGAGAGGAGTCCAGAAAGGTCTGTCTAGGGTTGGAAGATCAGAAAAGGGGGAACAAAAATTTACTGTGAAATGGCTTTTGTGTGTGTGATTAGTTGGGCCTCACTTTAAAAATTCTTCATTTAGAAATGATGCCTTTTTCCTCCCTGGAGGAGAGGCAGCACCCATTCTAACACCAATACCCTTTTTACGTAGAGCACACTCGTCTTCAGTGTGTGTTAACAGGCTTGATTCTCATCGGCACCTGGTAATGCAGGTAGGGTAGGAATGGTCGCCCCCATTCCACAGATGGAGTAGTGGAGACAGAGACCCTAAGTTACACTGTAACTCAAGGTCGTAATGTCATTTGGTGGCAAAATGAGGAGGAATCCTTAAAAATGCCGAGAATGCTGAAGGACAGCTCAAGGGTATGCTATGAAGCCACCGAGAGTTGTTAAACCTTAAAAACCAAACCAAACAACACAGAAAAGAAAGGAAGTATTGAAGCGTCCGGAGCAGGGGCAGGAGTGGCTGGGATATTGCGTCCAGCCGCAGCACAATTCATGGCAGAGAACAGCTGACACACAACATTTCCTTCTGAGGAGTGATTTTCTCTCCTTGATCCTGTCACCATGTTGGAAGCTGTTCTAAGCTCCTGTCCTTTTGTTTTTCCTGCTCAGTCACTTCTGCTCTCACTGAGAGCCCAGGGACCCACCCTTTCAACCTCGTCTAGCCGCAGCCTGAGGCTGGGGCAGACCCTTCCCGGTCTAGGGCCCCTCCAGGGCCTGCAGGCCATCTTGGATTTTCCCGCGGCCGACAGAAAAGCTGCTGGACCCCACACTGCCTGACTGGCTGTTGCACCACCATCCAGAGGGACTTCTTGTCCGTGACCAGCTCAAGTCTGTTTGAACATCTGCTGTATATATTTGTGTGTACCACACCATATGCTAGGGGAAATATAAAAAGTTTATTTGGTATATGGTCACTGGCCATAGGCTGCTCATACCCAGAGTGAAAACAAGTATCAAAAAGGATGGTATGAACTCAGAAATGCTATGGATGCACTTATGAATCTTAGGATTTCTAGAATTATGCTGTCATTTAGCTTTGAGTATAGGTGGCATTAAAAGTATTGCTTGGATGGATGGATGGATGGATGGATGGATGGATGGGTAGGTAGCTGGGTGGGTGGTTGGATAGGTGGGTGATTGGATGGGTGGGTGGGTGGGTGGATGGATGGATGGGTGGGTGGATATAGGTGGGTTGATGGGTGGGTGGATGGGTGGATAGGTGGGTGGATAGGTGGGTGGATGGGTGGGTGGATGAACCATAGCATCACTGAGGCAGGTTTCCATGGAGGAAATGGGATTCCTTATAGACAATACAAACATCCATCCTCATCCTACTCCTCACCACTTACTGTCCCATTACAACAATGATCACTACTTTATATAGCCCTGTACTTTGAAGCAATCCTTCAAGAAACACTGAGGAGATAAACAAGCAAAGATAAATAAGCAAATAATTACCCGTTGAGGCCAGGTAGGAGGGGTGGGTGGGGGTATGGGGACAAGAATGGGAGCAAGACCCAGCAGCATATGGGAATCATTACATACATATTGTAGATGTATTTTTTACAATGTAAACGTGTTACCTATTTAAAAATAATATGTATTAAAATCAAGAAAAATTTCAGGAGCATTAGCTTACCTGATCTGCACAGCAACTGTGTCTGTGAAGGGGGCTGGTTACTTTTGTTAGGTATTGATTTCACATAAGGAAACCGAGACACAGAGAGGTTAAGTAAAGGATGCAGGATCATAGAGCTAGTAAGTTTAGTCAAGACTAAACCCAGATTGGGTGGTTTCCACCATAGCACATGGCTTCTGTGAGCCTTGGCCCAACTGTGCTGATCCCCAAAAGGGAGCCTGTGTGAGTGGGGTCTTCCCTGGGACCTCGGTTTGCCAGCGTAGCTGTGTGTGTACTGAGGTCTCTGCACATGGGGGAGGACGTTGGGTAGGGACCCTCCCAGTGCCACTGTTACATGGCAAAGTTAAACTCCCACGGACAGATGTGGCTTGGAGTTACAAAAAGAGGCATCTCTGAACCGGCCCTATAGTTCATATTGCTGGAGGAGGCAGGAGACATCAATCAAGTGGGTTTAACCTGGTCCTTAGGGTGGCCTTGCCATTCCCTGGGTGCCTGCCGAGGAGCCGGGGAGGTACAGGTGCACTATTCAAAAATTCATGTTAGCCATTTCACATTTATGAAAGACTTAGGTCAGTACCTGTTTTTGCTAACTGAAAGAAATCCGAAGGGGATTTTCACTTTTACGAGAAAAAGTAAGGAACAAAAAGACCGTTCAATGTTGGCTTTGCAGCAAGCCTCTCGGAGGCAGTGCGCGCCTGGACAGGGAGGGGCACCGTCCAGCTCTTCTCGGGAGCCACTCTCGGGGTCTCAGCTGCCACAACTCTGACCTGTGTCCACGAGCACCTGTGCTTTGTCTCCCTGTATTTTGTGCATCCCTCGGCAAGATGTGTCCTAAGGTATCAGAAAAGCCTGAGAGAGGTTATCTTTTGGGTCTGGGAATGCTCAAAAATATCTCCATATAAATTAATGGTGATTGTGTCTTCGCTTTATGGCATCTTGGCTCAGGGGAGGTTTCATACGAAGCTGCTTCTGGATAGCCGGGGAAACCTGTGTGACAATTATCATAATACCTAGAAGGACCTGGGCCCAAGTCTGGCACCGGAAAAGCCAAAAAATGGTTAGTCTTGTAAACTGAGTAAAATATGGTGCATATTTTTGAGAGCAAAGTGTGATGACATTTTCATGGCACCCTTCAGGTCCCTGTGTCCCCTGACTGTCCCCAAGTTGCTTAGGAGTGCTCCCTTCTCACCATCCGCCCCCACCCTCTCCTCTTTCTCCATCCCCTCTCTCTGGGGCTGCCTCACGTGGCAGGAGAGAGGGAGAGCTGTGCCATTGGCTGTTCTAGTGTGTTCTCAGTATGTCTGTTGTTCCATTTGCAGCTTTCACGGATGTTTGCTTTACAGGCCCGGCTAATTCATGGCAAGGCTTTTCCGTGAGCATCACACAGCCAGTGAAGAATGGGTTTGTCCACAGATTCCATGAGAGCGTCTCCTGTCCCAAACACCACAGTGCCTTTCTTTTGGCAACATGTTGCTAGGCAAATGTATATTATGCCCCTGTTTGATCTTCGGAAGAGTTGGGACAATATCCTCCCTTTATGTGGGTCATATTCTGTTTCATTTTCATCTAAAACTGTCCGTTGTATCTTCTGCACTTCCTGACCCAGATCCCACCTTATCCCACCTCACGAAGCCTTCTGGGACTATTCGAGACCTCACAGCTACCCTGTCTGTTGATTCTGAGATTTCCAACTTTCTTCAATAACTTCTAGAAGCTTCTTTGCTTCTATTGAGAGGAGATTTCTGCCTCTCCAGTTGGAATCTCCCCATTGACAAGTCCAGTCTACACCCTTTCCAATTCTAGACTCTAGCTGTATTTGATACCTATGACTTTTCTATCATGAATCTTCCATTCCTCCTTGATTTCCATTTTATCCTATTTGCCTCATAGTTGTGTGGTTGGGACTTCTCAGTTAACTTCAGTGATGCCTGTCTCTCGACTCACCCCTGAAATATTCCCCACTATTTCTCATGACTTCATTTATCCGTGCGATACTCACGGCTCACAAAGGTATCTGCTTGTAGTCTCCCTGAGGACAGGGACCTTACCTTTCTGCATCCCCAGTGAACAGTACAATGTCTGAACCAAAGCAAATATCCAGTAAATATTTATTGAACAAATGGTAAATTACTAAAGTCTGTATTTTCAGCCCTGGTTGAGTCTGTGAGTTTCAGATCTGCACGTATAACTGCCTGGCTGGCATTTATTCTTCATCCATATGCAACGGGGCCCTCCAGCCCTACATGGCCAGAGCACACCTTCTCAACCCCCCAGGCCACATCAGATCCTCTTCCTATATGCTTTCTCTCTTTCATCTGCCCAATCCAGAGATCTCATGTTTGTATCAGACCCTTAACTTCTTCCTAAGCCTGCAGCATCCCTCTTTCCCACCTTCCATCTAATCACTGGACAATCTGTGTTAATTCCAGAAGCAGGCATTTGTTGAACACTTTATGCCAGGCTTAATGCCAGATGAGGGAATATCAAGGTAAACACACCACCCTAACAATGTCTCATATCCTCTTCTCCCCCCATCTGCCACACTCCTGGGTCAGGCCCTCGCCATCTTTCACCCAGACAGCTACGTTGACCTCTTAGCTGGTATCTCTGCCCCTAATATCTTACAGCTGTTCATCCTCTCTGAGGCCCACCTCATGGCCCACACTCCTAACATGCAAACCTGCTTGCCACACCCCTATTGAGAATTCTTCACTGTCAGCCCCAGTGTCAAAAGCTACAGTCCCAAAACTATAGTTGTGTGAAGTATGTCGAAGGAATTATGATATTAATAATAGGCTAAGACCTGAGATTCGGAAATTATTTAGAATTTTAAACTAATTCAAATTATCAACATTCAAACGTCGCTTTCACTCACTTGAATTCCTATATGCTTTCTTGAAGAGAAGTAGCTTTATAGTCTGCTAGGAACTGGGCATTTCTCTGGGTGCACACTCCGGAGTATGCCCTGAATCTGAGCATCATTGAGCATGCATCATGGGCATGACATTGAAATCTGCAGGATGAACTCCGAAGGCGTTGGCATAAGTACATGAGCCTTGTGATCTAGGCCTTGTCTATTTACTTCACCAGGGCTCTTTCCCACCATTTTCTTCTACCTCATTGTAGGCTGCAAATACATAGAGTTCCCTACAATACCTAGCACTTGCCACACTTTTCATTATACCTTTGGAGATTGTCTCCTCCACCAGGGATTCCCTGTACCCACCATCCCTAAAGTAAACTACAGCTAATCATTCAAACCCTAGCAGAGACCTTGTCCAAATATTCTGACTCAGCCCTAGATATTCCTTCTTCTTTGTATTCACTTTGCCTTATATTCTTTCATTGTAAATTATATTACCTAGTCTCTGTAATTTTATTTTTTACGTGTTTATTTTCCAATTGGACTCTAAGGACTCTGAGGTTAATGTCTTTCTATTGTGTTTCTTTTCTTCTTGCAATTGTTTAGGACAGGCTTGGATGTTTAGTAGATGCTCTATAATCATTCACTGTATGAACTAGGGAGTCACGTGGGCACCATCTTATCCAATGGTCTCAACATTCTCCAGAGGCAGGCAATTTTAGTACCATATCTTACCTTGATGGACTCAGGATGAGCCATAGACAGGGAGTCTGAGGAGTGAGCCCTAGCTCATCCATGAGTGGTTATATGGCTTTAGACATGTTACATAAAACTTAATATGCCACTGTTTCTGTGTGCATGGTCTCTATGTTGGGAGTGTCCTATGAAATGTTTGCTTAGACCAAGTTGGAAGATCTCTATTGGGAAGTATGAGAAATAGGTTGTAACAGATAAAGTGGTTGGCACTGACCTTATGGCATTGAAAGTCTAGCAGAGGGCTTCAGGCAAGAAGTGGAGACCCTGTGGGGGTGCCTGGGTGGCACAGTTGGTTGAGCATCCGACTTTTAGTTTTGGCTCAGGTCATGATCAGGGTCATGGGATCTAGCCATGCATAGGGCTTAGTGCACAGCAGGGAGTCTTCTTGAGATTCTCTCTCTCCCTTTCCCCCTGCTTGTGTGTTCTCCCTCTTTTAAGTCAATCAAGCAATCAAAAAAAAAAAAAAAAAGAAGAAGAAGTGGATACCCTGTGGTTGTTTGAACATAGATGACACTGAAATCAGAGTTAAGGACTTCTATTCTGATAAAAATGTGCAGGATGTATACTAGACTGAAGAGGAAGATTGAAGACAAGGAAGGTCAGCCAGGAGACAAGAGGACCTGGGGTCTGGGTAGATGAAGTGGTATTTTGAGAATGAAATGCCTCGGACTGTTTTGAAAGAAAGATTAACAGTGTGTGGTAAGCATCTAGATATGGAAATTGAAAGAAAAGTAGGAGTCAGGAATAGTTGAATCATTTAAGTCATTGATTAATTTGTATTCCACAAAAAGTTTCAGATGGGAGATGACTTAGTACATAAAAAAAAAACTATTTAACGATTATAACTGTCCCAAAATAGCCAGAGGGTATGGTCACAGATTCCTGCATTATCATGTAGCTGTGGGAAATGATGCTTTGCTGGGATTGCCCTAGAGGCCTTTTCTGAACTGTGTGCAGGTTCAAACTAGACTCTGAGTTGTCTTCCATCTCTTTATCTATGTGTCTGTGTTTCTGTGTTACCTGGGAAAATGGGCTTGACATTAATAAGGACAAAGAAGTTAGGAAAGGGCGGGAATTGGAATACCTGTAGAGTTTCGTTCATTTCATATTGTGGTAGATCTTTCAGTTTCATGGAATATTGTGATTGCTTCTGTGTATTGTTGAGTTTCTTATGGAACATGTGTCTGACATTCATTTGACTTTGTTTCTTCAGAGAAAAATGTGTAATCTGCTAGCATCATGCTCTATTTTCCGGTGATTTCCAAGACTTTGCTTTTTAGATCTTGGACTTCCTTTCTGGGAGGAGCTAGAGTTTCTTCTTGTGGACCAGAGTAAAATATAGTGAGAAAGAATTTTGACTTTGGAGTCAGACTGACTTGAGGTTGTGTCCCGAGTCTTCCATCTACTGTGTGACATTGGGCAGGTTACCTAATTTCTCTCTTGTCTGTTTTCTCAGTACTAAAAGTAGAGATAGTAATATCACTGACTTCATAAGGTCTGGGGGGAGTATTATGACGATGATAATAGCTAATATTAATTTAGGGGTTGTGTACCAAGCACTGTGTTATTTATGTTTATTATTAACCTTCCCTCCAAAGCCTGTAAGGTAAATACTGTCATTGTCCCCACTATATCGACCAGTAAACTGAGCTCAAAGGGCTTAAAAAACTTGCCCTGATTACCCATGGTTGGAACTGGCAGATTAGGAATTTGAATTTGGGTTGAATGACTACGATAGCTGAGCCCTTAACAACTGAAAACTCCGCAGCCTCCCAAATCTCTCTCTTTCTGTGAAAATCTGAAAGCTCTCCTAAGACTCCCATTTAAAGTAATCACCCCTTCTACCATGTTTCTATAACAAAATGCCTGTAGCTTTAATTAGCATGTATTTTTCTAATTATTCAACTCCTAATTTTAGCTAGTTGTTCATATGTCCCTCTCTCTTCACTAAATTATAAACTTTGGAATGTAGGAACTGTGCCTACCTATGCATTTTCCCTCTAGTGCCTTCTTTCTACATAGGCATTCTCAGTATTAATTTGTTGGAAAATTCTATGAAAGGCTCAGCTCACTCTTTCCCTAGGGGACATCTTTGGTGCTGCGAGGTCACCTTTCCCTTTCTGTCACCAAAATAGAAAAATTAGAGTGTCAAGGAGTACTGTAAGCAGCACTAATGAAATGTGATCATTTAAAATAATGAAATAACATCACTTAGTCTGATGATGATCCTTATATCTACTCTCCCACCCCCCAAATAAAAAGTTATAAAAGCAGAAGTGATCTTTGCCTCAGTAAGTTAGACTGTGATATTTGGAATTGAACTAGACAAGAAATGAAGTATCAGGAACCAGTTCCTCCTTGCCTCCAGGCATCAGACATGCTGTATCCTATTTGGTCTTAGCTTTTTCTCACATTTGCCCCTTCTGTTGGAATGCAGGCATTCCTCTGAAGCTTTGCAGGAAGTGCCTTAGACATGCTGGAGTCTGACCTTCCCTCTGTGGGGAGCATGTCTGGGGAATCAGTGTGAGTACCCTTCAGGGTACCCATCGTCAGGAGGGTTGGGCTCTGAGCCTGTCCTTTTCTCCATTCTGCCACAGACTGAGATGGAACAAAGAAAGTCCGTGGTCCCTTGCGTAGGAGTCAAGGGAAAGCAAGACTCCCACCTCTGAATGCTCTTAGGGTTAGAAGTGCCTTATAACTGTTCTAGGGTGCAAAGATGAGTGATAATAATGTTCCTGTTGGTAAAAACAATAACACACAGAGTATGTCATACTAATCAAAGCATTGTGTACACTGTACCTCTTGTTTCTGTCGGATGGAAGGAATTACAGGATTGCGTTTGGCAGTATTCAGTGAAAGGCCTTCAGTTAGTTGTTTTGCCTCCTGTCTCCTCATTCTTTCCTTATCCCAAATGAGTCTCTCTGGTAGTTACTTCTCACCATTCAGAGCTCAGTGTTAGCAGCCTCGCCCATCTGAAGTAACAGGGAGCCAGGACATTAGCATAGAAGGCCTCTATGTGACCAAAATAAAGGCGCCATGCACTTCGGACTGTGCAGTTGACTCATCAGAGAGCCCAGAGGCCACCACCCAGAATCTCTTTGATCTTATTTCAGACACAATTCCAATGGTATGGTTGTCTGGTCTTCCAGCTCTTGCCAGAATATATATGTGGTCATAACTAATCCTTACTGAGCACAGTTCGCCATTGCTAACTGCAGACCCTGGCTCGAGGGCTCACAGGTATTAACTCGGGTAATCCTCATGACCCCTGCTAGGAGCTGGGTAACAAGTTTGTCTCCATTTCCCCGGGGGAGGAAGGCACGAAAACAAGGGTCTATAGCCAATGGTTGGGTTTGGCTTCCATGATCTGGTCCCACAGCCGCGCTCTTAACTATAACACTACCGCCGTTGAAGAAGAGGAAGCTCCAGGAGGCAGAAAGACTGTGCAGAGGAGAGGAGAAAACTTGCACGGCCCAGCAGGTGGAGTTTATGTACAGTAGACAGGCAGGCTCCCACCTAGCAGTGGGTCTGGGTGGTAATTGGCATTCATAATGATAAATGATTTGGGTCACGAAGAGGAAGCCAAATTATGTTCAAGATTATCCATCTACCTATCTGTCTGGATATCTTTTTAAAGAAGCTAGATGGAAATATAACATGTTTTAAAATGATTTACATCCAGAATGATGAAAATAAACACAGTTTTGGTAACCACCTCCCCCGCGCCCCCAGAAGGTGGAGACGAGGCAGCTTTCCAGAGTGATTTATTTCTCGGTACTTAATGCTCCCTTGCCTTGCTGCCTGCTCTTGGGTTCCAGAGTTGCCGCTCCCTGGGTGTCTTCCCCCAGAACAAAGGTGGTGGGCCACCGGACTGCCTCCACCCCCTCTTGCTCCAGAAAAGATGACAAGAATTTATGAATCGCCCTGCACCGTGGATGGGGTGCCGCACGCTCCCTCAGCTCTGTGTTGCTCTGCCTCCACGGTGGCAGGTAGAGGGAGTGCAGTGCAGTGAACATCAGTCCTTTCGTGAACCACCGTGGAAATGGAAAGTGGTGGTGGTGGGGGGGGGTTGGTCAGGGGAGTCGAGAGGAGGGAGGGGGTTGGTGGGAATCACTGCTTTGTCTGAAAGGGAAGCTCTGTGACTGTCCCTTCAGGTCTGTGAGGTGTCTGTTGGATGAGAAGGAAATTCTTCTCTTCTTGGCTTCCACCTCCCCTGGCCCCTTTATTTTATTTTATTTTTTTTCTCCCTTTGTAGAATCCTATAAAATAAAAAAGCCCAGCAGAAAGGGAGCTGTGATGCTGTCGTCCCTGGCGTTGATGTTATTTATTTTCCTCAGTTGCTGCTCTGGAAGCCCGGAGTTGACAGAGCGGTTTTGTAGAATAGAAACATTATAGACTGTTACTGTCAGAGTGTTAAATGTGATGGATAGAGAAATAGAGGCGAAGGAGGGGACTTAATACTGAGAGCCAGGGTGCTCATGGGAAAATAAACCATCCGCATATAAGAAATGAATGAGGTAATGTGGCGGGAGGTAATGGGCTCTCGCAACATGCCGGAACAGAGATGCTTATTACGGGGCGTGCTTAACCCTTGGCACGCTGGCTCCCCTTTGTGGGTACCGGGGCTTCTCTCTGGGTCCCTCTGTGGGAGCCTGGGGGGCTTTCCTTCCGGCAGGGGAGTGGGAGTGTGGGGAGCAGGGGGCCTAGCATGTTCCTAATGACGCCTGGGACGGTGCATCAGAGAGCCTGGGTGCTCCCCAGGGGATCTGGGGGAGGAGGGGCTCTGCTGGTTTCTCCACTGGAGACCCATTGGGAGCACTTGGATTACTTGGGAGGGCGGGAAATTCCTGGTGCTTGGCTCCCTTGCTTGACCCCCACACACACTCGCCCCCCGGAGACGCCCTGCTGCTCTCCGTAGCTGGTGCCTAGCCCTGTGCCCCTGGCCCACCTGTCGGGGGGAGGGAAGGGCAGATAGGGTCATCTTTATTACCCCCCTGTCAAGCACGGTGCCTGCTGCAAGGTGAGCCCATCAGGTGGGCACCCTGCATGGATGGGACACCCCAGGGACCCAACCAGGCAGGTGGGGTGCAGTGCAGTGAGCTGAAATGTGGTCGGGTTCTGTGAGCAACATGCTTTTTCCCTCGGCACTGGGTTCCTGTGGCCTTTCCTACTCACTCTTGTGTCCTGCGTCTGACAAGGATTTAGTAAATTAGGAGGACTCAGCCGACCCGGCCCCCCCCCCCCCCATCTACCTGCTGGGTGGCCTCGAGTGAATCATGTACTCTCTGGGCGTTAGTTTCTTCATCCATAACGTGGCTAAATTTATTATCGGGAGTAAACATAATCACGCTTATGAAAGTGTTGGCAGGCTATAAAACATTGTGCAAATACCAAAGTATTACCATTATTTCTGTTGTTAGTAACAGGACAATAAACACGCATTAAGTGATAAAGTGAAGAACTTCACCCAAGAAATCGTGTTTTCAAGTCAGCGGCTTCGCGTGCTCCAAGCAGTGCCATCCTCGGCGGATGCTAAAGTGGTGGTCACATGGTCAAGGACACCGCCCTGGTGGGACGTTGGTTTCGTTGGGGACCCCGGGGACTGCAGTCACCCTACAGCTGGGGTATTCGTCTTCTCCTCTTCAAAGTTTCATGGAGCCGCTGGATTTTGGAGAGAGAAGGGCTCATAGAGAATGTAGATCATTGGCCTTGATTCTGTTTGGAACATGCTGCCTGCTGGAGCTCGGACCCCACCTCCAGCAGCTGCTGGATGTTTCCCTGGAGCTCTTCCATCCAAGATCTTCTTCAGCCCAACCTCGTTCTCGGAGATGTGACTGCGCCCTATGAGGCCATGCCGCTAAGGGCCCTCATGATGATAAGATAGTCCACATTCTGGGTTTTTTTTTTTTTTTTTTTTGATTGTCAGTTTGATTTCAGAGGTCCTTAGTATTTCCACAGGAGGAGAAGGACCTAGGTTGGGGGGGCATGGTCGACCGTGCCAAGTCTCAGGTTGGCATAGGTTGACCACTGGAGGTGAGGGGCCAGTCTTACCTCCTGCTTCCTTTTCCTCTAGATCTCGTCCTCGCTTCTGGGTCCACACCTGCCAGACAGGGTGGAAGTCTTGCTTTTTCGGCTGCTCGTCCTGGGGATGTCCGGTCACCTGTCTCTGGTTTGTCCTGTGTATGTCTGGTCTCCGTCTGTCCTTCACACTTTGCTGTCTTATACTTTTCTCAACAACCATGGCCTGTATAGAATGTTCGTTTCTCTTGATTCCTCAGATTTGTAGACTATGTGTAACAGCTGGCTAGTTACAGTTTCTGGTGTTTGATTGTTTTGCATGAGAGCATCTTGTCTTATGAAGGATATTAAAAATTTCCTGAGAAAAGGGGTATATTCTGTATATATATATATTTTTTTTCCCTATGATTGGCATTGCATTACCCTCTTTTCTATTGACTTGTCATCTGTTTGTCTCTAATACTTTCTTCTCCCTGTTTCCAGTCTTCCTCACCAGATTTTCAGTTCCTCCTAGAAAGAAGCATCGCCTGAGGTGTCTTTTGCTGTCCTGAGGCACCTAGTATATAACCTCCCTTGTTATTTTTTTAGCTTATTGACAGTTTTTTTTTTTTTTAAGATTTATCTATGATAGAGAAAGAGAGAGAGAGGCAGAGACACAGGAGGAGAGAGAAGCAGACTCCATGCCAGGAGCCCGACGCGGGACTTAATCCCTGGACTCCAGGATCGAGCCCTGGGCCAAAGGCAGGCGCCAAACCTCTAAGTCACCCAGGGATCCCCTATTGACAGTTTTTAACAGAAAATGTTCTGTTCTTGCCCATGTCTACTTTATGTGCTCAGACACCCTTATATCCAGCCTTAAATGGAGCAGGAAGGAATGCTAGGTGGACATGAAAAATAGTCCCAACTGATGACACAATCTTGTCTCTTGGTAAATAATATTGTTGACGCATTACGGTGAGAGTAGCTTTGGCGGGGGTGCATCTAGGTCTGTGCTTAAGCATCTGCCTTCAGCTCAGGTCATGATCCCGGGGTCCTGGGATCGAGTCCCACATCGGGCTCGCCATAGGGAGCCTACTTCTCTCTCTGCCTGTGTTTTCCCCTTTCTCTGTGTCTCTCATGAATAAATAAATAAAATATTTTTAAAAAGAGAACAGCTCTGAGGGTAGAATGTGCTGGCGCATCTGAAGGCTTTCGACCAGTACCTGACACCAGAACTTGTTAGTTACCCCAGTAGTGCATTGGTGGTGGTCATGATGGTTGAGAAGCAGGAACAGTCGCAGTAATGCCTGATGCCCTCTGGTCTGCCTTTTTTGCTCCATTTGTATTTTGAGAGAGTTCCGTATATTTGGGTAGAATCTGTAAGCTGAGGAAACCCCACGACTAGACCCTCTCCGTGTGAGTCTGCCTTGGGCTGCTGGGATCCTTCTGCCTCTTGCTTGTTCTAAAGGCTGGAGCCTGTCATGGTGTCTTCCTGATGGCCTCTGTGGTCCTGGGACATTGTCTTCAAATGTGTCCCTATAAAAGCCAGCTTCAGTTGGGTTCATGCAGCAGTGGGTGGGGAGGAGTGTATTTTTGGACCCAGTAGGTACAAAGCCCTGGGTTTGTTTGAAACGTACAAGAAGGACAGTAACAAGGAAGAGGGGAGATCTGGCTCCTGGCCTTTTCGGGAGACTCTGCTTCTGTGCATCCAGGCCCCTCTAGGATGCCTAAAGTGGGCGGACATGGAGACCAGAGTTCAGGAGCAAAGTGGAACAAAGCAGAGAAGGGCAGTGGTTTCCCCTTGTGGATCAGCTATTTTTCTAACTCCCCTTCTTTTCTGTCTCCCAAGCCGTAGCTCACAGCGCTGTCCGTTTCACCACCTCTTAGCTCAGAAGGGTGTGCACTGGGCCCTTCCTCTTGGGAATAGGGAACTCCTTTCGGGGGGAATTGCCGGTATCCTTCAGCAGGTGAGACCAGTTAGCCTCCAGAATAACCTGGGCTGCTTATAAAATGCAGAGTCACAGGCAGGTTTGCTCTCTGGCCTAGGAATCTGCTTTTCATAAATAACCTCCCAGGAAGTAGATTCCTGCTGCACATACCTTACTCGTTGGGAAATACCTCTACCTTTGCGCCTCCTCCCGTTCCACCATGGTGGTGCCTCACTTACTGGTCCTGAAGCTGAGGATCCACTGCTATGTGAGAGCATTTTATTATATTTTTTAAATATTTTATTTGTTTATTCATGAGAGACACAGAGAGAGAGGCAGAGACACAGGCAGAGGGAGAAGCAGGCTCCCTGCAGGGAGCCCGATGCGGGACTCGATCCCAGGACACTGGGGTCACGCCCTGAGCCGAAGGCAGGTGCTCAACCGCTGAGCTCCACAGGTGCCCCAACCATGTGAGAGCATTTTAAATGCAGCCCGTGTGCTCACTTCAACAACACATATAAAAAATGAGAACAAGACGGAGAAGATTAGCATGGTCCTATCCAAGGATGGCATACACATCTGTAAGGAAGTTCCTCTTAGTTCACTGAGCTCTGCACTTGTGATTTGTGCCCTTTCCTAAACCTGTTTTATATCCTGAAATTTAAAAAAAAAGCATCTGTTGTCCTTTAATTAATGGTCCTCTGACCTATGACCCCAACCCAAGAACTTTTGACCTGCATCAAGAACTTTTGAGGAGACTAGAGAACTGGTATTACGGATCCAGGGTGTTCCTGTAGACAGCTGTCCCTGAAGGGTTGGTAAGATGCAAGTGCCTACATCTTTGTTCAAAAATCTAGTTTGTAGCAGTTGCGGGGAATGGGTGGCAGGAGCGAGCAATGCCTCTCCTCGTTCCTCCTGTGCAGTCTGTGGTGACCACCGTCAGGATACCTGCGGTGTCCCCTGCACACAGGTTAGAATGTTGGCGGCTCGAACTGGGCCAGGAGAGCCTGTGACAGTGTTGCCCGGACACTCCTGGAGATGGGGATCATAAGGGGAGAGTGAGAGGGTGCCCTGGATTTGCATTCACAAACGTGAATATGCTCACGAGCTCCAGCTTTTTCCAAGATCTCGGAGATGCGATTGTGTTTACTCACGTGCACGTGCACTGCCTCCTGCTGATAGAGTTGTGTATTTGTAGGTACCGTTAGGCATTTCCCTTCCACGCCGCAGCTGCCATACCGGAGCCACCTGTCCACTTAGAGTTGGCTGAGTTGTGTGTGTGAGTGTGTGCCCTCACGTGGGTGTATGTGTATATGTTTACGCCTGTGTTTGGTGACCGGCCATCCTCTTCTCATGGTCTCCTGTTAGGACTTGGTCTGTGCCACAGTGCAGAGATGCTTAACTTACCCTGCCGGTTCCACTGATGTCCAGCCACGACATGTCTTCTGATTTTTGAAAACTTGGTGTTTGCAAACATCCTTGTTCCTCTCTGATTTCCCCCCCGTGCTATCGTAAATGTGTGAAGGCAGGGGAACTTCGGGACGATGGTCTAGAGATGAGACGGAGGAGAACGTGTCTGGATTGTGTGGGTAGTGGGTTACTTGGTATAGGTTTGTATCATTGGAGTTGAGTTATAGTGGTGGGACCAGGGGAGGGAGACAGACAGACACACATGGACATAGAGACACTCAGATACAGACACACAGACGCTCAGATACAGGCACAGACACACAGATATACAGACATGCAGACACACACATAGACCCACAGGCATTCAGATACAGACAGACACACAGACATACACATAGACGCACAGGCATTCAGATACAGGCAGACACCTAGACAGACACAGACAGACACCCAGATACACACACACACACACACACACACACACACACACACACATAGATACCCAGATACAGACAGACAGACACACACCATAGACAGACACACAGGCATTCAGATACAGACAGACACACACAGACAGACATCTGGACAGACACAGACAGACACCCAGATATAGACACACACACACACACACACACACACACACACATAGATACCCAGACAGGCAGACAGATACACACAGATACCCAGATAGAGACAGACACATACGCCTAGATACAGACACACAGACACCCGGACACACACACACACACACACACACAAGCACACAGACACCCCGATGTAGACAGACACACAAACACACACACAAAACTACACATATACATACAGCACACACACATTCAGATACAGACACAGAGACAGACAGACACACACACACAGTATCTGTACTGACTCTCATGAGCCTGAACTCCTTCTGGCGGGGATGACCTGTTAGCCAAGGGCCCAAGCCTGCGGGTGACAACGTGGGTCTCTCTCTCTCTCTCTCTGTCTCTCTCTCTCGGTCACAGCCATTTCTGCCGGCTGCACTCAGTTTCTGCCTGAACCGAGAAGCCCACATACTCTCAGGCCTGAGACGGGGAGGAAAGGAAAAGGAATGGCCTGTCCTCTGACCTTTCCTAAACCTCTTCTCCGCACAGCTCCAACAGCGCCCATGAGGACCGCGCCGCCTTGTTACGGTGGGCTCTGGCATTCAGAGCCACTTCCCTACAAATCTCTTTTTCTTGGCATTTCCTCCAATTTAACCACCCCTGAATTGCATTTGAATCAGTTGAGAGAAAGAGAGAAGGGGAGGAGGCTCCCCCCCTTGCTCTTGGAAAAGCAGCTCACAACCAGCTTTATTTGGTAAAACGCTGCAATAGATGCTTGTCAGAAATAATTTATTCCTGTTAGCTGTAATCTGAAGGAAAACAGATACAAGTCCTATAGTTAAAAAAAAAAAGTAAAGTAGTCTTGCTTTCGCTGACAGTACAAAGGTGTCATATACAAGAAGGATTGACACAGACCAAGGGGTCTTGTGGGAAATATGATAATAACTATAAAGAAGACAGATTATTCCCCAGTTGCCAACATTCAAACCTTTTTACAGTCAGTTCAAACATATAAAACTTTATTGCTCTAGCAGAAAGGGGAACAATTTCTGGTTGCACAGCTTTCCCAGGGCTGGGTTTATACTGTCTGTGTTATTGCTCTATAGTGGCATTTTAAAGTTTATTGAACAAGACTTTTACAATTGAAGGAAGTATATAAAACTGTAAATTTATTAGATTTTTCAGGATAAGTGCCCTTTCTAGTTGTGCTCAAGAATTCGGAGCTACGAGAAACTGCTAGTTACAAGACTTATTAATATTAAAGGCTGAGACTACGCACATTTTATACCTTAACCGGTCTCAAAAATAATATTATTATATTACTGGGCGTCAAGGCTCTGATGCTGTGGAATTGGATGGCTACACACATGGAGGACTCTGAAATACCAGACGTGTTTATTTTTCACTGGCTAAAAAGTTAGCTCTTGTTATATCTTACTTTATCTGATTTGAAGGAATCGGTCAGGATTACTCCTCTGTTCGCTGAAGATCTCTCACGGTGGTTTTTCGGTCAGACTCTTGCTTATTTCCCAGCATTTCTCGGTGGAGGGCTACCGTGTTGAGTACAGGTGATGGGCTTTTGGAGCGTATTTTACGTGAGGTAATGTATCGTGATCTCCCCCCCCAAAGCAGCTAAACATTCAAATAATCGAAATGCTGCTAAAAGGAGTTCTTTATTATGTTTTTCAACTTCTCTCTTTTTAAATTTTTTTAATTAAAAAGTTTTTTATTTCTTTTTTTAAAAATTTTTTATTTCTTTAAAAAAAATTTTTTTTTATTTCTTTTTTTTTTTTAAATATTTTATTTATTTATTTAGGATAGTCACAGAGAGAGAGAGAGAGAGGCAGAGACACAGGCAGAGGGAGAAGCAGGCTCCATGCACCGGGAGCCTGACGTGGGATTCGATCCCGGGTCTCCAGGATCGCGCCCTGGGCCAAAGGCAGGCGCCAAACCGCTGCGCCACCCAGGGATCCCTTTTTTTTATTTCTTAAAAGCCTTTGAGGGACCTGACTTTAGGAATTTTGTAATGTTTGTGATCATCTGTATCATGGTTTCTGACCATCTGCACTCTAGATTTTTTAGGCGAGAAGATTCTTTGTTGTGGGGGCTGTACTCTGCTCTGTAAGGTGTTCAGAGGCATCTCTGTTCTCTACCATAGTAGGCAGTGTCCCCGTTATTCCAGCCAAAATGTCTCCAGACATTGCCAGGTGCCCTCTGGTTGGGGGAGGGGTAATCATCCCTTGTTAAGAAGCACCCATTTATTTTATTTTTTATTTTTTTAGAAGATTTTATTTATTTATTTGACACAGAGATGGAGAGAGCACAAGCAGGGGGGAGCAACAAAGGGAGAGGAAAAAGCAGGGCTCCCCGCACCTGATGTGGGGGTGGAGGATGTGGGGCTCGATCCCAGGACCCCGAGATCATGACCTGACCCAAAGGCAGACGCTTAACCAACTGAACCACCCAGGTACCAGAAGAACCACTCACTTACCCATTATTATAATATGTCTTTGAAAACAAATTTTTTTACTGTAAATAATAAAGTATATGATGTGGGTTATATCTGGTAATTAAAAAAAAAAAAAACCAGTTACCCAATATGGTCAATGACAGGCTTTTTTTAACTTTCAGAAATGTCTGACTGTGGACTTCTCTTCAACAGTGTGTTTGTTACCCAAAGAATATGGCCTAACTCAGTCTTTGAAGTGTTCTGTGGAATTTCTCGGGGCTAAATTACTCCATAATAAGAAATGACCTGTTTGCTTGCCTGAGTCCGACGGCCCATGTTTACGGGTGTATCCATCTCTGAGTCTGGAGGGCATATTCTTTCTGTATTATCTTAGGGTTCACCACTTATATATATGTTAGCCTCTTTGATTTTTCAAACGCATGTGCAGAATCATATGTACATACACATACACACATTTACATTACGAGCCTTTCGCAGTGAAGGATTTCAGAGGGACGGAGACATTTGGATTATAATTTTCTCACTTGACATATTTAATGTGGATGTACCATCAACTTGCCTTTAATTTTCAATTTGTGTTCGAGAATTTTTTTAACCTCATCAGAAGGTTTTATTAGTGGATACATTAAAAACATTCAAAGAGGTTGTTTATAGCACCTGTTCACCTTCGTGCCACCTAATGTTAGGGAAGTACCTACGTGTGAATGGCACTTTGATTTGGGATTTTGTGCTAATTTGCCTAAAATTAGCCATAGCGTTTAGAGAATAATTAAGACAATATGTTTTCAAAAGAGAGTAAATTATAACAGGCCTTTTGTTTTTTATTGCTTGCTGCAATTTTGGAAGTCTATTTGCTTTTTCCCCCTTCATTGTAAAAATTTTAGACACTTGTGACTTAGGTGTACCTCGAAAGTGTCTTGCTTCTGTTACTATTTTGTGGAGCCACTGATCTTTCCTGTCCCCGTGGCCTTGGATGGTTGGTGATGTTAGCCGTGAGGCAATGTGTCCTTTCTCCTCCTCTTGCCATCTCTCTAGGTCGTTGGGCCCCTACCCTGTCGGTGCATCCGAGGTTCTCTTGTGTGAGGATGTGTGACATCCCTAAGAAGCATGCTATAACTCACTTTATTTATTGATGTTTTTCTGGTAAGCTGGATATAAAATACGTGATTGGAAAGCAGATCATACAATTGGAAAGTTGGTGGGTCGCCTCTGGTGATCCTCTTAGTAAGTCAAAGGGTGTGTTCACCATCACCCCTCTAGCTACATTTGGTTTCCTTATGTCATAATACACCTTGCTTGACTTTTTCAACTACTAATATCCATAGCCATGTGGTACCCGTCCAATATGGCAGCTGTGGAGTTACGCGTGAGTCATGTGGCCGTCTTTGAACTTGGCCATCAGAGGAGGTGCTTAGCCCCTATGCGGCGGGCTCCCACCCCTACAAATGATAGCGTCCACACTTCATGAAGTTAAAGAATGCTTACGGTCTGTGGTGTAACTTGTCATGAGAACCCGACACTGAGTCAGGCATCCACAGCCCTCCCCTCCAAAGCACTCCTGGTGAAGAGCAGAGTCTTCTTCAGGTCGCGCTAACCCCTGGATCCCCAGGTCCTGCTCCCAGGCACCCTGGGGGAAGGGGCAGATCGCCGTCTTAGGAGAACTGTGGCCAGGTGAAAGGAGTCACTAAAGGAGACCAGAACCCCAGGCAGAGTTGGGTTCCGTGCATGTCCCAAGTTCCTGGCCGGCCTCGGCCAGGCCGCCACCTGCGGCGGTGGGTCGCCGAGGCCTGTGGACTCCTCCAGGCTGAGAGGGAGCGAGCAGGAACAGCACGAAACAGCAAATGTCAGGAAAGTGGTAAGCCCTGAATCTTTTATGAGACCTTGGGTATTCTGATCACAGCTCCGCTGACACTGAGATGGGAATACAGATTACGGGAGGGGGCGGCTGTGACATGAAGCCCAGGCTTAAATCTTCCCAAGGTTTTAACGTGCCTCGCCATATGAATATTTTGTTATTTTATTTGGCACCGTTCCTGCAGGAGGCCAGGAGAGAGAGCGCTGGCCGAGCCTGGGCCAGGGCAGGGCCCGAGATGCGGGAGCTGAGAACCACACTGTGGCTGATGAGGCTCACACCCTTGTACGGCTCTGCGTGTGCGTGAGTGTGTGAGTGTGTGAGGCAGTGTGAGGGTGAGAGACTGAGAATGCAAGTCTGTGTAATAGTGTGTGTGTGAGGAGGTATGTGAGATTTCATGTGAGAGAGTATTGGAACGTGAGTGTGCATGTAGGGTGTGTGTGTGAGAATGAGTGTGTGTGACAGTGTGAGAGGAATGTGAGTGTGTATGTGAGAGAATGTGAGTATGATTTGAGAATGTGAGAGAACGAGTGTGTAAGACAGTGTGTGAGAATGAGTGAGTGTGTGTTGGAGACAGAAGGTGTGTGAGAGAATGACTGTGATGTGAGAGAAAGAGTGAGAGAGACCTGTGAGCATGAGAGAGAATGAGTGCGTGAGACTGTGTGAGATCGCGTGTGTGAGAATGGGTGTGGGTTGGAGACAGAAGGTGTGTGAGTGTGTGAGAGAGTGAGCGTAATGTGAGAGTATGAGAGAGAACTGAGAGCATGACAGAATGAGTGTGTGAGACTGTGAGAGAGAACGAGTGTGTGTAACAGTGTGCGTGTGTATATGTGTGTGTGTGAGAGAGAATGAGTGAATGTGACAGTGTGTGAGACTGTGAGAGAACGAGTGTATGTATGTGTGTGGGGAATGTGAGTGAGTGTGTTGGAGACAGATAGTGTGTGTGAGTGTGTGAGGGGCCACGTGTGAGAGAGACCTGTGAGCATGAGAGAGAATGAGTGCGTGAGACTGTGTGAGAGAGAACGAGTGTGTGAGACAGAGTGTGAATGTGTGTGTGGGAGAGAATACGTGCTGGGGGGATGTGAATGCGCGTGTGAGCCAGGGAGTGTGCACGAGAGCACAGCTCCCCGGGAATCGTGTCGCGTGTCAGGCCTGGATGCTAAGGCCCTCAGACCTGCTTATGAATTCCCTCGGCTTCCGGTGAGGGAAGGAAGGAAAAGAGCAAGGCCCCGAGCTGCCACGAATTGCTCGCCTGAGAGCTTGTCTTGGGAATGCAGATGGTTCAGGGGCCTCCAGGCTGGGGTGGCTTTTAGGGAAAATGGGGGGAAGCCACGAGAACGTGGGGGCCTGTGGGGCCGCGGGACACGCGAGCGAGAGACGCTGCCGCCCCGAGGGGAGGCCGCAGGCCTGTGGCGGGGCGGCGCGGCCAGGGGCTCGCCGTGGGCCCGGCCGGGGCGTGAACTTGCGGCCGAGCTCAGGGGAGGCCCGAGGGTGCAGCCGGCGCGGACGGGGCGGCCCTGACGGAGGCCGAGCGTTGGCCGAGCCCCAGAGCCCCAGAGCCCCAGAGCCCCAGGGAGCCGCAGGCGCAGAGCTAGACTTTGAACTGCTTTCCCGGAGCACGACTTGGCAGCGCCTTCGAGCGTCTGGATTCCGCTTCTCCACACGTGTCCGCATCTGGAGGGTCGCGCGCTGGCCCGGAGCCAACCCGGAGCCAAGCGGCGAGGCAGGCGGCGAGGCGGGAGCCGGCAGCCCGGCACGGGCCACGGGGCAGGCGGCGCTGTGGGCGCGGGGCCCGGGGGCGGCCTTGTCTCTCGTCGGAGCCGTTGCCCAGCAGAGGAGCGGTGTGAGGGGCACGCGGGGGTGACTGAGGCGTCGTCATTCATCAAGAAGAACTATTTGTATCCAGTGACGCGGAGGTGTCAGGCTCTGGTCTAAGTGCCTTTAGCATATGTCACCTTCACAGCAAATCTGTGGCGCAGGTACTTCATCCTCACCTTAGCGATGGAGGAGCCAGGGCGGAAGCAGGCGTAGGGGAATAGAGCCGGGTTTTGCCATTCATTCATTCATTCATTCATTCATTTTAGAGCGAGAGAGCAGGTGTTGGGGGGAGGGTGCAGCAGAGAGAGAAAGAGAGAGAGAATTTCCAGAAGACTTAAGCACGGAGCCCGATATAGGGGAATAGAGCCGGGTTTGCCATTCATTCATTCATTCATTCATTCATTTATTTATTTTAGAGCGAGAGAGCAGGTGTTGGGGCGGGGAGGGCGCAGCAGAGAGAGAAAGAGAATTTCCAGAAGACTTGAGCACGGAGCCTGATGCGGGGCTTGATCTCACGACCCCAAGACCGTGACCTGAGCCGAAATCAAGAGTCGGACACTCAACTGACAGCCACCCAGACCCCCCACCTGGCCGGAGCCGGGTCTGAATCAAGGCTGTCTCCAAGGAGCTTGGCCTCAAACCCCCACCTGGCACATTTGGCCTGAATCTGTTCCTTCCCTCGAGCCCCCACTCACTGAGCGCCTAGCAGATGCCACGTTCCATGCGGGGTGCTGGGGGTGCACACTGGGGGAACACCGACCCCATGCTCACCGTCATGGGGCACCCAGGCCAATCGGCAGTGGCGGTGGTGCCACAGGTGCTCCGAGAAGGCTACCCATGGTCCACAGTGGCGGCCAGTCTGCATAGACGGGATGGCTGCATCCCACCCAACTTTTTGAGGTCCCCTTTGTCAAAATCGGCGTCCCCCGAAGGCTCCATCTGCCTCCGTTGTTGACACCCAGAGAGCTGGCCTTCGTTCCATGAAAGTTTCCAGAAGCTTCGCAGGGGAAGAGGGGCTTGTGGACAAAATGGGAAGCAGACCCACCAGAGAAACAGGCCCAGCTGCTTGTTGCAGGAAGTTCTCTAGCCTCGTTAGCCCCAAATTGTAGCCGAACAAAGCTAGGTCCATGGAAACAGAAAGAATAAGTAAACAAGAAAAGAAAAGGAGAGAAAACCCCACTTTAACTTGAATAACCCACCGCTGAGCCGGCTCCTGAGTTCAGAGTGGGGGATTCTCATGTTTCCAGGATATTTTCAGATTCTGATGGTAATTAGGGGAAGACCATTGTGACCTTGAAACTTGGTCTGGGGGGACTGAGCTGAGGACCACCAAGACATTGCACACAGACCACCCACGGCAGATGCTTGCATGGATCTGCTGGCCAGTCGTAGGGTTGTCTGCGAGGCAACCTAAGCCCTATTTTGTAGGGCGAGTTGGAAGGGTGAGAGCAGGTGTTGAAAAGCCATGAAAAAAAAAGGATTAAAACAAACATGTGCCTCAGGCTCATTTCAGCTAGCAGCCGGACTTCCTCTCTCTTTCTCTGAATTTGATATTATTACAGGAACATTATCACAGACTCAATTTTCAGTCGAGAGTGAAAAAGCAGTCAGCTCTGGGGGTGGCTTCTCGTGAGCCCCATAAATCCGCAGGGAGGAGGGCACGGGGTGGGCGGACAACACCAGGACCAGTGTAGGCCGTCACAGTGCCAGGACACACTGCGTGGTGTAGGTGCAGCCAGGGAGCGGGTCACGGGGCACACCGCGGAGTGTCGTTTCGAGGGTTAAACGGGCGAGCGTGTGTAGGATTGGGGCCTGCACGCCGTGCTCAGCGAGTATCAGCTGTTGCTCCCATTTCTTCCTGGGCAAAGTGACGCCATCCTCTCTCTGCAGAATGAGAAGGTGACATCCCAAAAAGAGAGGCACCGTCGTGGGTAGGAAGGAACTTCTTTGGGGTTCCCTTAACTTGTTCCCGTTTTCTCATTTCAGTTCCCTGCTTGTCCTTATTGGAAGGCTTCCAGAAGTAGAGTTGAAACTGGGGACCTTCTCCAGTGCTGTTGAATTGATGGGGTGTGTGCCCCGGTGGTGTGAAGGGCCACCTTTCTTCCTATGGGGACAGAGAAGGCCCATGTAGGGAATTCAGGATGAAGGAAGGGGATGACCAGGTTGGAGATACCAGATTCCTTCCAATGTTGAACAGAAGAGTGGACAGTGACAGCTGAGTCCAAGGGACTTGGAATCCACCTGCTGTCGCTGACCCCATCTGGCCCGCTCGCCTCGCACCCTCCTGCCGTGGGCCCTTCTTCCCCCCTGCTCCTCACCCCGTCCACTTACATGAGGGGAAATTGCGTCACCCCCTGAAAGGACCGGGTGGCTGTTGGCCATGGGCCCTCAGCGGTGACCCAGGGCTGCACCGTCAGCCACCGAGACGTCTGCTGACCGGGGGGCAGAGGCATGGATGCTTCTAGCAAAACTTTTACCCTCACGAGTTTTTCTTTGGGTCCTTGCTGCCTCCCTCCCCTGCGATGCCCCAGAGGGTTGACTTTCTGTGACAAGCCTGAGAAACAGGTCTGTCGGGAAAGAACATGGGGAGAAACCGGATTTGGGAAATTGCTTTCAGGACACGCAATCTCCACAAGCACGGGCCTGTCCCCCACAAGCGCAACCGTGGTTGCTGCCCGTGTCTCTATGAGAAGAGTTGAAGGGAATGATATAGACGCTCCGTTACGGGTGTCCAGCCGCCGTGGGCCGAGGGCCTGCTACGTGCTGGACGCTGGCGTGTGGCGCTCATTGGTGGGAGGTCTCCGGTCGTGCTTGGCCGTGGGGAGGGGACCCCGGTGGGGGGAGCAGACAGGTTCTCGGAATGCAGTTGGGGGCTGAAGAGCTGAGACAACTGAATTGGTTTCCCCTGTTTCCCTTTGCTAGTTTTTTTTTTTCTTTCTTTTCTTTCTTGCTTTTTTTTTTTTTTTTTTTTTTTGTCTTTCTTTTCTTTTCCGTGAGAGAATCAGAAAGGTCCCATCTGCCTTTTAGGGGGAGGGTCTTGCTTGGTGACTAGTAGCATCTGGGGTAGGGTCCAGTTCATTATGCCACCCAGAATATCAAAGCAGTTTAGGCGTTGGAGACCAGGGAAGAAGAAGGGATTTAAACATACACACACACACACACACACACCCCACAACCCTGCTGCCAATCGGGTAGCTCTCTCTGCTGTCTGCAGGCTGCTGCTACCCACTCGTTACAATTAAAATGAAGTGTCCGTCAGCGGCTATCTTCTCTGTGTGGCCCATATGTTTCTGAGCTGATACTGTCCGGATTATTCTGTTCGGGAAAACGATAACGGCTGTTTATAACCTTGGCAAACACTGAGGCTTAATCAGGCTGGAGCACATTTTCACCAACTGGCTGATAACAGGCTGTTAGCAGCCTTATCGCTGGGGAGAGATAGGCCAAAATAAGCAGATCTGTGAGCACAGGAGCCCAATCGAGTGGTACACACTCTGGCCCCAGCTTTATTTTTAGATTCCCTTTCCCCGGTTGATATCAGAAGGCGCAGAGGAAGGAGGTGGGGTGGGTAGTAATGTGTGCCCCCGTGGGATGTTAATCAACATGAGAGGCAGAGGGTCAGCCCGGCTTCCAGTGCTCCGGGCTCCCTTCAAATGAGGGAAAACACGTGCAGGTCTTAGGAGACAAAGGAAGGGAAGGGGCTCTGTTTCCTGGCCTGGTGTGTGGGCCCCGATGCCTGTTGGGCTCAGCATCTTCCCGCCGTTGGAGGCTCCATCTGGACCGGCCGGCATAGGTGCTGGGCTCTTCCTCTGTAGGGAAGAGCCTGCTTGTGCTTTCTCTCCTGCTGTAGGGCCTGGCTTGTGCTTTCTGTCTTGGTGGCCTCCCTCCGGAGTGACAGACCCTGTCCCATTCATCGTCCTCGCGTGGGCTTAGAGGCCACACAAGTGGGCCGGGTCAGTGGAACACAGACAGGAGAACGGACACTGAGTGGGAGGCCCAGGGACCAGCATAACCCGAGGCCCCATGGAGTCCTGGACTGGTGACTGGTTCTCAGCCCCCAGGGAGGCACTACTGTGTGCGTTTTCAGAGCGGCCCAACCTCCTGCCTCTTGGGATGGTCTTCAAGGACAAGCCATTTGGACCCGTCCCCATACAGTGAGAGATAAAAGCCAGATCCACAGCTAGCTTTTTTGCTTCTGGACCCGGTTCTCCGAAACAAGTTACTCCTGAGCCTTGACATGTGTGCGCTGCTAGAGCAGGTAATGGATTTGAGACAAAAAGATAGAGGTGAGGCCGTCAAGCGTGTGATGGAAATACACGTTGGAGGGGACGCGGAATGGCGATGGGCAGCAGATGCCAGAAAAAGAAGGCAAGCGGGAAGGTGTTGTTTGCCGTGGACAGTGGAAGTCTTGATGTTTCCTCTGCATTCTGCAGAGACCGTCCTCTCCGGAAGAGCATTGGGCATCTTTCTGTCTGCTTCCGTCCGTGGGTCCGTCTCCATCTCTCTTCTCCCCTTTCTTTCCTGTCCTCTCCCTGCTTGCTCTGCGCAGCTGCCCCGTTCCCGACTCACTTTTGTCTGCCTAAGACCCAGCCAGTGGAGTCAGGTGGCGGGAAAGAGGGGCAAGCGGACCCGTGCATGGGGGGAGGGAGGCGTTTTCAGGGGCGCACAGATTGAAGTAAGCACAGAAGGCAGCGGAGAGCATTATTACCATTATCATGCAAATCTATTTACAAGGCTCCCTTTATTCATTAATCTTTGAATAGCAGAACCGTTCATACAGCCCTGAAATAAGAACCACCTGTGCCTCTACAACCAAAAAAATTAAAAAAAAAAAAAAAAAGATACGGGCGTTAAGGACAAATGATATGTGGGAGCAGGAAGGGAAAAATTAAATATAAACAAATCCAATCATTCTGTCATTTAGATCTCCACGTATATGATTTTACAGCTCCCCTGTTGCAAAATGGCCAGCTGATGGGCAATTTAGGAGACGTCCCCCAAGTTGAGAGAAAATCTCGGGGGATGGCTGGAAATGTAATCAAATGACTCCAACAGTCTGTGTTTAAAAATCCAAACACAGGTTTTTCTGCACCAATTCTTAATTCTCCTGTTTGGAAGTTAGTGCCCATAAATGGAATCTAAATGATCCGGGTGAGTGTTTCAGAGCTGCTGGTGGACTCAATATAGAGGAATCTCTTATATTATTGTCACTGAATTCATCGTAATATAATATAAAAATCTAAATCTGGAAGAGACCTTACATATGATCCAGTTCAATCCTCTCACTGTCTATTAAACCTTTAATTAAGAGTTCTTTACACGTACTCCACATCCCCATTTGTCACATGGCACATAGGCTGGTTACATTATCTTTGGAGCGGTTATTCTTACAGGGAGCAACATAGCTCTTGCAAACACTTATTACCCTGTGTTATAGGCAATTAGCAGGGGCTGCAGGGAGATGCGGGGAAGGGCTCCAGCTTTCTTTGCCACTGTTGCTAAGATGGCAGGATACCAGTTAGAAAGTCCACAGAAGAGAACATCTCCCACGTAGGGCTAAGCCTCTTCTGAGGAAACCTACAAGAGTGCCAACAAAATGCAATGGCCTCCGCATCCCTTTCAAGTGGACCTGACGTTAGCTGAGCCTGACAGATCCTGACAAATCCGTCAAGACGCTTGGCTCCTTTAGTTCTAACCACCAAACATTATTGCTCACAAGTGTTAGAGTCACAGAATCTTAAGAGCCAGAGGAACCCACCTGAAGAAGTACGTCCTGGTTGTGTAGATGAAGAAATCGAAGCCCCGGAGAGGGGACTGGAGCTGCCTGGTCCGTCTGAACGAGGGCTCCAACTCTAGGGATGAAGAGGATCTCCTACCTTCTAGCTCAGCGCTTTTTCATTTTTATGATGACTTTATAGGGTGATTTAGTTGTAGGATGAAGAAGTTAAAATAAATCCCTTAACTGTCCATGCCACTGTGGACTCATCTATAAAATAAGGATTGTAATTCCTCAGTTGATTTTTAAGTTCCCCAGGAGCTGGGCCTGTGCCATCCACCTCCGCCTTTCCCGGGTGCACGCTCTGAACGTGGAGCTGCTCAATAGATGTTGACTACTGAATATTTGAATGAATATTTGAATGAATGAGTGAATGAATGAATAAATGAATATGACTTTTAATTGGATTTCTCAAGTGATGACTCTTTCATTAAACGATTGATCTAAGTTGGGCGCATATTCCCAGCCACTCATTTCTTAAATCTGTTTCAGGAGAAACAAAGAAAAATGGTGATGAGGCCTTTGGCAGTTCTGGTGAAAGACCTCTCGGGACTGCAGAGGCCTGTTTATAATCGAGGAATTTTGTTATTGTTCGTTTGCCTTGTGGTTGGTGGTTCGCAAAGCCCATGCTCCTGAGGGTCATTTGACTTTGAGGTTCTCGGTAGTTAGAGTCTTTCCATTTTTCCCAGCGATGGAAGGGGAGTTTGCTTCTTTTCTTTTCTTTTCTTTTCTTTTTTCTTTTCTTTTCTTTTCTTTTCTTTTCTTTTCTTTTCTTTTCTTTTCTTCTTTTCTTTCTTCTTTTCTTTTCTTTTCTTCTTTTCTTTTCTTCTTTTCTTTCTTTTCTTTTTTTCTTCTTTTCTTTCTTTCTTTTCTTTTTCCTTTTTTCTTTTCTTTCTTTCTTTCTTTCTTTCTTTCTTTCTTTCTTTCTTTCTTTCTTTCTTTCTTTCTTTCTTCTTTCTTTCTTTCTTTCTTTCTTTCTTTCTTTCTTTCTTTCTTTCTTTCTTTCTTTCTTTCTTGATTTTTCACTTATTTGTTTGACACAGAGAGAGTGTGTGTGAGCACAAGCAAGAGGAATGGTAGGCAAAGGGAGAGGGGGGAGCAGACTCCCCGCTGAGCAGGGAACCTGATGTGAGACTTGATCCTAGGACCCCAGGATCATGACCCAAGCCGAAGGCAGATGCCCAACCGGCTGAGCCACCCAGGAGCCCCGGAAGGGGAACTTATAAGGCACCCTGGGTGGACACCTTATGTAAGTTGCTTCCTGCTGTTCTCTAGTGTCTAGATGACCCCTGTGTCCAAGCAGGTACTTGGTAAATGGAGGCGTTAAATGGAGGTAGGTCTACTTTGACTCCACTAGCCCATGCCTTGGAAGTGAGAAGCCGAATTGCAAGTCTGAATTATCTGAATTGATTCCTCTGACTCAGAAATCCTGGCCAGGATACGCTTTTCCCCTCAAAGCATACATTCTGTCAGTTGGCTAAAAATCTGTGTCTTTGGACCTTAACTCTTGTCACCAGGGCCCTTTGTATCCTAGGCTTGTCTCCCCATCACCCTGAGAGGACTATGCACAAAAGCTGATTGTCCACCTAGGCATCTGAAGGTGGCCGTTCAGAGGGTCAAAATCCAAGGCGGAGAGATTACTTGGGGAGGGGGTCGGCTGGGTTCTTTTGAATCGAACTTGCTTCTCAGAGGCACGTGACTGGCATATTTGGGTCATTAAATATAAAGACATTCCTACTTATGAATTGTGCCAGCACGATGTTTTCAGATCGTATGAAAACGGTGTGTGTGGCGACTGCCAAGTAGTGTTTTTATGCGTGTGCCTCTGAACACACCGCCCACTGGTCCGTGTTGTGTAAGACGGTGGTGCTGTGCTCCAGAGGCCGCATCATTCATGCTGAGATCTTAGAACCTTCCTTAAACATCCAGTCATTTACGACTCCTGTGAGTTAAATAAATAATAAGATCCTTACCCCCTTGAACAAAATAGGAAGACTAAAATTTTGAAAAATTAGGCAATTTGGCTCCAGGCGGAATGTGCAGCAAAAGCATTAACCGGTGAACCCACCCTCGGCACCAGCGGCAAGGATTCCTCCCGTGAACATGTTTGTAGCAGGAGGTTGCCGTGTGGCTTCGAGAGGGGCTTTGAGTCTTCGGACTGACACTCAGCATCTGGGAGGGGCCTGCTCCTGAGTTGCAAACAGTTAAAGAGAGAAAAAAAAAGACAAAACATACACAATCAAGATCTTCCCTGTAAGACCAAAGGACACCATCGGTGGGATTAGCTCCGTGGGGTACGTAGTTAAAGTATTAAAAATTGTGATACAGATGATGCTCAGTTTTGGAGGTGGAGAGCACTCACGTTGCAGGGTCGTGGTGGGGGGGACTTATGGTAGGGGAAGGGAGCCCGGGCTCTGAGTTGAAAAATGGGTAGGATGGAAGTCAGCATAAGGTGGAAGAATGGGCCTTGCTTTTGAAGCAAACCAAATAAATAAAGGCAGAAAGATGGGAAAGAGGGTGATGGTTTTGTAGTAGCTCTTACTATATCTCAGTTTCCCCTCTGGTAAAAATAAAGGAAATGATACTGGTTAGGAGTGTGGCACCATGGGCAGGACAGTACAGTGTGACATATTCTCGGCTGCCTGGGTGGGTTGCTCTGTGTCTCACCTGCATGGGCATGGCATTGGCTTTAGGTTCTTCGGTTCCTTGAGAGCCTTCATTTAAGAACTTAGCGGGGGATGTGTTTCTTCAAAGACTTTTATCCACCTGGTGTGGGGGGCAGTCAGAACCGGACTGGGGGAAGAGGAAGCCCCTTCGTGGCCACAGGATGAATATAGCCCAGCAAATGCAACCATGAGGGGAAGGAGTCCTTGGGTGTCCCAGTGGCCCCTCCCTTCCAAGACTGAGCTCGGTCTAGGATTGTCAGGCAGGTGTTCAAATAAATAATGCATCTAGAAACACTTCCAGCAGCAGCTGGGACCGCCTTAGTAGCTCCAGGATGGTGGGAGTACACGGTCCCAGCTACTTGGGCAGGTGTGTGTTGGCTCCAGAAAGTTAGAACAAACGCTCTCTAGACATATCCCCTACATGGACTAGGGACCCGTTTCTGACGGAGAAACAAAATGAAGCATTTATTTCGTCTAGCCCTGCCTGGAAACCGGTTGCCTTGGCTGAGCCCATCAGTTCAAAAACAAATGAATAGGCTTCCACTAGGGGGAGACTGTGGTTTCAGAGCACTAGGTTGGAATTAATACCTGTTTCTATCCAGTTCTTGTCCATTATTAATAACAGCACCTAGTATGACCTTAAGGAGAAGATCAATCTCCATTCATGATCATAATGACGATGACTTAACATATTCACAGTCTGTTTAGTGCTTATGCGCCAGACACCTTATGTATTGTTTTATTTAATCTTCAAAAAAAATACCAGTATTGTTCCATATCCCCCAATAGTTCTGAATGGTTCATGATAGTTAAAAACTTTGTCCAAGGTGCATAAGGCTTAAGTCATGGAGTTAAGTCAGCTTCTTGAGCTACCATACTTTGTTAAAAATGTGAACTTGCCATTTAACAGTATGTTTTACCTTTTTTTTTTTTTTAACACGTTAACTTAGACATATGGATTAATGTAGAAAAATATCTTATATTGACCTTATAGCATGTTCAGGGTAATTTTGGAGAATCCAGATTGTTTCTGTCAAAAGATGTCACCCCCAACCCCTAAAGACAGCCGTGCCTGGGGTGAAAATCAGCTGCTGCCCATTGAAGCTTCCCAGTTGGATCCCATTTGGGAACCCTTGAGAGGTCAAGATGTGGTGACCGTCATCATTGTGGATGCCACTTCTGTAGGGCTAACTCTGGTATGTTGTAGGTCTAAGAGGGATACTTGACAACTGGGAGGATTTAGGATTTGAGTGACAAATGTAGTCTTGAAAATGATTCTGTAGGTTCTCGTTGTTGTCACGTGATGAGTATCCATCTAAAAGGTTTTAAAAGGTTTTATTGGTTGGAATTGTAAATATAATCTGTTCTGAAGGTAAGGAGAGCGATGTGATAGATCATGTTCCTGGAGCTTTCTGATTCATCTAAGTTCTTTTAGTTAGTTCAGTGGAAAATAGTTAATTTTTGTGAGGAATCGACTTAGGGAGCACTCCAGCAGCCAATCCTTGGATTGCTCAGGCTTCAGGGATGAGCTAAGCCCACCTCTGCCACTTTGTGGAATCAACACTGATGAGAGAGGTTGCCTGGCTAGAGCTCGCCAGAGACTCCACCTTGGTTTTGACTCTGATCATCTGGAGGTTACATAACGATGGTGGAGATAGCCACACACTCTTCTCTTTGTGGCATTGGGGGCTAGTTTTGAGAGAGCGCTCTGTTTCCGAATTTCAGATTTTGGAATGGGAAAATTTGAGTTGCAAGTGAGATAGAGGTTAGGTCTTTCTGAAACCGAGACTGGAGTCCTAGAGTCTCCGTCTCTGTGGTCCACTGGCCTCCCTCTTGTGGAATCACACTTGGGTTTACTGAAGAAGGAGGGGCTGACCCTCAGGAACTGGCCAAATGACAACCTTTTGGTTGATAACGAAAGTGTTTCAGAATTCTACTCAGCCTTGCTCCCGGCTGGTGACCCCGTCAGATCTGATAAGCCGAACAAGCTGGGGATGACCGCGAGCTGCAAAGGAGCCCCACACAGGCCTGCTGGTCTGTGAGAGCCAACAAAGGGGCAGGGGGGTGCCTCCCCAGCAAGCAACTCCACGCTGAGCCATTTTTCTCTGTACTCCCTCTCTTGCAGGTTTAAAGCGGAGGTGAAGTTAGGGGAAGTTCTTCTGTCTCTACTTTGTCCTGTGAGAGGGAAGGTTGGGAAGCTGACAGTTTGATGTCTGTAGTAAAATGTGGACTATGAGCCCTGATTCCAAAGGCGATGAGATTGTCCAACAAACATTCGACCAGAACCTGGGGGTCTGGGGGCGCTAGCCGTATTTACTTGGTCTGAGTAAAAGCTTTAGGCTGTTAATTGGAGTTGTAAATACAATATTTTTTTAAAACATAAACTCCATGAACCTGATACAGTTCACTTTTTAAATAATTCTAATTTATTTATTTGAGAGAGAGAGAGGGAAGGAGAGAGAGAGTAGGAGCAGGGCAGGGAAGAGCAGAGGGAGAGGGAGCAGCAGGGTCCCCTCTGAGCAGGGAGCCCCACATGGGACTCTATCCCAGGACCCTGAGATTGTGACCTGAGCCAAAGGCAGATGCTTAGCCGACCGAGCCGCCCGGGCGCCCCTGGAGTTGCCCATATAGCATTTACAGGAAACGAGGGAGTAGATGTATGGTGTATTAAAATTACCTGTAGACCTTGTAAAAATTGTACATATCCTGGATCATCCCAGACCTGTGCAGTTTTGAAAAGCTCCCTGGGTGAGTCTGTGCTGTGTCCCACCGAATGGAGATCCGGTGCTTTACATTATTATATAGGAACATTGTTGTTGTCCTGCTCAATGAGCACCCCGATGATGGCCCACCATTCCTGTCATTGCATTTGGAAGTATTTTGGCTCCTGAAAGCACATGGGGGTATGCGTGAGTCCATGCACGTGTACTCACGGGTTTGTTTTCTGAAGCCCACGGTCTGCTGCTGGCCCTTGACATGTGATCAGAGTGATGTGGACATACAAGCCTGGGCAGACCGACTCTCCCCATTTCACCCTGCCTGCAAACACAGTTAACATCCTCAAGGTAAAGCTCTGAAATCCCATGCTGACCTTTTCGTGAAGCATTATAATCAAGTTGAACATTTCCAGTTGTACCACAAATGCTTGCCCCATGGGAAAACACTTCCCTACATTTTATGACAATTGATTCTGATTTTGAGGAACTAATTTGTATTGAATGCAAAATGTCCAGCCTCGCATGGAAACTGGAAAGTCCCCATGTCCAGACAGGTCCAACAGTGTGTTTTTGTTAAGAAGACAGAGAAAACAATGAAAGATTGTGTTTTCTGTTTCAGAAAATCCTTCCTTCATTGTTCTGCATATTTTTTCCCTTCCTTCCTTCCTTCCTTCCTTCCTTCCTTCCTTCCTTCCTCCCTCCCTCCCTCCCTCCCTCCCTCCCTCCCTCCCTCTCTCTCTCTCTCTCTCTATCTCTCTCTTTCTTTCTTTCTTTCTTTCTTTCTTTCTTTCTTCTTTCTTTCTCTTTCTTTCTTCTTTCTTTCTTTCTTTCTTTCTTTCTTTCTTTTCTTTCTCCTTTTTTTTTGTTAATTTTTGTTTGTTTGTTGTTTTTGTTTTTTATGGTCCTATGGGTCTAATGACAGCAGGCAATGTTCAGATGTATGGGCTTATGGAAAGCTTCACCCTGTCTGGATTCTCAGCTCCTAGATGGCAGAAATCACTAGATCTTCTTACCCTGTGTTAAGCCCCCCATTGTGCCGAAGATCCCTACGTGAACATGCTGACCCCTTCCAAGAGACTCTTAGATTATATGACTGATGTTTGTTCTCTGTAGGGAAAGTCAGCGTTTCACTCCCCACATGGTGGTTCTGGCTACAAAGGGAGCGCTGCCCCTGGGACTCAGGGATGAACCCAAGAGCCCTGGGGCCTTTTAACATACCTTTGGAAGAAGTCACCGAAACAGAAAGCTACCACTTCTCAGGCTGACACCTGCCGACACAAATAGGAGCCTCTCGAGGTTGCCTTCAGCCAGGGCCCAAACCGGGGCTCACTTGGAGAAATCTCATTGAAGCTTGAGTTCCCCTGGCCCCCCAGACCCCAGCTAGTGTCTTCTTCGGTGTGAATCACAAGTGATACTTGGGCAGGGATGTGGTGAGACGTCTGTTAAGGCAACAGATGCCCAGTGGAACATTGCTTGTTTGGCTTGTGATCTCCGGTCCAGGGAAGGTGCTGCCCCTCCAGTGGCGCTGTGGGATGGCGCAGGGCTTCTGTAGCTTCCTTTCTGAGGGATACTCACAGTGGTCACACCTGTGTTGTAACAAAAGACAAATTTAGGGGAATCCTTGTGGGGAGCGGGAGGGGGTCTCTTTTTCCGAAAGAATGTCAGGATGTCTTAGGTGGGCATCTGATTCTACTTACCTGGACCAATGAGAAGAAGGCCAAGCAGGTGTGGGTGTCTGTAAAGGTTTCATCCAATCCCAAGAGTCCGTGAGCCTTCTCAGGTGCATGGCAGACTGTCCATTCCTATTTCTGGAATTTGCTTCTTGACATTGTCATGCCGGGGACTTTTTCTGAGTTGTGCTTTGTGGTAGAAAGGTCAGCTGTGCACCGAGGAATATGGGACTCATGCTCTTCTCCATCCTCGGGCCCTGGAGCAGGCATTTGACTGTGTTGCATATGAATTGGGGAGTTACAGGGTCTTAAGACTTTCTCTGATCCCCAGTGTGGCCTGAGTTCTCTTTAGGGCACTGCTTCAAATCTCAGGGACTCCATCTGTAAAATTGGGTGGTGGTGTTTGGTGTGTGTGTGTGTGTGTGTGTGTGTGTGTGTTTTCTTTCTACGGGATTGGGGAGAGAATGGAGGTAGAAGCATAATGACTTAAAAGCAAAAACAATTGAATTCTTTGAGCTGCGGTGCTCTGCTATGACAGCCCAGTTGTTTCCCGTGTGGAATACCTTCCAACACATTTATCTGGATTCTCTCACTTTTCCGTTTGCTGTCATTGGCCTGAAAGAGCAATTTACTAAAGGTTCCCTAATGTTCCCCAGGTAAGAGCGCTGAGCGTTTTGCGGTTGACCGTTGGACTGAGCGGGGATTGGGGGCACCAACCCCCTGCACCGTGGAAAATCCACGTATAATTTTTGTCTCCCCCAAAACGTAATAGCTTCCCGTTGACCTGAGACCTTACCGATTACACAAGTAGTTGATGAACACATAACTTCGTATGTTACATGTGTAACACGCTGTATTCTTAGGATGAAGCGAATTAAAGGAAGTTATTAAGAAAATCATAAAAAAGAGAATATCCTACTGTAAAAAAAATTCTGTGGATAAGGGGACCTGCGCAGTTCAAACCCACGCTGTTCACAGGTCAGCTGTGTTTAATTTCTCATTAGTAGCTCCCTGTGGTTCCCCTTTCCCTGCCAGGCTGCCCTAGGAAAATGGGGAACCCCATCTGGGGATTAGCCAGGGTGCATATTTTCATTTAGAATGTTTTATTTATTTGTTCATCTATCTGTTCATTTAACAGAACTTTATGGAGCATCTTTTTTTTTTTTTTAAGATGCTAGTCTTTTTTTTTTTTTTTTTTTTGAGAGAGAGAGAACACAAGCAAGGGAAGCAACAGGCAATAGGAGGGGGAGAAGCAGACTCCCCATGGAGCAGGAAACCCTACATGGGCCTGGATCCCAGGACCCTGGGATCACGACCTGAACCAAAGGCCACTTAACCGACTGAGCCACCCAGGCGCCCTATGGAGTGTCTTTTAGCGACAGGCTGTATCCTAGGCACTAGGGATATAGTGCGAATGAAACAGGCAAACAAACCCTTGCCCTCACGGAGCTTCCATGTCAGTGAAGGAAATAGACAGTCAATAGGTCACAACATGGTGGGAGGCGGTACCCTATCCTATAAAACCCTAATGTCTCAGGCCCAGTTTTGCATCTTACCCCTGGACTGACCCTCAGTGCGAGGCTCCCTGGCGGGTGGCCCCCTGTGTGGCGCTGCCTGGCTGTCACTGATTATACGTATCTGCAGGGCTTATGCTCGTGCTCTGTAACCATTTCTGCTACGGGATCATCTTGCCGTTCACTGAAGCCTTAATCTCTTACGCCGCGATCAATGGGCGTGTGCCTTTCCCCGTTGGATGCTCATTTTTTAATCCTTACTGCCTCCTTCAATGTCATCCCGTTCCATTTTTCTTTATAGACTTTCAGGTCTACTGTACCTGCTGATGACTTAGTGGAGAGTGTTGGGCATCTCCCTTAATTAATTCCATCGATTGCAAATCCCACAGGGTTCGAGGTCCTTAGATTTCTGAAGCAGCTAAAGGGAATGTCTAAATTCCAACCTTTTCCTCCTACAAATTGCTTTGCCACGATGTTGCTGGGAGGGAGTGCTGTGGTTTTATTCATCTGAAAGAGTGTATTAATCCACAGAGGGTTCTGCATTCTTAACTGGGCTTTTTGTATACGAGGTGGAAGGAAAATACTGGGCTTGGATCTCTCCCTCTTTCTCTGTCTCCCCTTCTTCTCCCATTGACTCCCATAATGCTGGCTGAGCTGGGCTGTAGTCTTCGCAGCCAGTGGTTTCTCGGATTCTTTGAAGAAGGGTATGACCGTCGACCTAGGACTTCTTTTTGAGGAGTAACCGCGTAGGGTTTTTCCAGGAGGATACAGCTCAAACCTATGGCAGTGACCTCATTGAGTAATATCTATGTGATTCTTTTTTTTAATGCTCCCTGTGAAAAGGAAACACAGAATTTCTGGGAAAGAGTTATCAACTCTGGCTCCGCATCGTGAGGTTTGTAAGAACAGCACATCTTCCACAGAAATCAGCATTGCTGGGAACCTGAGAGATGATGACCTCATTTCCCTCGTTTTGTAAATGTGAACACGGAATAAGGAATTTGCACCGACTGAGTACTTGACAAGCACCAGGCCCCTAGACGAGGCATTGTGCACATGCGATCTGTGAATGGTGCAGTAACTGGCTGGATTGGGCAAATTCCAAGCCGCCACTAAAACCCAGTCCCTTTCCAATCATCCTACTGCCTCTCCTGAAACCCAAAGAGCCAAGGAGAGGGAGGACGGAGGCAGGGCGCCGTAGAGGCTTGTGCACTGCTCTGGCCTGGGCAGACGCTGGGTGGCGGCCAGACTGGCTGCGCTTGGAGCATTGGCAGCTCCCAAAGAGTTAATGTGGGACCGGCGTGGGTGGTGGGCAAATGGAAGGGGCTGGAGGGGAGAGATCGACAGATGAACACCCCCCCCTTCTCCCCATCATGCCATCTGACCGTCTGAAGTTGTGTGCGTGGTGGAAGGCCAAGAAGCACATTCTGAGAAGGGCGTGGACTTGTCTGCAAGGACTTTTTCCCCCTCTGCCTGGGCCAGCCAGGTCGCAGAGCCCTGTGCTGCCTGCGGCTGGAGAAGAAGACTCTGTTGCTATGCGCCGGAAGCTTAATTTTATTATTGCTCTCCCCTACTTAATGTCTGTCTCTCAGGCAGCTGGTGATGTTTTAATGAAGCTGGAATTGTATAGTCTGTAGCGCTGGATAATCATAAGCTGCCGAGTCAGAATCAAATTAATAATTCATGAAATTAAAGTGTATAATTAATTTGAACCATGCAGATGAGAAGAAGGGCCAGCACCCACAGCCTGGAAGGAGCTGAAGTGTGGGGAGTGTTTACCGAGCTTGGCTTCTGTCCCCAGATCGTGTCAATCGGCGTGCGGGTTAGGGGTCGCCGGCCTGTTGGTCTGTCCACCTGCACGCCCATGCTTACCGGAAGGAAGGTGCTTTCACCTAAAATGTGAACTAATCCTAGAAGCTCCAACTAAGCATTTTAGTTGGTTTTGAGTCCCCTTTCCCAGGCCCTGAAAGGATCTTACTCCAACTGGAAATGAGACTGTCGGTCGTTATGGGGTTGTGTATCCTTGTGGCAGGGGGTCCGTTGAAAGCTCCATCAGAACCCCACCACCACCATTTTTTTAAGATTTTATTTATGTATTTGAGAGAGAGGCAGAGATAGTGACAGAGAGCATGAGCAAGGAGGAGAGGGAGAAGCAGACTCCCCGCTGAGCAGGGAGCCCAATGTGGGGTTCGATCCCAGGACCCCGGGATCATGACTTGAGCTGCAGGCAAATGCTGACCCTTCTGAACCACCCAAGTGCCCCAGAAATTTCACTCTTTTGTACAGGTCACCAGGACGTAAATCAAATCCAGAAATTTAGGCATTTTATTGAGCTTCCAGTGTCTTACATTTCCGCCTCGTGAGTGCTGTCTCTCACACACACAGGCGGACACTCGCACAGCAAATGCGAATGACCTTCCCTCGACAGCCGCAATGATGTGTTTCCCATCTAGCATCCTGGTTTTTTTTTTAGCTCTTGCAGAGGCCCCTGGCCTGGCCATAACTTGAAAAGCTGTTCTTGGTGCCATTCCTAGCCCACAAAGAAGGAAGGGAGAGGAGCCCAAGTGCCTCATCCAGGGACGGGGACTGGTCGATCCGCGTCTGAATTGCTCTGCCTTTCCTGCCTGCTACTTTCAAGCAACTCTCATGTTGTCTTTGTTGTCTCTCTGGGTGTAAGAGGCAGGGGTTCTGCTTATCACTGGTGTGTTGACATCACTTGCCGGGCATTTTGCCTGTCTTCTGCAGACGTTGACTGGGATCCCTCTATTGTATCTGTAGGGGGTGCCCGCACTGGTCCTCCTCAGCTTCGAAAGACAAATGCTCTGGTGCTCTATCTAGTGAGAGAGGGATCTCTGGGTTGTGCTTTTCATTAGAAAATCCCTTCTGGTGTTTCAGCCTCCTAAGCATGGCATCTCCTTTTCCCAGTGGAGGCTTGCAGAGAGTGAGAAAGCAAAATGGGGAAGTGCAAGTGTCCGTTCCTCTTTGTCAGGTCTTTGAGAGTTCTTGTTCTAAAGGGACAAATGATTGGAAGCCGTGATACAAACTAATAATGCATAAACCCCCAAAGGTTTGGGTTGCATTGAGGCTCCGTTGACTTCACGTTCTTGAGTCTTCAGGATGTTTATTTGTCCCTCCTAGAGAGGCTTGCTCGGTCTGCCTCTGTGCTCACGCACTTCTCAGGGAACAACGGGAGGGAGTTGTACCGGTGGGAAATCTCCGTGGGTACCCAGGGCCTCACAGACAACATCAATTCTCTTTACTGTCTCTTGATCCACGTGCTTCTCCTAATGGGCCTTCGCTTCTGTGGCCTCAACTTCTGCACACCCTTCTGCTTTCCCACAAGTAACTAACTTCTCAGCCACTGATGCTTTGCCAGACGGGCTGATTCCCTGTAAACACATCTCAAAGTTCTAGCTTGCTCCCAGCAACCCATAAGCCATTGCCTGTCTCACAATCTCCGACTAAGGTGCAAATCAGAAACATCTGAGGCCCAACACATAACAAATTCATTTGGGGGCCAAAATAATGGTCCTGTAATATGCCTGGCTTCCTATCTTCCAAGCGTTTTGCCTACACAAGTAAATCCTGACTGTGAAGTAGCTATCCATCATTTTTTGGTAAGAAAGCCAAGACAGAGAATGAAGGTGACTTGCTCAAGACATCTAGAGTGCTTGGCACCATGATGGAATTTGCTTTGTCTTGCTCTTCAGTTGGTAGAGGGAGCTTTTGACAACCACCTAGAGGATTTGGAAATGAAATGTAACCACCTAAGCACATCTGGAATTTCCTACTCTCATGTTTGGTTGAAAATTTTTGTCTGCCTTGAGTGATTGGATGCCATCTTTTTTTTTTTTTTAAGTTTTTTAAAAAAATTATTTATTTGTTTATTCATGAAAGACAGAGACAGGAAAAGAGAGAGAGAGAGGCAGAGACACAGGCAGATGGAGAAGCAGGCTCCCTGCAGGGAGCCCGACGTGGGACTCGATCCCAGGTCCCCAGGATCAGGCCCTGGGCTGAAGGAGGCGCTAAACCACTGAGCCACCCGGGCTGCCCAATTGGATGCCATCTTGCTGGAAAAGTGTTATACTACCTGGATTCCTGTATGGCCTTTTTAGCATTAAAAGTGGAATCTGTTTTTGACAAGATGAAAATATGGAATGATCACAATATTTACCTGTAATCTCTCTCTTTACATACAAACAGTTCGGTGGACCCATAGCTGCCTCCTCTAGGGACTGGGATCTTGCTGATTTGAATATGTTGATTACGGTTTGCAGAGGCTGACGTCTTTTTTTTTTTTTTTTTTTTTTTTTGCTGTGAGCTTGGTGTAGAGAGATGCTGAGTCTACTTGTATGTTACCTGAATAACTGGACAGTGACCCTGCCAGCCCAGTTATTCTAGCCATGCAAACAGTAATTAAGCTCGATTGCCGTAGGATCAGTTTAATTAACCAGGTGGCATTCAGCCATGAATATGGGTAGAACCAATGAATTAACCAAAAAAAAAAAACAAAAACAAAAACCAACAACAACAACAAAAACTCCAAACAACAACAACAAAACCCAATAACACCTTAGCAACAAAACCTGGTCACATCTGGGTATATGAATAGGTGCATATTGAAGCCACTTCCAGGAATTATATAAAATTGTGAGCATGGGCATTCACTTCATCATTGAATTAGCACTGTTTGAAGTCTATTGAGTATGAAATGGAGGTCTATGGAGTATAGAAATGGTCTTTAGGAAGTCTTTTAGGAAGAGAAGTACTTCCTAAAACCTGTAATGACAAAATAATGCTCTACTGGTAAAAGCATCCCTTGCATCTCCAATGGTGAAATAATTCTTCGTGGTGGTCCTTACTTCATGACTTTATAGCAGTATTTGTGTGGGGCTGACAGTGCATTTTTTGTATAGGAAGAAACTGAGACACGTCTTGAGGGCAGTGACATCGTCGGCATCCCTTGGGATAGGCGCTGAGTTGGGGCTCCACTTCCATCTTAGCATCAGCTTTCTCCAAGAGCCTCTCTCGTTCTAATGTAATGCAGGAGAAAAAAACCTTCCCCTTGGTTTTCTGGGTTCCCTCCAGCTACTCTCTTTGATCGCTTCAGTTTGGTCAGGTGCCCAAGCCATGCAGCATAGCATTACAGTTTTGCTAAAGCTTAATGCCGGGCTTAGGGTTTATGAAGCTAGAAACCCCTAGGAATAAATATTCTGACCCTTTAGCAACTCCAGGGTGAGTTACTGCACTCGCCCCTTGGCATGCGCATAATGAATATGTAATGAAATTCAGTGATTAACTTATTTAATTTATGTATTTGTTTAATGTATGGCCTTCATATCCGTCTTACCATCTCAGAGAACCTGCAATTTCTGTTGGTTTCCTTTGGAAGATTCTGGAAGTCAGGGACTGTGCATGTGCACTTTTCTTTAGTACTCACTATGTCACGTTAATAAAACTCCATTTGGTTATAATTCCAAGTAATACAATTCCTATACAGTCCATTTTAATAAAGTGCACTTTTCAAGAACTAACATACTTTAAAAAGTAAAAAGGGCAAATTACCTTCATTTAGTGCATCTGAGCAGGCGGTGGTAGCTCTTGGGTGGGTCTTCTGGCCTGCCCCATCCACTCACATGGTTGTGATTGGTTCTTATTACTGAGATTTAGAGATTGACTCAGTGTTACAGACACAGCCTTTGGTTAGTGGCTAGAATTTGGTTATAGGTCATGGTTTGTTGGCTGCTTGTCATTTGAACCCCAGAGAGTTTTGCTCAGACTTCTAAGTTAGCAGTTAGTGCTGCACCTGTAAGGGGCAAGTGGGAAAAATCACCTGTCCCTCATCCGAGAGGGAGGCTTTTACCTCATTGGTGTTTCCAGTGGGGTTTGTCAACATTTGTGCCCTCCCTGCATCATCTTCTGTGGAGGGTATGAGAAGAGAAACCAATGAACAAAAAGTGGAGATGGCTCACCCCTACGCGTTCTGGTGAGAATGGGGGTGACTCTAAGATGGGTGAACCGTTTGAGGCTGTGGTTCTCGGAGACACGAGCAAGGAGCCCACATGCAGCATTTCCATTTCATGGGCAAACCAAGAATTTATTTATTTTCCAAAATGGAGCCAAAAGCAGAGAAGGAATTCATAATTTTCAGAAATTATTTATTATCATTATAACATTTCCCCACAGGCAGCAGATATCCCATTATTCAGAATTATAACCTATCCTGGGTTTAGACATGGCCTGAATAATGAAATTGGGGGAGATGCAGAAAATACAGATATTAATGTTAACTAAACCTACTTCACTCAACAGAAGGAGGGACTGCCTCTCAGCTACAGATTTGTTTGTTTTCTCAAAAATGCATATTTTTTGCTCAGGGCCTCTGGTTTTTAACTTTACAAACCAGTTGAGAGTCACTGAGTAATTTTTAACTGCAGGATGCATCTCTTTCCCAATATTCTCTCCACCCACTGCAACATATTTCAGCTTAAATGGCCTGTTATTTTTCTTCACAGAGCCATGTCTCTGCATGGGTGAGAACTACAAAACCAGTCAGGAGGAATTTGATACGCCAAATGGGTCAGCTCATTATAACTTCTAGGAAACCACAAGATAATTGTAGGGTTACTGCTGGTAGGCTCCTCGGCCCCGTGTTAGGCATTCATACTCTTCTCCACTCAGCTTGCGACCGCCGCTTCTCCCTGTAGTACGTTTGCTAGGACATCTGAACAAAGATGGGGAACATGCCTTTTCCAAAAGGCAGAATTTTCAAGGCAGCGTCCAGGAATATTAGGTAACTGACCTTGGAGGTTTACCAAAGCAAAACTAAAATATGCGATTGAATTCTCACGGTAAGTAGGAAATAAATTTGGGGCATCTGCTCCAAATGATTGGAGTACCTTTGTTGATTCAAAGCGAATTTTCCCTGAATGATGTCCTATTGATAGATTCACTCACTATGTAGTGGTTAGGGTCCTACTGAAGACATTTATCCACGTACTTATATTTGTATCTTCATCTATGAGGGTAACAATAGATTGGGCCTGCTTTCTAGGTCTCACAAGTTAATATAAATATTTTTAATATGGGAGCACCTGGGTGGCTCAGTCAGTTAAGCCTTTGCCTTCAGGTCCCGTCATGATCCCAGGGTCCTGGGATGGAGCTCCATGTCAGGCTCCCTGCCCAGCAGGAAGCCTGTTTCTCCCTCTCGCTCTCAAATAAATAAATAATGTTTAAAAATAAAAAAAATTAAAAAATAAATGCTTTTAACATGGATGTAGAGAGTTCAAGGAATTGCATATATGTGTGTGCGTGTGCTCTAGGTCTATATGTATGTCTTTATAGATGTTTGTATATATAAATAATTAATATTTCTAATTATAGGCAGCATTCATATAGCAGTTACTATATGACTGGGGTGATTCTCAGTGTTTTTCAGGCAATTTATTTTAAAGAAGCAGAGGAAGTAGGTATAAATATTATCCTCCTTTTACAATTAGAGAACCTAAGGTCCAGAGAAGTTAATTAACGTACCTGAGGTCACACAGCTCATAAGTGGCATATTTAGTTAATGTAGGCAGGCAGTCTGGCTCGGGAGTCTGTGCTGCTTCTCACATATGTGTAATAAGCAAAGGACTGATAGAAATAATAATAAGAATAGAAGAAGCAGGGGCGCCTGGATGGCTCAGTTGGTTAGGGGTCTATTGATTTCAGCTCAGGTCATGATCTCAGGGTTGTGAGATCAAACTGTGCGTTGGGCTCCACACTTAGGATTCTCTTCTCCATCTTCCTCTCCCTCTGTCCCTCCCCAAACCCCTAGCTCATATGTATTCTCTCTCTCAGAAAGAAAGGAAGAAAGAAAGAAGTAACTATCACCAAAAAGTCTCTGTGCCCCGAGTACCGTGGCCCACACTTCACATCCATTCCCTCCCTTCATCCTGTCAATTACTGTGATGATGTGGGTGCCATCAGTACCCTTCACTTTGCACACTTAGAAATAGACTTAGTTTCTAACTCGCCTCATGTTGCACATCTGGGAAGCAGCAGCTCTCTGGTATTGTTGGGATACACCCGGAGGGCTTCAGGACCTCTAAAGACACATCCACTTACATCCCTGTGAGGGAAGGAGAGGCCGAGCTGGGTTTGTAGGAGGGTAGGAATGGCGGGTCTATCAGCTGGTTAGAGCATGGAGTCTGTGAATCCATTTCTCGTTGGTTGGTTTTGCTCCTCTCCATGGACATAACCTTGAGTATTTGTCCCAGAGTTGGTGGCATCAATGAGGAAGGACAGAGCCATCCCCATGCTAGAGCACTGACACACCTTGTTGGCTGTGGCCTAGCAATGACAGTTGTGCAGCAGAAGTCGGGATGTGGGTGTCCTGACCTCTCTAGTGCCCACCCCAATAGTACGGAGTGTGTGTCCTGGGACCTCTCCATTAATAGGGTGGAATAGTGTCATTGTTTCATCCTGGGTCTTATGACCTAGTTAGGCATAATCTTTGGGGGAAGGAGGTGATTCTCTCCTCTCCCCTTTTCCCTCAGCCTTCTCCTGCCTTTTGGAAAAGGTTCAATCCCATCTCCCCGTGAAATATTTTACTGAAGAAAAGGATCTCTGGCCCTCCCTGGACTCCTCAGTTGAGCTGCCACAGCTAAATGGGATCTGAACAACCTGGCACTTCAGACTCCACGATTCATTTTGCAGAAAATGCACTGCTTTTGCATAAGCGTGGTCAAGTCGAGGGCAGCGATAGGGGACAAAATCAAATGAACTCAACTGGCTCTTCCCCCTTGGCATTAAAGAAGCAACTAGAATGACCATTTATTGCAACATTTTTGCCATATTTTCTCTCCTTTTCATATTTGTCAACACCGATCTCTGGATGGTGGAACTTTGAGTCTACTCTTTTGTTTAAATGTGGAAAAACATAATGGATGGATGGGTAGTGCTCATCAGAATGAGGTCAGAAAAGTCGAAGACTCCGGTGTGTTTTTGCCAATGCAGTGCGTGTATGTGCACATGCATGCACTCGTACACATATGTCTGTGTCTCTGACGTATGGGCAATAGGTCTTCTGGAGACCGACTCCCTCTCTGTAGGTTCTAGAAACTTCTTTACCAGCGATGACCCACTTGACCTATTTTCCAAGTGTCTTTTGCCTTCCTCCTACTCTTTGCATTCCTTCCCCCATCAGACATGTTAATGGCTCATATCATCTTCCCTTTTCATCAGTCAAAAAAAAAGAATCTCGCTTGGCTTCCCCTCTGATTTCAGCCTGTCACTTGATGAGGTCCCTGCTATTTATATTTTTGTTTGTTCAGAGGGAGGGGGGGGAAACATATAAATAAAGCCCAGGCAAACCCAACCGCCCTGCTGGATTGGAAGGGACTCCCTGGCCTCATGGCAGCAGGGCTGCCTAACTGGTAGTTAAGCAGGGACCAAGAGGTCCACACCATGAAAGCCGTTGAAAGGGTTACTGGGAAATGCAAACAAAAACAACATGCAAATGAGGCCGCCAGCAACAGGTAGGCTTAATCAGATGCTGTCAGATGAATTCAGCATCTCCCGATTGTCGCCTCTCTTTGCCTCCCATTCGGAAGCCCTCATCTGCTCCAGATGTGGTTTAATTTACTGCGACTTGGCTAATTACTGTAATTAAGGATTAATTACTGTTAATTACTTTCACATAAACTCAACGCCAGTCAAAGAGCGGAGCCTTATGAAGTCTGCCACAGAAGTGAGCACGGCTTGGCGGCCTGCGTGCGCTCTGCAGGTCTGTGGATGGTGCCTGGGCCCCTGCTGCCACAAATCTTCCTGACCTTCCAGCTCGCCAGCGGGACAGGAGGGCCAGAGGTGCGGGAAGGGTCAGCGCTCAGGCCCTCACAGGGCATCAACTACCAGGCCCTTCCCTACACAGTGGGCCACCAGAAGGACAGGGCTGCTGTTGGGGAGAGGGCCCGGTCAACCCGCAAAGAGATGCGCAAAGCACCAGCCTTCCCGGCGGATGTGGGAGCCAGCCTTGTCTTCTTTTTCTGTTATTACACTGTTGGCTTTGTGAGCTGATAAAGAAGCCAAATTCCTTATCGGTGCTGAGGCATCTGAGATGTTCACCGTAGGTAATTTGGAGCAAAAAGAAAAGAAGGGGCTGGCAATCGGCACCAGGTCATCCATTCTTTCTAAGTACTACCTTCCCTTCTTAACACATGGGCCGGTTTCTGTAGCGAGAAGCGGATAAAGGAATGGTTAAGCATCCTGCAGGCACCCAGTCCGTCCAATGGGAGATTAGTGCCACCCCAAATACCTGTTCCCCGACTTCGCCTGGGCTCTCAGCTCTGCCAGTTAACACTTCCACGCCTTACGGAGAAGTAGGCTTGCCCTAGTGACTGTTAAAACAGATTCCCTTCTTAACCCTGAATGCGGCCTCCGCCTGGCAGATGGCACTAGGTTCTAGTTCATGAAGAAAATTGAACCCTTTGATCTCAGAATCCCTTAATCTCCCCCCACATTATCTCCAGATGGATCCATATTCCACCTTCCTCTTCTGCTTCCTCCGAGAGGTATTCCCTTTCTTATATGAAGGTGACTCTTCTCCCTGTGTCCCTTATGCTAGTCTCTTCTCTCTTCTGGTCCTTGGCTTTATCCGTGGTTCTGTTTGTCTTCCGTGTGCTCGTGGGCATTCTCAAGTCTTTTGTAACCTCCAGGAACCTATCTGTGGCTCTGTCCTTCTGTCGCTACACAGTCAGTCTTTCCCTTCCTCCTGTCATTCCAATGCTTGACGACAGAAATCCGCCTCTGATCTTTCTCGGCCTATCACAGTCTTCCTTTGCCCCATCCTTAGACTGTTCTAGATAATGTCACCAAAGCCACACAGCTGCTTGAATGTAATGTGTAATTTACAGTCTTCATCTTATTGGGCCTCTATCGTTGCTGTGTTTAACACTTTTCTTCATGACCTCTTGATTCTGAATGATTTTGTTCCCTTTAATGGGCTTCTCTTTCTCCATTAGACCCTTAGATATTGATATTCCTATAGAGTTCTAACCTCAGATGGGCTGCAGATGGACCTCATTCTATCTACTTGTTGGGTGACCCCATCAACCTCAGGGTGTTTACGACTCATCAAGTGGCCTAAGAACTCTGGGCTTAGGGTGCCAGGCCATGTGTCTCATTCACTCTTGTATCTCACAAGGGGGAGTACCACTATTAATGTAGTGGTGCCTCCTGCTTGCTGGACTGTGGAACCCTGGGTCATGTGCACCTTTGGGTGCCTAGCAGGGCAACTTTCGAGAGTCTTGTTCCCACTACCACCTTTCTTCTTACACAGGAGGATATTTCTGTTGCGGTGAGGCAGGTCTTCATGTCATCTAAGAAAATCCTAGGACTAGAATCATTTCAAAGTCGGGTTCAGAGATCTTTCCTGATTGTGCAATTCTAAAAGATGCATTGATTGTTGGTGCAGAAAAAGAATACTGGGATATGCACTCCCATATGTTTATAAAAAAGTAACCTCCTTGTTCATAAGTAAGGTCGTCTTGAATTTGACAGAAGGGAACTACCAAAACATAAAAGGAACTTTAATTGAGGGCTGAAGAAACATTGAAACTAATTTTTTTACTCTATCCAATTAATTTTTCAATAAATTAGAAAAGGAAAACTATTAAACAGCTTTATAGTTGAGTTAATTATAATTATAAGAGAAATTTTAACTTTTATGAAATATTTTTAAATCTTAATTAAACCTCTTAATCAATTAAAGCAAAATAACCTTTATACAATTAAAATGTGCTTTAAAAAATAGACCCTTTTTTGTGTTTGTTTCTTGCTATGTCCACAGAAATATTCTACTCATTTTTTTCTTTAGTTGACGCATTGACAAATGGATTGCTGGGCTTTATTGTGTACATGCGTGTCCTTACATACTATATGTTGCTGTGTTGTGTAGGTGTGGGTTCGTTATGTATATGCACTTGTATTTTACTCCATGCGTTTGCAGATTGTGATTTTTTTCAGACAAAATCACATTTATTTCAATAGTTCAAAGTACAAATACAGCAAGTCAGTTCACAATGTTTCAAGATACAGTTTTAAGTATAATGAAAACTTGATATACAAAAATGAAAGGGTAAAGAGCAGAAATAAAGCTCAATTTTTAAAAAAAAATTCAAGTAACCCAAAAACCTTTAGACTAAAATATTCCATTTACAACAATTTGGAAATGCCTTAATTTATAGATACCAGTAGTACATTGCAATCCAAAAGGACTTCTCAAAGGAAAATCACCCCAAACCAGTCAGCTCAGGAGAAGAGTGGAAGTTCTTGGGGCGGGCTGTTCCTGATTTGGCAGCCTCACTCTCACTGTTGATTGATATGGTTCAACCCATGATACTTTGATGTTTAGGCAAATTCTAGAAAATGTTTAGTTCAACATGAGTCCAACACCCTAAGAGATACTGAAATAGCCACTATATATTTACTAGATTTTAGAGACCAATTTTAACTTCAGGCCTATGGTGTCACTGGAGGAAAGACACAGATTGATACTTCTTCCATTACTTAAAACCTTTCTTTAAGGTTACCAACATGGCCTTTACAACTTCCTCATGAAAATCATACTTCATTATATATTTACTTATTTCTACACATACAGAACATTTATGTAAAGTGGAAAAAGTTTCCACTAGGAAGATAATTAAAGGTTGTTATGTTCTTTGTATCACTTAGCAGCCAACACACATGTTTATTTCTGCTCCGCAGAAGCAATGTTAGCTATTCGCAGAAGCAACATTCGCTATTTGCTTCAATTCAGGATAGATGTGTGTTTTCAGGATGGTTTAATGAGATATGTATTGAATCTTTTTCTCAATCTTCTTCATCTTTTCATTATAGGCAGTAAACTGAGAGTCTGTTCCGAAAATTCTATCCCACCATGTAAATGTGGAAGCATAGTTTCCGATGAAGTTCACATGGTGGAAATCATGATGCCGAGAACCAGCATAGAAAGGGATCAGATTTAAAGGGTTCAGAGGAATGTCATAGCCACTATGGACATCCATAGTTTCTATCAAATGAATGGTCACCCATGCCCAAAGGAGAATGATATGATCACATAAAAGCATGATTCCAATGAAAAATCCAGTTCCAAAAATCAGAGTTTCCAAAGGATGTGCATATTCAGCTTCCATTCCAAATGGAGCCTGAAACTCATGATGAACTTTATGAATATATTTATATATTCTTTTGTGATGTAAGAGCCTATGCAGGAAATAGTGCCAGGTATCCTCAATCACCACACAGCCAAAGCATCTTGCCAAAAGCATATAGCATCTTGGCATTCTTTCCCAATCATAAGGTATATTAAAATACTCTGTAAGATAAGAAGTTCCACAGATCAAAGGAAGCTGGATACACAAGTGATTAAAGAGAAGTACTTTAAAACATTTCCATTGGTTTTCCCATGTTTCTGGTTTATCCTTTTGAATTTTGTACTTTTTCATGAAAGATATAAATTGAAACAAAAATCCAGGTAAACAGAACAAGATATAAAGAACCTCATGAACTATCAAGGATCCCCATGTTGCAATCTGGAGCTTTGTATAATTCAACATATATTTCCAAGCATTGTTAAATGGTTCTTGTAGAGGATTCTCAGGTGAAAGTGAATCTACATACTCCACAGCCAAGGATGCTGAACTAAAGATGCTGATACTTTCATTTGTTGCCATTTTTCAAATCTCTGCAGAAAGCCTTTGAATTCTGGCCCAGCGGCGGGCCTGCAGATTGTGATTTTAAAGGACATTCAGCTGTATGAGATTTTAGTGGGCGTGCACTTGATGTACAGCACTAATAATCAGATGCTAGTGCTTTATATTTTGAAGTTATCTCCTTTTTCATTTTTTTCCTGGAATTTTGTTGTAAAAAGTATAGTATTGTAGGTCCCGATTACCAACGATGGTTTGAAGGAAACATCTCTTGTACATAATGGACCAAAATCAACTTCAGTGGGCAACTCATTTGCATGCTTAAAATCCAAAAAATAGAAAAACTGCCATGCTAAATTACTTAAATACATCCTATTATTTCTTGTCTGAATAATCAACTTCGTGATTTGAATTTCTCTTTTAATGCGATTTTGTTTGTTTTGCACACCATCACCATCAGATGATGTGTTTGCCGTGACCCACCATGTACTGATTCTTGAAGTTTAGGGATTGGGTAGCTTTTTCCCCTTATGTGATATGACTATCATATAAGGCGTCGACTTAACAAATACTTTTTGAATGCCTGTTGTATGTCACACACAGTACTAGGCCCTGAGAATAACGTGGTGTTAAATTACCTGTACTAGTGAATTATATAGTGTGATAAAACTAATAATACACCATTACCCAGAGTAACAAATAAAGTTTGACATATTGAACATTTTTCCTCTCTGTGGCAGTATTTACTTAGGTGCCTGGACTGCATGTAAATGTTGAAGAATGGGAAAGATAAAGCTCTATTGGATGGTACTGTGATCTGGAGAGGGAATCTTTGTGGGGCTGCCTTTTGCCAATGAAACCAATTACGTTAGGAAAATCTCTGAACTAAGGAAACGTGGAATAAAGAGATAATATCATGGCATTATTTTCTGAGCTGCATAGCAAGAACTATGGAAATTAGGTGAAAAGTGAAACAGAGAACCTTCTAAATGCTTCTATAATTCATTAATGCTATTAGAAAAGTATTCATTTCCAGTTAAAATTTAATTTAAATGCTTAATTTGTTTCATTATGTTTTATGCAATTATTTACACTATATTGCATAAGCTATGTATATACACACCGTAGCTTTAGCTCATCTCTATTCCAGTCACAATGTAAGTACATTCCGTATTTGCAACGCCACGATCATTTGAAAAAACAGATATTCCTTTTGTAAAATAAAGTGTTTAGATTCCCGGATTCATTCAACACTTGGCAGCGTAAGAATTTATGGATTGCTTAGAGGGGCCACAAATAAACATGCAGAGATACGCTTGATCTAGACATAGTGGGATTAAATTCTGTAGGTTATTGCGTATCTAGAACGTGCATGTGTTTTGCACTTTGGAAATTTGTTGTAAATAGCACGGATGCGCGTGTGCCCGTCTGCGTGTGCTCATACGCCTGTTGTATGGAAGCTCGGAGAGGTAGGTAAAGGCCTTACTGCGGAGAGTGGGAGCCGAGAGCCCAAGAGCAGGAGGGAGAAGGAAAGAGAACGGTGATTAAGCCGGCATTGTTCTACGGGAGCGCTGGCTGCTGCTATTGTTTTCGAGCATTTGAAGAGGAAACATACTCATTTAGCTTTCAGAACGAATGGCTTTAATAAGGGCTGAGCGGAGAGGTGGGGTGGCCCTGATGACTGGGGAGGCCCATCAAGGCTCCCCCTAAGGCCATTCCGTCAGAGCCGGGGACCACATGACCATTAACTCTGCAATCAGGACAAGTTTTCAACATTCCGGGGTATCCTTCAATGGCAGAGAGAGCCATTTGGAGTCCAGAGAAGATGTATATCAGCAGTAATTGGATTCCGGCCAAGGCTCCAAGACAGTGTTCTCTGCTGGCGGGCGGGCCGGGGAGGCGCTGGGCAGGGCAGGGCAGGGCAAGGCAGGGCAGGCGGGCCTCCAGCCACCGCCCGGGGCGAGTGGCCGCACGCAGAGCTGTCGGTTTGCCCGGGAGCCAGCCTGGCCTGTCTGCGGGTGTAAGCGATCCCCCTTCCCCCGCAGAAACCGGGTTCTGACTGTCCTGCGGGGCGGGCTGTGACTTGGGGCCCGCGGCCGAGGCTGCCCCGGTTGCACTTGACTAGACAAAGCTGGTTAAGGCCTGAAAGGGCCCGTCCGGCCCCTTCCACGGCGGCCCCCTCCCTTCCCTTCACCCTGACTACTTCATTACAATCTGCCTTCAGGCCGGAATTGCCCTGCTTAAGCCTCAAATCATTATAATTACCATTATTAGAAATAGCTGCGGGGGAGGCGTTGGAACACCAAGTGAAAATGTGTGAGTGTGTCCGCTAGGCCTGGAATCACTCCTTTGGAGCTCGGGGGACCACGAGGCACGAGGGTTCCACCAAAGCCAGCTAATGCGACGGCTGTCAGCTCCACTCACCCCACCTGTCAAGAGGGGGATGCGGTGGGGTTCATTTTTTTAATTGACACCTTCCTCTCTCATTCCACGCTCTCTCGTCTCCATCTAATTCCCCCTTTCATCCTCGTTCTTTGAGGAGAATCCATTCCTCCGCTCCCCGAATAAAGAGAGGGGAGAAAGCCACCCGAGGAACAATGACACACGCGTTATCCTCCGGAAGAGACATAGGTTTTGAACAAAGGCACAAGCCAGGAAATGCTGCGAAAGTCAGAAAAATAATTGTCAACCTAATACGAGGTAGACAAGATGGACGGATGGAGGGGCGCGAGACGGGAAGTCAGCGAGGCCGAGTGGGGGGAGGAGGGCGAGGCTCGCCCACCTCCAGGGGATGGACACGTTGTTTCCCACTGTCCGGTTTCCTTCACGTGTTGAGGTGGAGCCCAGAGCTTCATATGGGGGGGCCCACAGAAGGGACACTGGGTGAAGGCCCGTGTGTGTTTTCGGCCCCTCAGAAGGACGATCTGTAGGTTATTCAGGAGGATTATGAGGGGAAATGGGAGGTAATGCTGGTGACCTGAGATCCAAGGAGGCTTAGGAAGTAAGGGACACGTCCAAGTGGATCCTGCCCAGCAGAAGTACCTCAGGACCCCCTGGCCTTGACTTTGGGCAGCCCTGAGACGTGTGCCCCACTCTGTGTTTTCTCAGCACCTGACAGCAGAGCCCCCCAAAGAGAGCTCCTTCCGTGAGCCTTGGCCTGTTGAGCTCTCAGGTCCCTGAATGATGGGTTTGCTTGAAGTTAGATTGACATGTATCACATGTGACATTAGTGGTATTGAAAGGTGGAGTGGATCAGTTCCCTAAATCAAGAAATAAAGTAGGATTCAGTGAGGGAAATATGTCAGAGCCTTTACTTCAATATTGAAGTATGAATGTTGCCTCTTTTTTTTTTTAGTTTGTATTTTTAATCAACTTGAGGTATAATTTACATAAATAAATGCACCTATTTTATGTGTATAGTTTGATGAGCTTTGACAAATATATGTATCTCCCCCAATCACCACTTCAATTAAGATAGAGAACTTTTCTATCACCCTAAAAAGTTGCCTCATGCCCCGATACAGCCACTGCCACCCCCCCAACACATCATCCCTGCCTCTGGCAATCCCCTTTCTGTCACAATGGTATCATTTCTCTTCTAGAATTTCATGTAAGTGAAATTATACAGAATGTAGTCTTTTGTGTCAGCCTTCTTATATATAAAATCTCAAAAATAGTATTTTGAGATGCACCCACGTTGGTGCTTGGCTCAAAAATGTGTTCCTTTTGTTGCTGAATATGATTTCATTGTGGGAAAATACCACAATTTGTTTATCCATTCATCCATTGATGGACATTTGGATCATTTCCAGTGTGGGGTTCTTATGAATAAAGCTACCGTGAACATTTGTGCATAAATCTTTGTGTGACATAGATTTTCACTTCTCCTTGGTGAACACCTAGGACTTAAGTCATAGAGTAACTTTATATTTAATTTTATAAGAACTACCAGGCTGTTTTCCAAAGTGGCTATACCTCTAGCTCTTCTTGAGTTAGACCATAGCATCTTTTCTACAAAGGAAAAATTAGGTGAGATTTTACTTACGGTGATAGAAAAATCAGCCAGTTGATACAGACTGCTTGTGTTCTATATAAAGCTGTCTTTAGGCTCTGGTGGATAATTCGAATTATTCCATTTTTAAAAGTAACTTTAAGGGGCACCTGTGTGGTTCAGTTGGTTGAGCATCCAACTATTGATTTCTGCTCCGGTCATGATCTTGGGATCGTGAGATTGAGCCCCACGTCAGGCGCCACAGTGCTCAACACAGAGTACTGCCTGGGGTTCTCTGTCCCTCCCTTCACCTGGGCACTCTCTTAATTAATTAATTAGTTAAAATGAAATTAAATAACATTGAAATAAAACCCCCTTTCCTAAAATCTACAGGTCTTAACTATTAATTGATCTTGTTGAATTGTGCAGCTATTTAAGGAAACAAGAAAACAGGGTTCGGATCTGCATTGTGTTCCATGGCCCCATTTCTCACCTTCTGCAGGAAACCTTCTCCGAAGAGCTCCCTCAATTCTCCTTCCTTCCACTGTTATTTATGTAAATTATCCTGTAGCACCGTCTAGCTTGAACAGTATTTTTCTAACTATTCAGTTGTTTCTGGGTGGTGTGATGGTTGGTCTGTTTGGTGATACCAGTTTTGGTAGAGGTCCCTTATAGACCGGAAGCATGTTTTCTCCTCTTCATACTCCCCATGCCGCTTACTAATGTCATGCATACCGTAGGTGCTCAGTAAATTATTCAGGAAGCTTAACTGATCCCGGAAGCCCTAGTTGAAGGACTCATGACCACTCTACCATCTAAGATGACACATCTTGAATAATGTGGGTTCCCCCGGTGTCAATCAGTCTCAGCCCTACACTACATGCGTACTCTATGTGCTTTTTAAACTCTGAAACCTCACCTGCTCATGTGCTTTCAATGGGCTCCATATACAGCTTCCTGCCTTTAGAGTAAATAATCACGCGATAAAGCTCAAGAAATATTTGGTTGCGGGTTTTATTTTTCCACCTCAGCTGCTGATGTGTTACCTAGCAGGCTGCATTCTACACAGTGCTTGGTTCTCTTGCACAGCTTGTGGTGAGTGAAATTATTACAAGATTCAATGAATACCTGCTACTGAGCAGCTTCCCTAACCACCCAAACCAGTCTTTTGTTAGTGGTTATTGAGACGATTGACCTACTCAATTTTCCTTCAAAAGAAATGAGCATTTTTCTTCCCCTTTCATTTCTAAAAGCAGATATGGCAATTTGCTTAAATTGCTGTCTTTAAAAGTTTCAATGATTATACTTTTTCCCCTCTCTTGCCTTTTTTCTTCCTTCTCATTTAAGTTGCACACTGCCGTCCTCTTTTTTTTGTGATTGGACACAGTTCCTGCTGCAGCATTTATGAAGTAACTCTGTGTGTGTGTTTCCTTACACATTAGCATTTATTTACCTGAGATCTCAGAGACAAAATAGGTTATATTGAAATATTTGAGTAACATTTTATATTTTAATTACAGTGTCCATTTCTTTAGGCATACATACCAGAGTTCTATAGCTTAAAAAAAAAATGCAAGTGCCCCTCATGGAAAGCCTCCATTTCTTTGCAGAGAAAGGTAGGTAGTTACTGGCCTCAATGAAGTAAGAGGAAGTCAGGTTATGTTTTAAAGATTTTTATATCTGGAGAAGAGACAGTTTGATAGAAATATGAGGAGAGGAAATCAAAGTTACAAGTGAGGGACTGACTGGGGGGGCGTGGATGCAGAGAAGACTGGGATGGTGATGAAGTCCTACCACCCATTGGCGGAGGCCAGGAGCATCGTAGTCACTGATTCAACACTATAGGTTCAGTTCCTGTGGGACTACCGGTTTCTTTACGGTGATCTGTGACCATGGCAACAAAACACATTGAGCCATCACTTCATGCCATATGCTTTCTATGTGCTGAGCCATATGATGGAGAAATTATATTCTAACTAATAGTATGGAAAGGATAACAAATATGGAAAGACTCCGTTCTGTCTTCAGAGAACTCACAGTCTAGTGGCCATAAACTTGACACACAGTAACAGGCAGCTATATTGCTAATAAGTTGACTATGTTAGAGGTAGGACCAGTGGATGAGAAAATAAACTTACGACTAATTTGTAGGGGGGCGGGGGACTCACCAAGCTCAGACCCCATTAATAAGGCTTTATGTAATATGGAATTAGTATATTTAGATTAGGTACCAATGATTTGTGTAAGATACTTCAGATTCAATGTGGATTCATTCATTAATTTGCAAAATATTGAATATGTGTCTATTATGTGCCAGGCATGAATAAGACCTTCATTATCTTTGCTCTCAAGGAACTCAAGAGTTTATATAACAGGTAAATACATAATCAACTCTTTAATACATAAGAATAAGTGCTTGATAATATAAATATTTGCAAAATTCTTTGGGAAAACAGAAAAGGGAAAATTAACTGTACCTGTGGATACTGGTATTTGTTCACTGTTACTAGATACAGGATAAAGATTTCAAAACCATCAGGCTTGGAACATTATTAAATATTGTAGGTAAAACTATAGGGAAAACCTAACAAGAGCTGGTAAGGTATGTATGTGTGAGTATTGGTGTTAGAGGAAAGGGCTAGTTCTTCCTCTTCTTTGCTACTATGTGGTGTTAATAGTTTTACTCAGGTATATACTGAGAGACACATTTTCTAAGACATAAGCAGAAAAGTTGGCCAAGTAGTCTCTGGCTGTTGAAGGCACATGGAGTATGAATAGCACCCGTGGGCCCTGAGGAACACATCTCTGGATTCAGTGGGCCAGGAGTGCATTTTGGTAAATTCTTTAGTGATCCAGAATTCATATGATTTAGATGTAGGCTTTTACTATTCCAAAGAACACTGGACAGGTTTCCAAGGTTATAAATTGCAATTCCTGTTAACAAGCAGCCAGAAAGGGTCCTATAAGTAAAATGTATTTCAGATCCAAGAGTGAAAGAATAATGGTATAGTAGATCAGAGTCTTTCGCTCCTGTCATTTAAATGTAATATCTGTACAAGGAAGTAACTGCAGAAATGGGCTGTGGGTCCCTGTTGGTTGCATTGGTAGGATGGTAGCCAACCTTTTTGTCCCCCTTTTTCACTATACTTCTCTAATAAATGGTGAGAGTGTTTTAATAAGTCCCCTGGCCATCGTCGTAGTTATGATCTCTAGATGAAGACAACTATGTGAGGCTGCTATCCTAGGAGACTGTAGTCAGCATGTATGCGTGCATGTGCGTGTGTGTGTGTCTACACGTATGCGTGCTTGATTTATGAACCACCAAAGCTACAGTGAAGTACTAGGGTGAAAATCACCTACATTAGTAGCAAAGAAATGTCATCATCAATTCCAAGAGGGACTTGTAAACCTGGAGCTAACAGCCAATGGTTTAATTCTTTTAAAATAGAAATTTCTTTAACCTTTCTAGGCGAAACCATATCCCATCTGGAAAAAATGCAAATTTATGGGCAAGAAGAAAAGCTGAGTTGTGGTTTTCATCTAAGAGCCAAATAAAAAATACCCATATTTGAAGGACAGTCTTCTAGGGAGTCTTGAAGAGAAAAGTAGCTTTTCTACTCACATTGCAATCAATTCTAGAGAAACTCCAGAATAGGGAAACCTGTAGGTATTTGATACTTGTTCTATCCTAGGTATGGGGAGAAAAGTCTTCAAAGCCTTCAACTACAGGGTATCATTACTTGTTGACTGAAGGATCCAACACGTATTCAATATTCAACACTGAGGTTCCTAAAACTGGATTTCCAGTACAGTAGGAGACTCCTCCTAAACAGTGAATGAATGAATGAATTAAATGAAAAAATGATATAGTCAGGCCATTATCTACAATTAGAACCCAGATATCAGCTTGAGGAAACTGCCTAATAAAAACAGTCCATTTATAACTAACCCTGTTAACTACTGACTTAAAAAAAAATGAAATCAAAGAGCTGCAGCTTGACTCAAAATAAAAACAAAAACACATAGAGATCATTTTCGTCAAATTTGGGCTTATATTTAGAGATCTACAGACTGGGGGTTAATAGTCCTACCCAGCTTACTGCTTGAAAATGCTAGAGGCATGGCTTCTGAAAGTGACTGTAGAGCAGTTGACAGTGATGAATGCGAAGTGGTAATGAATAACTTCATCATAGAGCAGAGATGTCATGGCTTTGCATACTACTTACTGGACGGAAGGAGTGGAACCCAGCGTTGACTCCGATAATATGATCGACTTTCCTGCTACAGGGTCAGTTCCTGGCAAACAGCAGTGTAAGCCAGTGAAGAAGATTCCTCAGGGGCTAAGACCAGTGGATGGAGCAAAGTCAGAGAGCCCAGCTAGCCTAAGTGGGGAGCTCCTGGTGGGATTGTAGCTGTTGCATTCCTTTCACACAAACGTCCAATCAATGGCAACATAATTAGATGACCATGATAATGGTAATATTTATTGCCATGATAACAAATTTGATAACGGTTCTATTGATCTGTTTTGTTCATTTCCTTCCTCCACTGGAAAGTCAGTCTCGGATGACTCTGACATGCTGAATTGTTCCTTTTTCCTTTCCTTCTTTCTCTCTTGATCTCTCACTCTCTCATTTTTTAATAAGGTATCTTCAGGACTCGAGGATCCAACACTCCTACCCCTCACTATCCACTATTTTGATCTTTTTGCTAGAAAACGTACTTCCTTCTGCTGCTGTTGGAAATGATATATGTCCAACCTGCACTTTAGCACAGCATATGCGCTAGACCCCTCAGAATTTATTAGGTAGTATCTGCGAGGCTGTGCATCATCTTTCATATTATGTTTCCAAAATTGATTCCAAGGAAATCCAGGATTCTCTTAGACAGCTTAGCAACCCTGTATCACCTAGCATCAGATCTGTCTGCTGGCAACATTTAAAAAAAATGGTGGCTTAAATAATATCTTGTGGAATAGAATTCCAAAAGTGAGTCATCGGAGAACGAGGGGCCTTATAAAGCCATCATTCTGCATTTAGCTTCTATCCCCAAGGTCCCCTCATAATTTAGCATTACTGCTGGATTTCCAGCCATCCCGTCAATGTTCCAGGCAGTAAGGAAGGATGGAGAAGGTTAGGAAGGGCATAGTTCTCATTTGAATCATTCCTTGAAGGAGCCTTCTTAAAACTCCCATAAACACTTCCACATACACGTTATTATCCAGAACTTGGTCCCATGACCATTGCTAGCTTCAAGAAAGTCTGAGAATGTAATCATTTGCCTGGGCATATTTTCTAAATACATTGGATTTTTGTTTCTGAGGAGGAAGGGTAGAGAATGGGCCTTGGCTAGGCAACTAGAAGTCTGATGGGACTGTAAGGACTTGTTGCATTAATCTGGATTCCTTGAGCTCACATTTATTCCATACACCAGAAGATAACACCAGGAGGTAGGATCACAGAACATCCGAGAGGAATGGCATAATTTCCGAAATAGCAGAAGACATAGGCAGACCACACCCATGGTCGACACCAAGTCAAAATCAGAAATTCAAAGTAATGTGTCTGACTCAATAGTGGGTTATATTTCCGAGGCCCATTTCTAGCCACATCTTGTAACTTTAGGAGATTTCCCTCTTATCTCTTCTATAGTTCCTTACTTCTTTGTGTTTGGATTGAGAGATCAGAAATCTTCTGTACTTACTACTTGAAGAACTTCCAACCACAACATCATAACATGTGTCCAATTGGCGAATAGTTTACTGAACATGCCTCTTTTAGCGAAGTAACTGTTAACACTCATGGTTATTCTGATATGTAGCCTCCGTATCCAATGTCTTTAGATCTGCTGCCTTTATTGGATCTTTGTAACAACCTTGCAGGGCAGGGGTAGTGTCTCATCTGTGGGAGAACATCTTGATCTGTCTAGATTGTTTCTGCTTCCCCAGTAGCTACAATAGTGCTTAGTATATGACAGTCACCCAACAAATAATTTCTCCCTCTCTTCCATAGTCACCACATGATCAGAGGTGAAAGGGTAATAGGCAGAGGTTGTAGACATGCCCTCTACTCTTAGGTAGCTGTTGATCAGGGATGGGAGATATATAGATAATCCGAGAGAGTTGATTCATCAGCAGGGGTGGAAATTTCACATGGATCCCATATTTTATTGAGCTATTTGATCTAGTGTCATATCTAAGAAGATAGCGTATGTGGGGGGACAGGGAGGGGGTTGGGTGCAGGGTCTGGGAAGGAGGGATGGCATCTTGGCTGATTACTTGTCATCGGCAAGACTCTATTCCATGTAATATACCACGCTTGCAAGGCACTGTTTTTATTCCCTACACCACTCTTAGGTGGCAGTGCTTTATTATCTACGCCAGACTTGCAGGTTAATACTTCTATCCTCATTTTAAAGATGGAGAAACTGAGTCTGAGAGATGAAGAAAGTCGCCCAAGGTCAACATATCTAGTAAATGGCAAAGCTGATATTAAAATCCATATTCTTTTCCACGGCACCACATTGCCTCTCCAAGGAAAAATATCAAAGCAGGACACTTAAACTTTACAGTGAAAAATAGAAGGAAAGCACGGGCCACAGACTGAGCAATGGCCTGGAAATTAGAATTACTGAATTCTGTCTTTCTCCCGACGCTGCCCTAGGACTTGTCTTTATCATCACAGGCTGCCTGCTAAGAGTGCTTTGTAAAGGATCGAGCCTTTATTATTATACAAATACTATTTCTTAATAATAACAGTTATATCTACACCTACACTTCTGCCCTTATCAAATTGAGCTAATAATACTGTTTCTTGGCCAAAGCGATGTAATAATTAATGTGTTGGGAAGTGCATAGAGAACCAGAGATGAGGTGCTTCACTGCTTTGTCAACATGATCAGTTTGCAAAGTGGTTTCGAATCTCCTCGTTGAGCTGCATCCTCTAAATTTAAAGCACCCAAAGAAAGTAGTAGTTATCGTAACGATATCAATCCAATCGTCTATTTGTAGTAAACTTAGTCAACCAGCTGCAGGTTAGGCCAAAGGTTCTAAGCATTTTCTGCCAATTTACTCCTGTGAAGTGTCTAATAAAGACATTAGCAGAGTGAGAGACCATCTGAGGTTAGACCTTTCCAAGAGCCTTTAGAAATCTCTTTGTGAATTCTGCTGCATGCCTTCCTATGTGCATATGTGACCCAGTGCCATTAATATTAATATCCTATTCCTGCGTTCCATTTTCCTCTGGATACTGAGACTTTCCAGTCCAATCAGAATTGATGTGACTGAATCATGTGCTTCTGAAGGATCCTGCCAATTGGCCTCCATCGCACATCCTAAATATCAGAATTGAAACAATCTCTCACTGATCTGTTGTTGCCACATGGCCCTTGGCAGTGCCTAGGAAAGCATCTGATTGTTATTTTTTTTTTAAGATTTTATTTATTTATTTGAGAGAGCGGGCGAGCAAGCGCACAAGCAGGGGGAAACAGCAGGCAGAGGGAGAGGGACAAGCAGACTCCCCGCTGAAGAGGGAACTGGATGTGGGGCTTGATCCCAAGACCCTGAAATCATGACCTGAGCCGAAGCCAGACACTTAACTGACTGAGCCATCCAGGTGCCCACATCTGATTATTTTCTAAGAGAATAGTATAGCATGTATATTTTTAAGTGGCCATCCCAAGTACTTTGAAATAAAGTATCAAATCTAACTTTCCTAGGGCCAAAGAAAAGCTAAGAAAGCCAGCTTTTAGGTACCAGAAGTATTCGGAATTATTTTCTTGTGCTTGGCGTCTTGGTGCAAGAGGTTCCCAACAGACGGTAAAGTGATGGGGAGCATTCTGCTCACACATCTTGGTCACTTAGCCTGGAATTTATAGGTAAAGTGGTAACAGATAGTCACACTCTTAAATGTAATGAGAAAGTGCTAGTGAATAGTTTTTTTTTTCCTATGTTTCCCACCTGGATTTCTTGCCAGCACTCATTTTAGCATCAATTCTGCACAGAATGGTGTGGGGTCCTCATGGATGTGTGTGGCTACAGGGAGTGGGGATGAGGTAAGGTGGGCAGGTGAGTAGGTACAGAATTTCGTTTCTGGAGTAGAGTCACCTGGGTCTAGTTTCCATATGGTGCTTCCAAGTAATCCTAAAGGAAGGATTTTGTTTCACAGAACACAAAACTCTTGAAAATCACTGCACTTTCTCATTTTATTATGTCCCCGAATCATTGAGAAGCTGTTGTTCCCTTTGTATGGATGAGAAACTGAGGCTTAAGCAAATCAAGTTTCCAGGGAGCACCTAACCCAGAAGTTACTTAGTAGCAGCTCAGAATCTGATCTGCTGACTCTAAATTTTGTTGTTGTACCACTAAATTCAGACTCCTTTTTTCCAGACTTAAGTACTAGTAAATTTGAGAGTGGTCTTTTTCCTTTTAGCAGATCCAGACTATAAAGAGTATTTTTGTAACTCTCCTACTTACGTTAATGTGGCACCGTGTGTGTGTGTGTGTGTGTGTGTGTGTGTGTGTCGTAGGTATATCTGAAAGTAAAAGAAAGGAGGACAAAAGCTGGGGCAAAGACAAATGTGGTCATGTTTATATTCTTGGCCTATTATGGGTGTAATATGACGGTGCGTTTTTTGTATATTTTTGTGTCCTGCTTGCCAGATCTTAGTTTAGAACAGCCCTCCGCTCTGTGTAACCGTAAGCAAGTAACCGTACCTCTCTGAATCTTGAATGACCATGGACTCACTAGAAATGAGAGTATCTGCCACCTTCCACAGGAAAAGTAGGCAACGCAGGATTTTGTTGGCCATTTCTTCCTGGGCTGAAGAGTAGAGCAGTTGTGAGATAATGAACAGTCCTCTGAGTGGAGACATTTACTGGACCTCGGCGATGCTCAACTTGACCCGAGTTGTAGTGAGACCTAGGAAAAAAGGACAGCCTTCATGGTTTGAGGAGGAATGGTGTTCCAGGACATGTTGGGGTCAGACAGCTTTAGAATTCTGTTTAGATTGGAGGTTGACAGCGGGAAGATAAGGTTTATGAATCAGAGCAGAAATATTTCTTACTCCATTTCCCCTAATGTATACACCCGATCATGAGTAGTAAAATAATATACAGCCAACAGCCTGTGAAGAAAAGTCTACCCACTATTTTAACTTCAAAATGAAGTTTAACCAATGGGAGAAATAGTATGGGTGCCATTCATTCATTCCTCCTCTTCTTCTTCTTCCTCCTTTTTTTTTTTTTAATTTTTCATTTGATGGGAAACGTTAAGGTCCTGTTAATAACACAAATAGACCAGCAGGATTTGAGATGCAAAGTGTTAAACACTAAGAGCCTCAAATTCTTTATTCGAAATAGAAGATACAAAAAGACCATGTCACACCATAAATAATAATTGTGTGATCAAAGATGTGTGTGTGTGTGTGTGTGTGTGTGTCTCCAGGGATGGCAGGGAGAGAGGAAGTTCATTGGGGTTCACCTGACTTCCACTGCTTTGTGATTCCTGCTTGCTGCCTTCTAGAAGCACTCATGTGTATCAGAGGACAGGCCAAGAGATAATTAAGTGGAAATAAGAACTCCACGTCCGGCCTCTTCAGAAAGAGGCAGCAAATCCTCCTAATCAATTCTGATTTCTACTGGCTTGGTTGCCTAAGGTCAGCGTAATAGTCATTAGAAGAGGTCATGGCGGGCTCTGTGACCTCGATCATCTAAGGTTAAATAATACGTCATTAAAAGGGTCAATCAGAAAAGAGCAGATATTTTCCCTGTGATTCACTTATTTTGCAGAAGCCTCTGGCTTGGAAATTTCTATTAAAATTTCAGATCTCACAGCAGAAATGTTTACACATTGCAGTATGGCCGGATTCAGAGGAAGCTGTCCTGGAGCTGATGAGAAGGGGGGGGGGGTTGTGGTCTTGAGGAGCAAACGGCCATGACATCTGTCCTTCATTCTGGATGAGGAGAAAGGTCACCTCATTTCATTAGATCTTACATGAGGATTTGAAAAGACCACACTAACCTTATGGGAGCCCCTCAGGATAGCACGGGGATGCAAATAGTGGGGGGGAGGGAGAAGACAGGAGGAAATCTTTCTTCACTTCAAGTAGGATCAGAAGTATGAGAAGGAGGAAACCAGGAAGAAAATACTCACAACTCTGTAATAGGTTTGATTTTAGCCTCACCTTGTTGTTACGGGATAGTCCTCACTCCCTCTGGGAAAACTTCACGAGCCACCAAAAATAGGGAAAATCAAGTATAGCTAAAGCTCTAAGATGTCCTTCCAGACAATATTAAAGCAGCACAGAAGACGGGGAAAACAAAAGGAAAAATACTGGCAGTACTGTCCCCCAAATACAGGAACACATTGCATTTTGCTGTATTACTTTCAAATAATTACCTTTAACAACTGCTAAATAGTCCTTAGGTAAAGTTTTTAATTTATTTTTTTAAAAGATTTGTTTACCGGGATCCCTGGGTGGCTCAGTGGTTTAGCGCCTGCCTTTGGCCCAGGGCCTGATTCTGGAGTCCGGAGATCGAGTCCCACATCGGGCTCCCTGCATGGAGCCTGGTTCTCCCTCTGCCTGTGTCTCTACCTCCCTCTCTCCCTGTGTCTCTCATGAACAAATAAAATCTTTTTTTTAGGATTTGTTTATTTATTTGGGGGAGGGGGAGGTGAACATGTAGGGGAAGGCCAGAGGAAGAGAATCTGAAGCAGACCCTGCACTGAGCATGGAGCCTGACCCAGGGCTCAATCCCATGCCCTGAGATCACGAGCTGAGCTGACACCAAGAGTCGGACACTTAACCGACTGAGTCACCCAGGTGCCCCTCTTTAGGTAGAATTTTTTAAGGGTAATTGCCCAGGAAATAGGTGAAAGTAATGACAAATAGCATTTATTATTATGAGTTCCTGGGTAGGCACAGAGAGATAAAGATCTATTTTTGTGTTTCCTTCAGATTCTGCCAAAAACTACTTGTCAGCCAAACAAAAGTGAGATGAAGTAAGTGTTCAGGTATTTGGTTTGAGTTACTGGAGATTTTTGGTGGATTTGATCTTTCACATGAGCTTGCTTTTGCTTAAATGAGCTAGGCCTGAACCGTTGACCATCCCAAAAGCTTTCTACGAGGACGGGAACTAGAGGCTGTTTGTGCAGGTGGATGAGCGGATGGGAGAGGATCGTTCTGTCCCTTTTTGAAGCTTAAGTGCACAGTTTAGGAGCATTACAGACCGAGCAGGCCAGGATAGAAGGCCTGCCTTCTCTCACGGTGGTTACCATCACCTGATGGACCAAGAATCCGTATGTAGAAATGATGGTTTGAGTGAATACAGACATCCCCAAGCCTTGTTTTTTGCTTTACATAAAAAGTTAGGATTTAAGCAAAAACATTACTACTTAGAGGACAATGTGTATTACCTTTTTAAAAAGCAATTTCATCTCTCTCTCTTATTTTTTTTTAAAGAGACTTCAAATGAAGTAAACACTGAGCCAGAGCCAACAGAGTATTTGTACTTCTCCCAAGTTGCATTTAAAAGGAGCTTTCAACGCAGGGGCTGCGTGGTTGTGTTTGTGTGTGTGTGTGTGTGTCTGTATGTGCGTTTGTTTCCTGAGCGCTTACTGCAAACTGTGTGGTGGCCTTTCTTACTAAAAAGCATGTGTGTGTGTCTTTGTGTGTGTATGAAATATCTGAGAATACAGTATTTAGACCCCATTAGTGAAGGTAAAAATGTACAGATAAACTGTATCATTTATGGTTATGATATGGCTACTGTCAAAATAACATGCTATTTTGACAGTTGCTTTATCTTTACTCTCACTGAGTCTACAATAAGAAACTAGTTTCTTAGCAACTAAAATATATTCTCAAACAAGAACATTAAAAAAGAAAAAAGCCCATAAAAGAAAAACTATACCCTGTAGTTGATGTCTGGACCAGCTATTCTTGTTGGGGGGCGGGGTGAGGGGGAAATTGATCTGAAATAGGATGATATCCAGTTGCCGGTCCTGCTGCCTGGGGCAGCATCATTGGCAGAGGCAGCTCTTTCTCAGAGAGTCTGGATGCTAGAACAAGAGGTGGCTTGCAGGAGGCTCGGGGAAGACTTTGTTTTTCCTTTTTCTTCTTCCTTTCAGTGTCTTTAACAAAAAATTATTTTTTATGTGTCCCTTATCTCCTCTGTAAGAAAGTTCTAGAACTAGCACAGGAGTTCTGAAGCCGGAAGCCTTGCATTCAGGTTTGTCATCATTGTGACTGGTGGCCAGTGGTTTATATATTTTGCGATTAGCTACGATCATCATCGGAGTAGGGACTTGGGGGAGCAGAGGGGAATTGACCTATTTCAGGCCTGTGATGTTCTATCCATAAAACGTTTTGAACTTCTCTTAGTGCTACAGGTCTCAAAGGATGGTTGGGGGATCCCCAAGCCCTTTCAGGGAACCGTGAGGTCAAAACTATTTGGATAACAATACTGAGAAACTATTTGCTTTTTTCGCGCTCAGTCTTTGATGAGTGTACAGTGGAGTCTTTCTAGAGGCTCCATGATATATGATATTGCCACGGACTGAATGCACAGACAGGACAATTTGCCTGCTTTCTATTAGGTCACACATTAAAAAAAAGATTTGCAAAATTGGAACACCTGGGTGGCTCAGTCAGTTAAAAGCATCCAACTCTTGATTTCGGCTCAGGTTGTGATCCTAGGGTCGTGAGATTGGGCCCACCTCGGTCTCCACGCTTAGCATGGAGTCTGCTTGAGATTCTCTCTCCCCCTCTGCCCCTCCCCACCTTCCTCTCCCTCTCTCTCTACGTCAATAAATAAAATCTTAAAAAAAGATTTGCAGGGTACCTGGGTGGCTCAGTTGGTTAAACATCTGCCTTTGGCTCAGGTCATGATCCTGGAGCCCTGGGATCGAGTTATGCATTGAGCTCCCTGCTTAGCGGGGAGTCTGCTTGTCCCTCTCCCTTTGCGCCTCTCCCTCTCATGCTTTCTTGCTTGTGCTCTCTCTCTCTCTCTCAAATAAATAAATAAAATCTTAAAAAAAAATTTGCAGAAATGTAAAACACGCCTCTCATTAATTTTTTACTTCAAAATAGTATTTTTCATGAAAACATTTATGTTACTGTGTAATAGCTTATTATTGTTTCAAATGGATTCATAAACCCATTTTTTTTTAGTTTCAAGTTTCTAATACAGTAAATATCAACAACTGTAATCTCTATAAACAAGAACTCTTTGGAGTCCTTAATACTTTATAAGAACGTAGAGGGGTCCCAAGCCCAAAGTGTTTGAGAACCACCGGTTCTAAACACTGATTGTCTCTACCTTTGTGTGATCGGTGGCTTTGGGGAAACACCAGTAATGATTACTTTTCAGATGCTGTGCAGGCTTCAAGGTGGTTCCCCAAGAAATGAGCAAGTTAGAGGTGTCAGCAGTGAGCACGTCAGTTTAGCGTGCCTCAGGGTTTTGTTGCACACCTGTGGTGCTCAGACTCTCAGGTGGACAGAGAACTAGGCCTTAGGAAGGAGCCTGTCCCCATGATTTCTTCTGCTGGCCCCACAGCCCGTGCATTTCTATGGAAAATGGCCTCTAGTGTGTAGGTGCCACCCTACCAAATACTGCGAGCCACATTACCATTCCAGAACAAGATCTGAGAAATAAGACATAGGGGAGAATGCAGAATATGGAAGGAGGAGAGGGGGGAATTGTTAATTAAGCTCTATTAAATATTAATTGAAATATAAATTCAAAATCTCACCAACTCCTGACAGTTATATAATCTAATTAAGTGGTAGGGCCTGTTGCCCCACGGTGTCACTGGGCGTATTAGGGGAATAAAGTGATCTTCTGCTCATAAACACCATGAGGGCTTTATTAATCCAAGGCATTTGCCAATAAAGTAGATGGGGAAGTTGGCAATAATAATAATTCTATGGAACGTGGAAAAATTGAAGGGGCAATTTTGATCTGGTGAGCAGTGTAGTGAATCAGCCCATGTGCTCCGTGTGCGATGGGTCAGCCGGTGTCACTGGGGCGGGGAGGTGAGGCCTACCCATGGTTACGTAAGTCTTTTCTGCTTTGGGGAAAAATCTGTGGTATCCTTGGGGTTGGTGTCAAGTATTTCCCTCCCCTTGAGGGGAGAGATCGTGTGTGTGTGTGTGTGTGTCTGTGTGCGTGTGTCGGCTCGAAAATTTTGAAAGAACGTAACTTGAAAGGTTTTTGGAGATGAAGTTGATTTCTTAATAGCAGAAAGGTGAGGAAGTTGGTGTTTTGCACATTTTTCATCGATGGGGTTGGTGAGAGGCATGAATCCCCTCTACACCGCGAGAGAAAAGTTGTTAAGTAGACGTGCACTATATTGTCTATATGTTTTTGTCTCTTCTGATTCTTTCATAACTTCTGAAAAGTGCACGGCACGGGGTTCTGAGTTTTCGTCAGTGGTGCAACTCCATTTTGAAAACCATTATCCCGAGTTAAATCAGCGGCTCTTTGCGTCTGTTTCTAAAAAGCCTCTAGGTGGACGCTCGGATCATTTCTTGGTACTTGGCAGGGTTACGTGAATTCTCCTGGTTCTTTGGTCTGCTCTGGTTTTGTTGGCGGTGGTTGTTTTGTAGCAGGACCTTCTTGCACTAACTTGTCTCGCATGTGCTCTTGATACCTTGGGCCTCCCCCCTGCCCATTCCTGAGACTGATGTCAGGGTTTCGGAAGCCGAGTTTGCCTGCACGTTCAGATCGCGTCCTGCCCGCCCGGCCGCCTTTGCCCTCGTGTGGTTTTGCCAGCCCCATCTGTGAGTGACACAGCCGGCATGTGGTCGTGCTCCCGCTGGTTCTCGGAACTGAGGGTGGCTCCTCCGCCCCTGGGCCACCGTGGCTGGCTGGCTGGGGCGCGCAGAGTGTCCTAGGATGTGGTGTCAGGCGTTGCTCTCTTCTTACTCCCCGTATGTTAGCAATTTGGCTGTGGTCTCTTTTCTTTCCTTTTCAATTTGGGCCTGGGCAGTTGGCGGAGGAATGTGGATCAAGGCTCCCAGGGTTGGGAGCAGGAATAGATGCTGTGTGAGCAGTCGCCTTACCCTCCAAAGGGGCTGAGGAGCCTCGGAAGAAAGGCCCCCCCAAGAGGGGAGATTTCTGTTTCGCGTGGCCGTGAAGGGGTCAGCATCCTTGGGCTTCCCTGAGGTCAGATCATAAAAGCATTTTCCGCGTGGCTGTTAAGAGGCGTAGGCTTGGGGAAGCGTGTGTCTCGGCGCCTTTCGCGCCTGGGCCCCAGGGACCTCCAGGTGACCCAGCACCTGCTGTTCTGCGGCCTGGGGGGCAGGTGGGGGTGGGGGGAGGCAGAGGCCGGACACCCTTCGAGAACTTGGCAGGAGCTCCCCCCGATTCACTCTGGGGTGTTTCTTTTCTTCAAGCCAGTGCTGGATCTTGGGTCTGTGCTGCTGACGTTTTAGAACATGAGAAAGAGCCGCCGTAGGAGCCAAGTATCTGCCAGACTGTGTCGGGAGAACCTTTATCATTTCTGTCAGATACATCACAACTCGCTTGTCTTACCATACATCTTCCTAAATGTGACAGAATTTTCAGCTGTTATTAATTGAATACTCTCTAATTTAACTGCTTAGCAGGAGAAAGAGTGACTGGTTTGTTTCAACACGTAAAACTGGCATCAACCTGTATGTGAGTCTCGATCCCGTTGCCTTGCCGGGCCCACCAAAAAAAAAAAAAAAAGAAAGAAAGAAAAGAAAAGAAAAGAAGTCTTGATGTGAAGAGGAATGGCTACCCTACATTTCAACAGGGGAACTAAATTCAGTTTATTGTTCTAAAACAAATAGAGGGGTGGGTGTGAGAGAGAGAGAGAGAGACAGAGAGATGCATTAGAGGGATACACATTGGCGTGTGAGCATGTTACGCTCCATCGTTCTTCGTGATAGGTGCGTCCTTCTACAGCTCCTGGAGTCGTGCACAGCTCACCCAGAAGGTTCCATGGCACGGTGGATCGCTTTCACCCGAAGGCTTGCAAGGGTGGACTGGCTTCCTCTGCCTTGATCTTTTCCCAGCCGTGGACCGAGAGCAGAGAGCCCTGCACATCTCTCTGTAATGTCAGATGTCGCGCTAAGAATTAAAAACCCATCTCCATGAGAGAAATTAAGAGATTATGATTGAAGGAGCTCGGGGTGCATTTTGAGAGACTAAACACAGGCTTTTCTCCCCTTGGACCTTTGGTGGAAGAACAAAGGCTGGTCACCCAGCAGCTTCTGCAGCTGCCCCCCAGAGAAACAGAAGAAGATTCCGATTCCTGGATCGACGGAGAAACCGGTGCATCAACTGGACAGCCCCCCCCCCACCCCAACCCTGGTGTGGATTTTTAACATGTATTTTTGTACACATAACTGTGGGATTTTTTTTTTTTAAAGGGGAGATAGAAAAATGCACTCAGTGCCAGAACGCCTCTAGGTACATGTACAACATGTTCTTTTCTTAAATGAATTCAGAGCGTGACAATAAGTAGGAGCCAGACTTGGCTTGCACGGAGCACCCTCCGCAGTGAAGTAAAGTGAGACAAAGGATCGTGTCCCCATCTCGGCCATGAAGGTCAGCGGAGTGTGCGCTCCGGCACTTTGCAGAGATGGATGAGAGTCCAACACCCGGGACAGAGAAGAGCATACCTCTAGTCCTTCGAATCGCCCATCATGGGACTATTAGCTTGAGCGTTCTGGAAAATATTATTACCCCCAGGGCGCCATGTAACTCCCTGGCTCCTGACAAGCTGCCAACGTGGCTCTCTCTGGGCTGCAAAGTTGGAGCTCCCCTGGCAGGCTGCCAGCGTTTTAAGAAGGCTCTGGGGGCCCAAGGTAGTCTCCTGGTGCCAGTCAACATTCATTGTAAAACCCAATTCAGAAGAAACTCCCCCACATTCCCCTCTGCCCAGAGCTAGCTGGCATACAAGGGCTGTCTACGCTGGCACGATGCCTCTTATTTTAGGGGGCCGGCTTTTGCTTCGGGATGGCATGGAGAAGGGGATTATTTGCACTGTGGCTTTTGATGTAAGCCATCATTGTCATATTATATGAATAGCATTGCGCGGGGATGGCCGAGCACAAAGACTGGCCCCCTTCCCTCCCTCATGCTGCCCTGTGTAACCCAGGTCCTGTCTGTCACAAAAAGGCTTATGGATTTTTCACCCCCTCTGTAAGGTCTTATGGAAAACGGTGGCCTCGGTTGAAAAAAAACCTCAATTTTTTAAAAAGGCCCCTTTAATTTGGGCCTTGCAAAACATGTTAAAAATTAGAAGAGTGTTTTTTTTTCTTCCCCCCAAAGAAATAATTTACACATTTTTACACAGAACTGCCATACACATATGCTCACCATCATATTTATAATTACTTTTTCTTTGCGGTCATTTAAAAAAAAATTACCCTTGGCCACGGGGTTTCTTAAGCTACCCTAACGCTGCCTGCTTAGTCCAGAGATGAAAAAAAGCATCACATAAATTTCAGGCACTCAGAGTAGAAAGCTCTGTAGTGAAAATACCAGAACCATAAAATCCACTCACTAGAGGAAGACTGAGTGGAGAATTCCTGGTATGTCTCTTAGCTCACCAGATCCAGTGTTTATAAGACAAATGGAGGAAGGTAATGTATTTAGTGCAAACTCTGGATGTCTGTATACTTATTTATAAATATATGCGTTTAGGCTTATCATGACATATGAGCATATGTGCAGAGAGGAAGGGTAGAGATTGGGATCCAGAGAATCCCTAATGTGGTAATACAACAAAAATCATAATTCAAAGAGTTGTCAAAGATAAAGTCTAGATGAGGAGAAAATTTTTTATATTTATGTAGCAACTCATTGAAGAGCTCGACACTCATAGGTCAGTGATGCATCGGGAGCTGCAGCGGGATTTGGAGTCGGTGGAGTGGAGGTGGTATGTAGCCGTATTTCTGAAACTCGTTGGTCTAGGCTTTTTTGGTCAAGAGGAAGATGCATCAAAAATTTATAAGCCCCCTTCTTCTGCTCCCAAGAACAGACGAGATAGCGATGAACAAGAAAGAGGACACCATGGCCCCCATGGGACTCAGATTCTTGGAGGGGAGACATATAAAAACTAGGTTGGGGTTCAAGGATATAAACCTGATGAGGGACAGTGAAATCTTTCAGGGGCTGACCATGACTTTGAGGTTCAGTTTCAAAGAGTACAAATGAAGAAGAAGTCGTGAAACATTTTAATTTTTAGAGAATGTTAACACAGGGACACCTGGGTGGCTCAGTCATTAAGTGTCTGCCTTTGGCTCAGGTCATGATCCCGGGGTCCTGGGGTTGAGCCCCGCATTGGTCTCCCGGCCCATTGGGGAGCCTGCTTCTCCCTCTCCCTTTCCCTCCCCCACCCTCCCAACTTGTACTCTCTTGCTCAAATAAATAAAATCTTAAAAAAAAAAAAAAGTTAACACAAAACCCGAATGTTCTAAGTGAACTGCATTGTAACCTCATAATAACAGGCCCTAACTTTGTGGGCTCAACTCTTGGACTCACTGAAGATTCATGTTTTCTGTTACTATCTGAAGTGTGACCAGTGAGGGCATACAAATGGGGTGATCAAAAGATTATAAGCAGTAGCCCCAAAGTAATGTCTCACCTTCCAAACTCCCTGAGAGAGGTTTAAGGACTTGAATGGGGCTCTCTCACCCACTCTTACAATCACATAAATTATCTCACCCATTTCACATAGCTGGCCCGTGAAGTCAGTGTGTTGCACCTGCAGTCAATTGGGTATTGACAGAGAAGGAAGAAAAGGGTTTTTAAAAGGCATTTTTCCAAGCTGGTTTAAGCCTTTAAAAAAAAAAAAGAAAAGAAAGAAAAACCCACTTCTAAATCATGCTGTTCCTGTTTTGTAGCCCAGCCTGCTCACACTCAGGCTCTCACACCAGGTTGTGGTGACCCAGTGAAACCCCCTGAGGCCTGTGGGCCGGGCCCAGTCGGGTCTGAAGGCCCAGCCCAGGGTCTGTACCTCTGCTGAGCCGGTCAAAGCAACCCTCTGGGTCTGTTGGGATCTAATCAGACTTAGTGTACTTCTGTGTCTTTCACTACAGCGCCAGGACTTTTATAATTTAAAATGGGCTTTCATGGCTTTTGAGGGACTTGGGCTTTGTAGACAAGCTGAGCTCTGTGACACGTGGGATGATGAGTCAAGCAGCGCGTTTACTCAGACCATCCGGTTGGTCATCGGAGCCTCAGCCACGGCCCCCTCACGTTTATGCAGCATTTTATGTTTCACAGCAAGTTTTCCTCTTTGGTCCTACAACTCGTCCGTCCGCCACCACCACCACCCCCGCGCCGCCTCCCTCCCCCATCCCAGAAGCCCATATTATTTTGCCTCTTAGAGAATCCAGTCTGCATGTGGGGCTTTGTGTTCACAAAACACCCTTGGTTATTTTTACCACTTCAATGGTTGTTTCAGACAACCACTGTTTTCTTGTTCATTATTGCTTAAATATATCATTGCATGGTGTCATGGCTTATGGCTAATAAAACTCCCACTCTGAGTGACTGCAGCCCGGCTTGGTGGGAAGTGACATTGCAAGCTGCAGGCAGACTCTGAAGTGGCAGGTTTTAGATGTGCCCTGATGCTGGGGATTGATCTCAGCTGCACGGAGTCGAGGACACGGGAAAAGCAGGTGACACAAGGGTCCCTGCGTAATGATCCCTCCTGGAGCATGGGAGGAAGGGGGGACTCCCAGGGCCAGTGGCCGGGTGCAAACCTGCCTCTCCTCGCTTCTTTCTTACTCCGTCACCTTCAGAATCCATGATACAGCCTTTCTTTTCCCTCGCCAGCAACCAGCCAAGTGCAAGTGCGCACGTTGAGGTGGAATTAGCCTCCTCGAAGTGCGCAAGTTCAGTGACTGACTTTTTTTTTTCTCCTCGCTCTCTTTTCCTGCCAGTGGTCGAGATGCTCGAAACTAAAATCTGTTTCTTTTTCCTTTCGGTGGAGTCGATTCTGCTAGCATGTCTTGAGTGCCCGGTGGAGGCTCTCCTAGCTCAGTGCCTAGCACCTAGTAGGTGCTCACTGAGTACTTTCTGAATTGCTAAATGAGGGGAGCACCAGGCTCCGTGGAGGGATGAGGAAATGTAGGGGGAAACTGAGTTCCAACGCAGGCAAAACCAACCTCTGCTTAAGAGGAGTCAGGACGGATAGTGGCTTGCACTTGGATGTAGGGTTACCCTTAACTGTGAGCGGCTGCCCCAGGCTTTGGGGCAGGGGCTGCTAATTATATTCTCTGTCTCTCTCTTTTTTTTAATTTTATGCAGCTTTGCCATTGCCTTTTAGTTCCTGTGGACGATAACACCCTTAAACATGTTATTTTATTCTTTTGAAGTAAGCTCAATGCCCAACGTGGGGCTTGAACTCATGACCCCAAGGTCAAGTGTGGCACGCTCTACCTCCTGAGCCAGCCAGGTGCCCCTCTATTGTCCTCGACGCAGGCACTTTGTTAAAAGTCATCAAGCCCAGCAGCTCTGAGTTGTGCGCTTTTATTTAATGCATCCTATACCGCAAGAAAAACGTTTTCTTGAAGGGTAGCGTCCGTTCTCGAGTACCTGACGATCTAATAGATGGAAGGTGGAGGTAGTAACTGAAACACAGGCAGTAGATTATAATGCATTTGACTGAACCCAAATTCTAGTAATGTGCTGTGATAGCAGGGTCATTCCAAGCTCCGCCCTGATGTGTGGCATTAGCAGGTTTCGGGGCGGGGGTCACCTGAAGCTGAAGTCCCCAAGTCTAACACACAAGGAAGTCCACATTCGGTGCCTGTCTCCTGCCCATGACTCAGAAGCCTGGGTGGCTGGTTCAGCTTTGTCTGCTGGCTCCCATTTATGATTTTTTTTTTTTAAAGAAGGAAACATAAGGAAAACATTTGCTTTGACATTGAATCCACCCCCACATGTAACAGTAATTGCAGGCCCTGGAGGGGAAAAAAAAAGTATCATTCCAATTTGGGGCCAACCAGCCTTGACAATATTGTGTTAAACCTTCAGAAGAGACGAAGCCAAGCTGCAGCGAGGCAGCCCTGGCGCAGGTGGACAGTTGGGGGCATGGGGAAGCGCGGGCTAGGAGAAGCTTCCAGAAGCAAGAGATGTGAGGGCACCCACGGACCTTTCCGAGGCAATTTCAGGGAAGACCCTAGTCTTAGCCCTTGGAACGGCTTGTGCTGCTGACCCCTTGGGTTTGGGGCTGTGAGCTAGTCAGATGCCCGCTTCCCAGGATAAGATACCACCACTTGACCTGCGCTTGGAGCCCAGATCTCCCAGAAATGACAGCCATAAAAGCACCGCACAACCAGGAGCCTCTGCAAAGTCCCCAAGCACACATGCTTTCTCTTCCAGTCTCCGTGTGTCTGTAAAAGTTCAAATACTGAGTCAAGTTTATTGTTTCTATCTCGTTTATTTTAAGTATAGTTTTACACTTTATTATGTGCAGTGACATCTTAAATGGAGCCTGTCACTCCGTCTTGACTACTGCTAGGGGCTAGAGCCACTTACCATGTCACACGTTTCGGCAGCCCTGATTAGCGGTATCAGAATGAGCAGCTCAGACTCCACCCGCACCCCCGCCCCGAAATCGGGCCCCTGTTTACACAAAGGAAGATGCTAGAACCACGGGATTCTGTATCTCAAGGGAGAGGGATTCTAAACTGATGAATTTGGGGGTTGCACTTCTTTCCCCCTTCCCCCTCCCCTTCCCCCTCTCTCCCCTCCCCTCCCTTTCTGTTTCCCTCTGTCCCTTTTCCAGCTTTTCTGAGAATAATAAATAAATTAAAAGTAACTCCCCCTGATCCCCCCACCCCCAGGCATGTTTTCTCTCTCTTTGAGAATAACATTTTTGAGGTTAAGTCTTGCCCCGAAAGGGCAACAATAAAAAAAGAAATAAATAAACCCGACACACACAAAAACTTTCTTTCCTTCATCGCACTCCTCCCCTCCCCAGGTCCCTTTCTGTAGCCCCGTCATTATGCGAGGTAGCCTAGAGTAATTTGAATATTTCATTCTCCCGGCTGCTAATGCAGCATGCGTTACAGATGGTACTGCTCCATCCTTCTGGACCTGGTTCAATTATAAATGAAAGTAGGGAGCTGAGATTTGTCTTTTTGTCTCTGCTTAGTTGGAATAACACAATAAAGCTTGATGGGTAGGAATTTCTCAAACTGCCTCTGTCGCTGGGACGTGCCCCATGAGCTCTCTTGGTGGCACCCACTTTGGAAGCCGAGTGTGTAATGGTCATGATTGTTTTTTGGGGGCATATTTCCTTTCCTCTCACTTGGACTAAGGCGTGTTATGCAAGTACAAGCGGCCTTTGCCCCCCTCCCTGCCTTTTTCTTGCTCTTTCCTCTTTCTCATCAATTCCTTGGCTCTGACTCCATGACTTATTCAAGAGCCTTCAATAAAGCCACTTCCCCACTCTGTGCCCTTAAAAGTCCTGTCCCGTCACATCGTGCCGCTGAAGGACACATTCGTGGTCAGGGACGAGGATTTTTCTTCCCATGAACGCATGTATACCCAGATCACCAAGTCAGTATGTAAAAATAGGACACGTGTACAGCAATTTATGCAAACTTATTAATGTAATCTCATATGCACATATTTATCAGACACTAGTAGTATTTTAAGTGCATGTGTGTACATGTGTGTGCATGCACGAGCATGCCAAACGACTTGAGCTTGGTGTGTTTTGGAAGTCTGAAAAATAAACACTGAATATATTCTTTTATCGGGGTATTACTGTTATGAACATTTAGGTAAATAGAAAGCAGGCTGTTTACTCGGGCTATGTATATTTGGGATCAGTGTAGTTTTTTCCCTCTCCACCCCAAATGCATGAGTGTTAAGTGTTGGGCAAATGCAGTGTCACCTAGAGGAATGAGTGGCTCACATATCTCTCAGCTATTTCAAAAAATGGAGGAAAAACATTAACCATGTTTCTTTTACAGTGATTGATTGATAATTCATGAGATTATTATTATTTTTTAAATTTCATTGTGGGAGCATCTGGGAGGCTCAGTTGGTTAAATATCCAACTCTTGATTTAGGCTCAGGTCGTGATCTCAGGGCTGTGAGATCGAACCCCACATTGGGCTCCATGCTCAGTGGGGAGTCTGCTGGGGATTCTCTCTCCACCCCTTTCCCCTGTTCTCTCTCTTTTTTTTAATTTTTAAAATCTTTTTTTTTTTTTCAAGATTTTACTTATTTATTCATGAAAGACAGAGAGGCAGAGACATAGGCAGAGGGAGAAGCACGGAGACACGACATGCTTTTAAAAAATAAAGTGTACTTCGTTTTCATACTGGTTTATGACAAAACATTTTTTGGAGGTGACCTAATAGTGGAAGAGCTGGTTCTCAAGTGTGCTGCAGATGGAGTCCTCCGTGGGTCCCAGTCCACCTTGATTCCAGCTCAGCTCTGTCATCCTCTTAATATGAGGTGAGCAAGAGGTAAAAACTTGGGACCTAAACGGAGTTAGAAATGCCACTGTTCCCTGTTATTTAGGGAACTGAAATAACGTCATTGCGACAATTTTCTAGGAACACAACAATTAGAAATGTTTAATAACCTGTGGTCACTTTCATACAACTAATTATCTTGGACTCACTTTCTGCCAATAAAAAAATCTTGCCAGAGAAATGAAATTGGAGTTCCTATTTTTAGCTAGCTTTAATTTGTCAATCATTGCCCTACTTTTCTCTGGTGGTTTGAGCTAAACTGAAAAATAATAGCAACAATACTAATATTGGTGTACTTATTTTCAGTGTCCAAAGTACTTTTTGTATATATTATCTCTGCTCTCACCCTCACAATGACTCTGGAGAAGTGTTTTGCTTGTCTTAGTTTATGGATTGGAAGAGAAGCTTAGGTTAAACAATTTAACCACAATCACAATTCAAATAAGTGAGAATGTGTTAGGATTAGGCCCAATGGTAATAGAAACCACAGTCATCCCATTGCGAGAAACAGAAGACAAGTGTAATCTTCTGACGTATTCATGATCCAGAATGGCTGCTCACGCGCCAGCCCTCCACACACATTCCAGGCATCAGAATGGAAGAAAGGGTGAAGATGAGGAGCAGACTTAACTCCCTTTTAAGAGGACTTCTTAGGCTACCAGCTATATTTCCACTTGTATCCCATTGATGAGGACCTACTGATATGGACACTCTTGGTTGTAAGGAAGAGCCTTGGAGATGTGGCGGCGTGGGAATGCTTGGGCAAGTTTCTGAAATAGCGCTGCACCTGGGTTTAGAAGAGAAGTAAAAGCCTCAGCCCCCAAATATCCCTTGACCCTCGACCAGGTATGATAGATGAGGTAGTCACTTTTATTGTCTAGAGCTGATTTGGAACGTAGGCATCGTGTTATACCTGAGAACCCGTTCGCTAATGGAAAGACAAATCCTGATTGTGTTCATGAATGTTTGCTAAATTGGTGCGACGAAACGTGTTCATGGTGAGGCACGTGGGGAGGCGGTGTGCTTCCAGAAGCCGCAGCAAGACAAGGGGCTGACCCTGTTCATGCCACAGGCGGCCAGTCCATGGCCGGAGTGACCTGCAAGCTCTGGTGTAAATTCTTCAAGTTAACTTGCTGTGCTTCTAGCAGAATTTTTAAAAAAAGAAAAAAAAAAGTAGCTGTTAAATCCACATCCCCCCTTGGTGTTACTTCGATTGAAATCATAAAAAGAATGGTTTATAGGATTGCGGAGATTTATAGGATCAACTCCTTGGTTTTCTGTTGCCAGTGGTCAAGGAACCCATATGCTCCATGTAGCCTCCATGGAGAGGGCTTCTTATTGCTGACTTTAGTCTTGAAGGGGGAAAAAAAAATCCGAGTTTCCAAGTACTAGGGCACGTCCTTTTTGCTTTGTAGCTCAAATATCGCTCAAGTCATCGTCCATGAGCTGGGCAAGCAGGGTGTCTTCTCTGCGCTTTGTCATTTGAATTAACTGCCCCAAGGGCTTTGGAGTCACAGTGCGCGCACGCACACACGTCATGGGTCCTGATGGCCGGCCGGTAGCTATCTTTTACTTATTTATTTTGTATTTACTTTTAAGATTTTATTTATTTATTCATGAGAGACACAGAGAGAGGCAGAGACACAGGCAGAAGGAGAAGCAGGCTTACTGCGGGGAGCCCGATGCAGGACTCGATCCCAGGACCCCGGGATCACACCAAAGGCAGGTGCTCAACCACTGAGCCACCCAGACACCCCTGTATTTTATTTATTTATATATTTTAAAGGCTAAGATGAACACAGAGCACCTATATGATCGTGACAGAAAGCATTTTGTGTATGTCTGTGTATCTGTATACTGTTTCACCTTATACATCGCATCAGCCTCTTCCTATGATTTTCCTTAGGTCACAAATCCATACAGTGTTTGACACTGTAGCTTGCTCTAATATTTTTGTTGCAGTGATGTGGGGATGACCACATTACTCACGAGTGAGCGCCGCTGGTCTCTTCAGGATGTCAGGAGAAACTTTATGGTGCTGCCGGCACCATCACATATTTTATTTAGACCACAGATGTTCAGTCCCATAATTTAGTTGTCTTATTTTGTTACATTTCCAGCCTCATTGTTTTCCCTTTTATTTTGCCTTTATAATTTTATTAGAATTTGCCCAAATAACTATAGTCTGCCTATGTTGAAAAAGACTCATCAATTGTGGCGACATTGGTGCCCAGATCTACATATAGTATAATTTGAGATGCGTACTGACATGTGGTTCGATACAAGACCTTTTTCCACTGTCCTGTAATGAAATACTTAGGTTAGCGTATTTCTTTACCATTGTCGAGACTACCATCTATTATGTCTAAAGACGCTACTCCTATATTTAAGGTGTTTTTATTTTTCATTTTGGTTAGGCAAGTTGTCATAATTCTAATTCTTCTGTGAATTGGTCTTCTTCCTTTGGGAAGGGATTTTCCAGCACTGAAAGACAGCTCTCCATGTAGTTACAGATTTAAAATACTCTTCCTCCACCCTGGCCTTTGTAGTGTAGTTGCGTCTGCCAGCAGCTCCGTATATGGTCATCAACAGTATATGGTTATTGATTTAACCCTCCGTTGGAGGAACACATGGAGATAATGCCTTGACACGAATTGGCAGGTGGTATAAAGACATATATGCATACAGTTCTGCTCTTAATTCACCCATGATTTTGTCTCTGCCCAGCAAGATTAAATGTTACCTGTAAAAAATTTGTCTTGGGCATGTTGTGTCCGTGTGTGTATGCGCACACGTGTGCCATGTGCAGTAGAGTGGGCAATAAATGGCCTTTCCTGATGGAAAGAAACAGGACACTTTTGCTCTGATTTCTTTTGCAAACTGGGCCCAGGAAGGGGAACAAGGCGCTGTATATCTCCCAAGGTGATTGGCTCCTGTTAATGACTCCCTTCCGGCGCCAGATTTGGGGAAGGAGCAAGCAAATCCTTACTGGAGTCGGCGAACTGCTCAAAATGGATTTCACCTCGTGAAAGGCAGAGAGAAAGCAGCTAACATTTCCTGGATGCCTTCTGTGTGCCAAGCACTCGCCTAATGACTTCACACGTGTTAACTCGTTTAAACCTGATGGCGATTGTGCCCGATAAATGGGGTTTCCCTCCCGGTTTACAGATGAGGAAACAGTCCGGGCCTTTGAGAAGTCAACTAAAGTGGCCTCAAGTCAGACAGCTAAGAAGAGGCAGAGGAATCAAAATTCCACTTAGGTCTGATTATGAAGCCATCCGGTTTCTAGGGCCCCATGGAAACTTGTGTCACTGTGAGTCAGGTAGGCTCCTTCTATCAGGGTGGGAAATGCCCCCCCCCCCCCCCCCCCGCCCAAAATCTTGTTGTGTGAAATCCTAGCGATGCCTTTATGGGCTAGACTCTGATGCTGCTTACCTTGTGTTTATGAGCCCGTTTCATGCCCCTAGCAAAGTCCTGTATGCTAGAAGAAGCAAAAGAAGGGTAAGGTGTGGTCCCAACCCTTGGATGGGTGACTCTGTGTAGACAGTGAGAAAACAGCATGTAATTGGTGGGCCTGATGATTTGTCACGGAGCCGGAACTCATGGGGTATCGGGGGTCACTACTGAGCTGTGCGCTGTGGTCCAGAGAAGACCTGGAGAAGCACAGGAGGGTGAGAGGAGCACAAGGCTGGCTGAACAGAGCCCTACAGGGACGCTCTCCATGTGGCTGGCTGGAGGGTGCAGAGAGGACCTTGGAGGATTGGCTGGACGGAGCTTGGGTGGATGCTAGAGAAACCAAGCATCATCATCCTGCAGGTAGAACAAGAGGAGCATCGGCCTGGCCTGGCCTGGCCTTCCACGGTTCTCGAAGCACTCCTTACCGCCGCCTCTCTTACTGAGGTGTGCTGGTTATCCTTCTCACCATGGTCATTGTTGTTGCCCGGATGAGAAGCACTGGCCAAGCCCTGCTCCACCTCATGCTGTGCTCTGCGAAGGGCTCCAGAGGCACTGCGCGAGGGACGCCGGGCTGGGCGCAGCAGCTCTCCACCTGCTCAATGTCCCCAGCTAATGATGCGCAGACACTTGACATTATCCCAAGTCTTCTGATTCCAGTTTGGATCTAAACAGTAAGGGCTCTTCTAGAGTTTGATACCCTGTCAGTGGGTTCCAGTTTACGAATGGGTTGTATTCTAGACTCTTGCAGTCTCTTCTAGTGCTTATCTCCTGACAGTGGCCCTCTCCTTTGCTGCAGGTGTGACATGGCTCGATTCCCAGGCCCAGACATAGACGCCTGCTGTAAGATCAGGTGTGCCTTGAGTAGGTTATGCTTGTCCTGTTTTGGTTGTATCAGATCACCATTTACAGAATCATCTTTAATTAAGAAAATACACGAGGCAGGACCGGCTATATAATGTGTTGGGGCCGAGTGCAAAACAAAAATGTGAATCCCCACGCTCAATAATTATTAAGGATTTCAAGATTTCGACCTTAGAGCATTAAACCAAACGCAGCGTCCTTCTGAGTCCGGGGCACTGTTTGACTGTGTGGGGCCTCTCATCCAGGGGGCTGGCCCTGTTTGGAGGTTTGGCTTAGGATATAAGGAATACCTTCTGTCCTAGAAACGTAGCAGGGCCTCCCAAAGCAGGGAGTGGAGAGGAGGCATGTGCACGCATCGGGGCTGAGAAGGAACAAGGTTCAGGGTGTGGGATAGACGTGGTTTCTTGGGTCTGCCTGTCCGGGTAGATGTACCAGGAACGTGTTAACTCTCCATTGCATAAGAAGAGATAGCTCTTTATTAGTCATTCCTGAAGAATTCTGATTTGGAGCAAAGGAGAGAATGGGTAAGTAGGAGGAATCACACATCGAAAACAGGGTTCTGTGCTCACTGCCAACCCAGATCTGGTTCAGTTTCAAGTTTGCAAGTTTATTATTGTAAGTGGAGATAAGGCCCATAGTTTTATGTAGAAGTCCCAGCACCTTCCACGTGTATTTCTGGGACAAAAACAGATGTGATAGGAATTTACACAGAAATCACATCTGCCACTCTGGACAATTAAAAGAAACATGAAATTGCAGCTGAAACCACAGGGTATTTAAATAGAACAAGATTTCAAATGAAGGACTCATGTTGTTGAACCAGAATGTGGTTTAACTCCGCATCTTCTGAAGGAGGGAGTAGTTTTGTGGGGTTTGTTTTTGTTTTTCCATAGGTTTGGGAGTTTTGTGATTGTCGTTGTGTTTTAACATGAGTAGACGTGCCCACTCCACAAAGACAACTCTTCTCATTCTGGGGGAGGCTAAAAATCTGTACATTTTTGAATCCTCCTATCAAAAGGGACATGGAAAAAAAAAATCCTAATATTTATTTCACACCAGCCATGTACAGGGGGCCCACAAAAGCCACAGACAGAAAGTCCTGCCAACTTTATTTTACAGTTGAAAAAACAAGCTCCAAGATGTCACCCACGGCCTTCATGCCAGTAAGCGACACAAAGGGGACTTGAATTCTAAGTCCAAAGCCCGTGTTCCCCCGCCCACCCCCCGGCACACCAGATCACCCCTCCCATCTCAATTCCAGCCTGGGAAGCCAGAAGCAGAGGAAGGAACAGAGCCTGCGAAGTAATTCAGCCTCTCAACCTTGTAGGAACTGAGCCATCAGGAGCAGGCCCTGCTGTTAACATTCTCTCGGTCCTTGTGGAGGTGGAGTCCTGCTTTATAACTTTGCATTTGCTCCCTGAAACGTTTCCAAAATGTGATTTGGATTTACAGCTCCCATCTCCTTCCCTCTGTGTAAAACCCTGTGGTCCCCAGTAGGATGGCTTCCCCCAGGAAGAACAGGTGCCTAGAGCAGAGTAGCGCAATCGAGAGGAGGCCTGTGAACTCTCCCATAAAAGAAATTTCACTTGCTTGCCACTATCTTTGCCCATGCTACTCTACCTCGCTGCCCCCTGACCCTGACTGTTATTCGTGTGAGATAAGGATGCTTTTAGTGTGGAGTCTGTTCAAATCGGTTTCAACCTCAGGCCCATTGCCTTCACCTGCACATGTGGTTTGATTCCCTCACAGATAAATTGGATTTGCCTGCTCACGGTTTTGAGGGGATCGTGAAGAATCTCGCAGAGGTTCAGTTAGACTCTGGCCCTAATCATGGATCTGTACCCTGGGTTCCTGTCATTCCCTGACCCCTACAGAGCCGGGGAGTGGGCGGGGAGACACATTCCCTTTGCTATCAGAAGTGGCTCCATCTCTGACCCATGTTCCCTAGGAAGGAAAGTAAGAAACAAAGGCATTAGGCTCGGAAGACCCCTATTTAAAGCAGGGAAGGCATAGTCTCTTCTCGGTTCCTCACATAAAGGAGGCTCAGTGTGTCGTTTATTAGCAGAGCTGGTCTTCTCCTACAGGGCTGTTTGTAAGGATCACATGAGGTGTATTGTGTGTGCTGTACAAATAAAAATGACATCATCCTAACCAGGAAGCTGGGGCTTGGTTTGGCAGTCTAGGGACTTGTGCCACACGTGGACCTTAAGCCAGTTTTTATTACAATGGCACCAAATGAAATTGTTCATGAATAATTGTCCTGTAAGAGAAGAGGCGCTTTATTCCTGAAAGGGAGTTGGATCCAGTTGCTGCCATGATGCCCCACCTCCTCCATTCTTTGTAAGAGACAGCATCCACGCGCACCTCCACATACTGTCCCCGCTCCCCTGCCCCTGCTTGCACCCCTGCCTTTTCACAGCAGCTCGAAACAAGGTAATGGGCTTCAGAGGAGTCTACACATACCCAAGCCATCCTTCCCTCTCTGACTGCCAGGATTTTTTTTTTTAAAGATTTTATTTATTCCTGAGAGACACACACAGAGAGACAGAGACACAGGCAGAGGGAGAACCAGGCTCCACGCAGGGAGCCCGATGTGGGACTTGATCCTAGGACCCAGGAATCACGCTCTGTGCCAAAGGCAGGAGCTCAACCACTGAGCCACCCAGGCACCCCGAAGCCCAGGATTGTGCAGAGGACTCGTACCTTGAAGAACTGGACTTGGGTGATCCGTGTAACCCTGGATTGAATTGAGCTTCTCTGAGCCAATTTCCTGAGTTGGGTATCTGTGATCTACTTCTGAAGATTGATTGGGGGGGGGGGGTCGGTCAGGTGCGATATGGAGATGAGGTAATATGCAAGTTCTTGGTAGAGCCTGAAGCGCTTTGGCAGAAAAGAAGTTCAAAGGAGTCAAAGGCTGTCTCACACGCTGTGTCGTTTTAGAAAATGGATCGTTTTCCAGAAACATGTCTTAATCACCAAGATCTTTAAAAATGACCTAATGAACCCCTCCCGAGTGCCATCCCCCCTTTTCACAAAGCAAGGAGAGTCACTTGCCCACAGTCACAGAGTTGAAGAGTGACCAACCAAGTATCTCAACCTCAGTGGGAAACCAGCGCTTTTCCCCTGGAGCCAACCCACGACGGCCCAGAGCCGCCTCCTGTGCTCCAGCTGTCCCAGCCTCGCAGTCTGGTGGACATTTCCTCCCCTTCGTGACCGAAGCAGGTTAGAGCCCTTCTCTTCCCTCTTCCTGCTGTGCTTGGCTGCCCAGATGTCTTGCAGACTGTGCCTGCAGGCATTGCGCATCAAGGTGGCTCCACTGTTTTCCAGGCTCTTCTCTACGCTCGGTCAGGCAATTGATGCGGTGTGCGCAGGCCTCTTCTTACTGCTCTAAGCTTGGAAGCCCGTCTCCATCTCTACCAGTTGATGCTGACAGCTTGGAGAAAGAGCCTTTCTGAAGCCAAGCCCTTAGTATCACTGTGTCTTTCGATGCCCCCGACTCCCTTACTCAATGTGCAAGGAAGGTTCTGGTGTTCATCACACTGGTGCGAGAGGTGTGCAGAGGAGGCGAGGAGGTCTCTGACCTCCCAAAGAGGGACACAGGCCAGTACAAGCAACATTTGTGCACTTGTACATTCCAAAGACTGCTGCCCCTCTGTATTTGGCTGGTCCTTTCAGCAAAGCAAATTGCAAAGTAGGGACCTCTCTCTCCATCCTGTTGCCTTAGGATGTCAGCTTTCACAAGAGGGGCACGCTTTTCTCCCACAGCTCCTGGGGGCCCTTCTCTCCACCCTCCCTGGTCCTCTCAGCCTTCCTTTTCCCTGAAAACCTTGAGGATTTGCAATACTCCCTCACCAACATCTTCAACCAAGGGACTGCCAGGGGATTTGAGTGTTTATTGCTTTTTTTTTTTTTCCTCCGGGATTGGAACAGCTCCGACCAGTGACTATTTGAAAAACATAGAAGTATATATATAGTTTTTTGCTTATTATCGAAAGGAGAATAGAGTTTTCTTGCAACTAAATGAGAACTTGATATCTTTCTTGCCCCAGGGGTGTGTGTGTGTTTGGGGGGAAGGGGAATCCAGCCTCCCCTTCCCCACCATGGCTGTCTCCTGGTAGCCAAAGCTGATGTTCAGAACCACACCAAGGGCGGCAGGTTGCCTTTCATCAAAGGCAGACGTTCAGTAATTAGCTTCTACCTGCTTCTGTCTGTACCCTTTGCCCAGAGGGCTCCCCCATGGGTCAGTCTGTCTGCTGTCTGCAAACGGCGTTTGTTTGTCTGGAACGCAGAAGTCCCTGCACTTGACGATCACGACAGTCTTTCTGTCTTTTCTCTTAAACAGCTTCTTTAAAGCCCCTGGAGACCCTTAAAAAAAAAAAAAAAAAGAATGCAAATGGAAATTGTGCTGGAAGCTAAAATGAACATTGTTGTGAGTCATGGGATCCTGGCCACACGGGGACAAACTATTTTTTATTTTGGGTAATATTTCTTCCTTGGCATTTATTACACCTCTGTTAAACACAGCTCATGTGACACAGTGTTACTCACAGGCAATCAGAGAAAAAGCTGCAAGTTGAGCCATCAGAAGGGCAGGGCAACTTATTGTTAATAGCGGCCATTAAAGCTGAAAGGAAAGATTACCCATCTGCCCCCGACAGACCTGTCTGCCTGGGATGAGCCCGGGCCCCCTGGCTGGAAGGGGGGGCTGGGGGCACCCAGGGAAGGGGAAAGGAATGTAGAAAGTCCATCGAGATCGGTGGAGGGGAAGGGAGGGCTGGATTCAAGTGTGGGCCCTACCCCAAGCATAGAAGAAAGCCCACCGATCCCAACACACAGGCCCACCTCTCCTCCTTTCTCCCGAAAGCACCTGATAGCTCTTCCCCAAAGGTCTACTGCGAGATCCAGTTCAGCTCCAGATCAGAAACTCGACAGAAAGATTTGTAGAGGAGCAGCAACGCCTTCTAACGCGGTGCTTCCCACCACAGGTTATAATTTATAACAGATTTTACTACAGCGGAATTCTTTGCCGTGAGACCTTGGGGTTCAGCGATGCAATTTTTTTTTTATTTTAAAAAGTCGATATTTAAAAGCGCATATGGTTTAAAATCCTTTCAGACATTTGAAATCCTAGCCAAAGATGCCACACCATTTACCCACTCTGACAGGTCACTCTACAAGGGTGCTTGTTTGATGGGGCCGTATAAAGTGTCAGCTAGGAAAATAAATTTAAGAGGGCTTTGCGGAGAGTGTGTTTGTAAAACTTACAACAGGGGCGCACCTGGGTGTTGTCGTTGGTTGAGTGTCCAACGCTTGGTTTCAGCTCAGGTCGTGATCTCGGGGTCGTGGGATCGAGCCCCACAATGGGCTCCGCTCTCAACACTGGAGTCTGCTTGGGAACCTCTCCCTCTCCTTCTGCCCCCTCCGTCTCTCCCTGTCTAAAATAAATAAATAAATCTTAAAAAAAAAAGAAAGAAAGAAAGAAAAAGAAAACAAGAAAAGCTTAAACCAGGATTGGAGGGGAAAGGCACGGGCTGGTTTTGCACATGGCGCTAACTCCCTGGGGGTGCGAAGTGACTGTTGGTATCAGGATCATGTACAAATTTGGAGAACTGTAACGGAGACTGGACTCGGGGCTTGGAGTATGGCCCCTCCCCTCCCCCTCCACACCCTGCATGCTTTTGGCGGGGTGGGTGGTGGAGATACTAGAATGAGGTTTGAAAGGCTAGCTGGTTGGCCCCAAGGATGACCTCTGGGGCTGGCTGGAAGTGTGAGTACCCAGATGGTACTTAGCAACCCCGAGTGCGTGCCTGGCTCTAGATAAGTGGTTGGGCCTGTCAGAGGGGGAGGTGGTGCCTGCTGAGTCAGACCTGGAGAGGTGCTTCATGCTCAGAGTACTTGATTTTCCAGAGAGGACCACGCCCAATTCTGGGCTCCAGCCCTAAACTGTTCCTTGGCTCTCGAAACCAATGTCAGGTCACATCAGCCTAACTCATCACCGAGAGGATTCTTGGTAGAGCTCGACTCCTTCTGACATTTGGTCGCTTCGTCCCACTAAGAGTGGGGATTCTCAGCCTCTCCGTGTTCGTGGCACAAGGTTGAAGACTAGAACTATTTTGGCTGCACTTTGGTGTGAATTTTAAGCCCTCTCTCAAAGGATCTTTGGCACCAGGTCTTTCATTGACTAGAACTCTTTCCTTCCCTTGATCCAGCTCTTAAATACAGTCACCACGAAGTTCTTGGTTTTACCCTGTCTCTCACCTTCTGCTCTTGGCAGTTGGATTGCACCCTGATAGACCGAACGGGGCGACCCACTCAGCTCAGCATTCTGCTGACAGACACCTCCTGACACACTGCGTATCTCACGTGTATCAGCACCTGCTGCTGTAGTCTGTTCAGTTGTAATTAAAGAGGAGTTTTATGAACTTATCAATTGTTGAAGAGTCTGACAATGTTGGTCACAACCTGTCCTGGCAGAGACCATGGAGATAAAGGCCTGTGCTGTTGGGTTCCACTTGGTGATCAAGTGTAGAGAGTGCATTTGGGAGGTACATGGCTTAAGAGCTAGGATGGGGCTGGTAGGGCAGGTGGTCCAGACACATCATTTCTGAACCATTGGATTATCCCTAGAGGGGATTCATAATATCACCTTGAGATACCTGCTGAGTGTTCTGAAAAGAATTGGGTGTTGGAAGGCATTGAAAAGCAGGTCTGGGAAAGAATTAGCTGAGGTGAGAGAGTCAACTGAAGAGAAGCAAGCTTGGCAGGGCCCCAGGGAGCCACGGGCAGTGAGCAGCAAATTTGCAGTGTCAGCGTAGCGGATCTGCCTCAAGAACTAGGTCCAGGACTCCGGAAAGTCAGCAAGTCCTTTTTCCCCCGTCGTCCCCATGTTAGGACAGACAATTCCCTGAAGCGCTGTGTCCATTTTGGATTCTTTGTTTTGCTTTTTGGTTATAAAAAAAAAAATTTTTTAAGATCTATTTATTTACTTGAGAGAGAGCAGAGTGAGAGAGAGCACGGAGGGAAAAGGAGAAGCAGACTCCCCAAGGAGCAGGGAGCCTGATGCAGGGCTCCATCCCAGGACCCTGAGATCATGACCTGAGCCGAAGGCAGATGCTTAACCGAGTGAGCCACCCAGGTGTCCCCATTTTGGATTCTTTGATCTTTAAGAAATGTGAGTAGCAGAGAGAGATAGGTGGCAAAAGATGAGGAATTTCCATTTCACAGGCCCTGTGATTGTTTATTCTTTAGAAGAGAAGGCTCGTGGTTTTTTGCCTGGCTTTGTGTAGAGGGCTTCTACACAGAAGATGTCGGAAAAGTCGGTCGTGAAGAAATAGCAGAACAAGGGAAAACCCACCTAATATACTTTCCTCTTCAAGCAAGCTCCTTTGGGAAGCTTCAAAAATCCCAGAAGGCTTGGTACCTCCTCTCACAGGACTGATGAAGTGAAGGCCTCTTCGTAGCATAAAATGCTGGCTCTCCAGTACGATGAGAGGTCTCTGTTTGGGAGCTAGAGAAGGCAACCCTGATGTGGCTTGGGTTGGTTTGGCACCTTCAAGGTGAGGCTGGAACTCTCACATTTATTTGCTTGGATTTCCAAGCGGTCGCTGTGGTAAGAGGCCGTGGGCGCTGTGCCACAGACACTGCAGAATTTGCTCCTGTGGCCAACCGAGGGAGGACTTGGCCCCGGGTTGTTAGGGTTTAGGGGATGGTACGTTTTTAACCGACCTGACAAATCTGCTCCACTGCAGCCGCTTGGAGACTTCCCGAAGACTGGAAGCAGTCGAAGGGGGCCGTGGGCATCAGTCGTGATCTAATGTTTCTTCCCTGAGACTGGCTTTCCCCCGTCTCTCCGTTGAGATCTCCCAGTGTAATTACCACCCCAAGCATTTCCTGTTTGTCCCCTGTAGGTACACCACATTGCGCCAATAACCCGCGGCCCAGCAGGAGTATACAGTATCCTTTGCCAGTGTCGATCAGGGCTTGATTACACTTCACGGCTGTAATTCAAGCCTGCTAATCCTCCTCTGCGTTAGGAAGAGAGGCCTGTTCTATTAGATAAGCTGATTACTGTCTGGTGTGTGCTTCATGCCTCCCAGAGTTGTTTATATGTGGAATTATTGCTGGTTAGAGTCTGTGCTTTCCTGCACCGAGTGAGCTTGCTTCGGGGTCAGGGGTATCAGGCTTCACCCCAGGTCTGGGAGGGGTGAGAAAGGGAGCCTTGATTATAGCTGCTTTTCTCTCGACCTCTGCCACTGACCCAGCGTTGACTTTTCTCCTCTGTGAACGGAAGGAACCCAGATAAGATTTTAAGAGTCTGAGACTTTTGCCCCCAGGCCTCTCTGTCAAAGATCACAGACTGAAAGGTCACCGCCCCAGACTCTTCACGGCCCTGGGCACTTTGTAGGACCATCTCAGTGGGGTGTTGTGGTGGGGTGTTGTCGGGAGGGCCCAGGGAAGGAGCAATAGGGTGGGCGACGTTGAGTGTGTGGTCGAGTCAACAGCCACAGACCCAGGAGTGCCCGACCACAAGGCGAGATGCCTGCAGAGACCATTTGAATGCTTTCTCGCATCCAGAGATGGGCTCTTCAAAGCCACAAAAGCCTTGAAACCACCTTTGTGTCTCCCTCCCCGCCCATCACCAGTCTGCCCTTCAGCTTGTGGCTTGGGTGCAGTCCCCAAGGCCCTGGCTCTACGTGGAGGAGGAAGTGCATTTGTTATGACTGCCCGCCAAGCAAAGCTGGCCTGATGGATGCTGGCTGTGCTCTCTTGGGGAACGGGCGGGGGTCCTGTCCCCTGTGCAGAGCCCAGGTGGTGCTCCATAATGGCTCTTAGGGGTTTAGATTCTACAAGAGGTTCCTGGTTTACTTGCGTGAGGATGGCATGAGCGCTGAGTGATCCCGGGTAGGCGTGAGCGCCTGGCCCCCGGCCTGGTCAGCCTCTGCACTGGCAGATGTTGGCACCTGCTGACCTATTTGAATATGCGGTGGCCTCCACTGGAGGAAGGGAGGTGGGGTGCATGTCAGCCGCTTAACTGTGCACGTATCCCAAGCAGCGTAAACTTCCTCCACAGCGGTCTGTGCGGACGGTCTGTTTGTCTGCCCTTCTCCACGGGACCATCCGTCCCCTCCAAGGCAGGCATTTTGTCTTTTATTTCTGTGCCCCCAGTACACCTGTCCTGCCCGGCATGTGAGAAACACTCAACAAATGATGATTTTGGATTAATGAATTGAAGGGCGCCCGGGTGGCACGGTCGGTTGGACATCAGACTCTTGGTTTCAGCTCCGACTGGGATCTCAGGGTCATGAGATCGAGCTCCGCCTGGGGCTCCACACCCAGCACAGCGTCCGCTTAGGGCCCCCTCTCCCTCTCTCTCTGTCCCTCCCTGCTCCACCCCTACCCTGTGCTCTCACAAACTCTCTTTCTCTCAAATAAATAAATAAACCCTTTTAAAAAAATTTAATAATGAATAAATTAATATATTTCAGTCAAAAGGGACCTACCTGAGAACGAGTGCAAGTACCCATCACTTTGCACGGTTCACTGCACGTGTGTTCCCTCTTGTGTACCTTTCCTTTTTTTTTTTTTTCTTTCTTTCTTTAAGCAGACTTTCAACCCCCGGGGGCACTGGTGTTCCTTTCCTTAGATGTAAAGGGCACGGTGAGCCGAAGGCAAGACAGGACACTGCAGAGCCAAGTCGCGTGTTAAGAAGGACACTGTGACATGAGATTTAGACAGAAGGACCACTGCATTGTGTCCTCACTGCTGGGCATCTGGTCTGTGTAATGCTTCTTGATCCACAGATGTCTCCAGACTTACTTGATCTCCCTCTTTTCTTCTCCCTTTGCCTCCTTCACCTTCCCCTCTGAGTCCTCTTCCTTCCACCACCACCCACCCCCCCCCACACACACACACTCCCCTTCTTCCCTTACCTTTTCTAGGGAAATCTTTGTCTCCTGAAGATCAGCATATTCTCCAGAATGGATGAGTTGTACCCCCAGGGAGATTTCTTTTTCTTCTGAACTTGAATCAATTTGTGCTTCTAGGAAAAACCCAAAGAGTTGTTCAGAGGGCATGACACACTAAAGCAGAGCTCTGGAAAGGAACTGCAAAGTTTTAAGCCTGATTTAAGCAATGAAGATTTTCTTGGATGTGTGCTGATGAATTGTCTCTTCTTTAAGGGTTTGAAACATGTGTGAGTTTAGCCTACCATCACTGTAGGTAGGTATGGCTTTAGCTTCACAGCTACCACTGCAAAAAGACTGGATATTTACCCTAGATTCTGTGGCTGTGCATTTGTGTTTTTTTCTGTGTGTGTGTGAGATAGAGTATGTGTGCCATCTTCAGAACGTGGAGGTACAAGCCTTTTTTTTTTTTTTTCTTCTACACATGAGTTGAGTAAAATGCTTGCCTCTCAAAAGAGTAACTGTCCAGGAAAACCACATTTGGAAATTCTCCTTAGCATCTTCCAAATAATCTCAGATGTTCTGAGAGGCAGTAAGTGAATAGTAAGGTTGCATCCCAGAGACTTAGACCACGAACCCAAACCTGAGGGTCAAACCTAAATAGGGAACTCGTTTGGTCCCTACTTATGTCTCAAAGGACATAAGTAGGGACCAAACGATCATGTCTTGACTGCACGAGGAGCAACAAGGCAGAGAGAAATTAGGGGAACCTCTGCTTTTTATTCTGTTTATAATTCTTCACACCCTTGTCACTGAGAGGCTGGATGACTCTCTGATCTCCTATGTGTTGCTGGCATCTTGAGCTTTAAGACCAGCAGTGTTGTTTGAATATTTGCCTGAAGTAGAAATATCTAGGTGTTTTGTTTTTTGTTTTTTTTTTTTCCTGGAGTTGGTTTCCTGGGATCCTCTCTCCAAGCAAGGGGAAACAGAAATATGTTAACATGCTTTGTGTTGGTTTATGAAATCTAAAAATTAGCTAGTTTTTGTCCTAATCTTGTTCCATCATCAGCTGTTGAAAATCCTGTTTGAAGATGAGGAGGGTGGGCTCAGATGGCTCCAGACCTTCTGACTTTATCTTGGAAAAGGAGATACACATGATACCTAATACATTGAGCAGCTTGACAGGGGTATATGTGGCACCTCTTTCTCTGGAGGACGTGAGAGCATCTTTTTTCTCACCTGGCTCAGCCCTTTTGCCATTTTGGTAGTCTGTGATGTCTGAAAACTATAGAGTTTTTCTTGATTGAGGCTAGCTCAGGAGAGGAGAGAGCAGGAATGTTCGTGTTGGCCTCTAACCAGTGAAAATTACCAGCTGCTGATTTCCAGGTGTCCCAGTTCAGCCCTGTGAGTGTTTCAGGGCCTGGGCCCTCGTTGGCTCCTGGCTTTGCTAAGACTGGACGGAGGCGGCCGTGATGTAGGCGAAAGCCCTATGTCAACTGCATAACCTGTTGTGTGGCCACGAGCCCATCTGACTCCCTTGTATTTCTGTTCCCTCATCTGAATAAAGGGTTTAATAGCACCCCATAATGTTCATGTGAGAGTGAAGGCAAATGAGCTCATTTTTGATAAATTGCTGTATGAAATTTAATTCCCATGCAAGAAGAGATCGTTGCTCCCTCCCTCTGTTTCTCCCATGCCGTTTGTCCACACCAAGTCCACCCATTGCACTTGGTGGTGTTAGCCAGTGCTTCTCTATCTTCCGTGATTCTGCTGACTTATTTCTGGTTGAGTCTCCCCAGTGGAAAATCTAGGATTTAGCAGAGTAGGTACTCGGGGTATATTGTTGAATGAATAGTGGATGAACTGACAAACTGGGGTCCTCGTCAGAATGGCAATGTTGGTGAAATCGTGCTGGCCAGCCACACTTTGTGTGGGCTAAGAGATTTTTGTTTTTATTTATTTTATTTTATTAAGATTTTATTTATTTATTCATGAGGGACACACACACACAGAGGCAGAGACACAGGCAGAGGGAGAAGCAGGCTCCCTGCCGGGAACTCGATGTGGGACTAGATCCCAGACTCCAGGACCACGCCCTGGGCTGAAGGCAGACACTTAACCACTGAGCCACCCAGATGTCCCGAGATTTTTATTTTAATTGAGCTGCGAAGCCGTCACTGAACAGAAGTGGACCTGACCAGTTTGGCAGAGTCGGGCAGACTCTGGAAAGCAGGCAGCACTGAAAGATTAAAGCAAATTTGGCTTCTAAGATAGCCATATGTCTGTTGCCACCAGAGAGCGTGAGCCCTTGCAAAGGCCTCTGGTGAAGTGGGGACAACTGGAATCCCCTCTCCGATCTGTAGGGCCCTTGTGGAATGCTCAGCACCCTGGGCCTCTGTCCTCCTCGACTCAGACAGGGCTTGCTAGGGGCTCTCCCTTGGGACCACATGGGACCCAGTGACGTGCCGTCTGTGCGGCCCTGACAAATGCCTGCAAATAATGTCTGGCTGGTGGAGCAGGTGGGGAGCTCCCACACCGTGTCAACTCCAGAGCAGCTATTTTGTGGGTCACAGAGATGTTGGCTCCCTCCGTGGAGGAGAAAACAAGACACCTCTTCAGAGAAATATAGTAAGAAACACAGTAAATAAGGCCCAGCCTCGGGGAGGCAGATCTTTAAAGGAAAATTAAGATAGCCTGTCATCTGTCTCTGTGTCAACCGTTGATGTATTTAGCTAGCGCCTTGCGGTGCTAAATGCTTTTTGATGATGATGGTCATGATGGCCACTGTACCTCCCCTCAGTGAGAGGCACCCCCCTGTGCCAGAGCCTTTGGTGGGAGGGTGGGGGGGTGGGGGTTGGGGGCAGACTCATCACAAGTGCTCCGAGAGAAGGGATAGGCCCAGCAGACCCTTCTCTCTTGTCCCTTTCTTCTGGATTTTACCAGGATGTAAAAGCAAGTGAAGACGACAGCAAAATGCTCGTCTGAAACTCAGAGCCTAATCGCTCCCATCTGCTCCAGGGCTGCTTCCCCTCGCTGCCTGCCAGGATGTTTGCCGCAGACGCTAAGTAGCACATTATTTTCGATAAGTTGCAATCATTTACTTGAAATCTACTTCTCCTTTAAAATGTCCCCCTGGAAACTCGAATCGGCGTTTGAGAAGCCCTGCTCAGGATGGAATCTGAAGGCTTGCGCTCAAGTTTAAGAAAAGTTAAGCCCATTGGTCCTCCAGGTGTTTGTGTATTCGAGGTTTCAGCTGCTTGGACTCTTCGGGGAGAGGAGAGAGAGGTGCCGCAGGGGGGCAGTCCGGGGGATCAGAGCCACCGTGCCCCCATCCCCGAGGACAGACACAGGAACTGAGATGGTGAAGGTAGGAAGTGGTGGCTCTCAGTGGACTCTTCCTCGAAGCAGAAGTCTCACGCCTCCCTTAAGACGTCAAGCCAAGGCCCTCCGTGGTCCCCAGGAGATGTTTCTCTTTTAGCTGGTGGCTGGGCTCGTGAAGGCACGTTTTGCAATCTGGAACTCATAATCTTGAGTGCCCTGCCCCCTCCACCCCACCCCAAGATCCCCACCCCCCTCCAGCATTTCTTCCTCAGCACCCCTTGCCCAGGCCCAGAACCTAGACATCCAGCCTGCCATCTGATCTTCCCTGTCACTCAAGCCTTAGTGCTTTCAGAGGCTACTTGGAAAGTTTCGAGAAGCAGCAAAAGCCTCCTGCTTCTCCTGCAGCCTATTTGCCTGCGGACTCTGCAGCTCCGTGCGTCTGAGGATGGTACGGGTGACTCATTAGCAGCAAGGCATGTGCTTGGGGTGGTTTTCATAACGAGCAGTGATGGATCATCCGTATGCTCCCCCCGAAGGACCCTGCCTGACCTTGTGTGCATTTGTGAGATGGCTGTCTGGGGTCACAGGTGTTGTCTGTGGTCATGGAAAAAGGAAAGCTAATTGGCATGTGTGTTGAAATGGACCTGGGGCGCCCATAAATAGACCCGGTGTCCTTCGGCTGCGTTTCTGCTACCAACAGAGCGAGGGGAGTTGATGTCTTCTCTAAGTAGGCTGAACGAGGATTTCCTTTCCCGTCCCCGTGTCCCCGTTCTGGTCCTCTGGAACCGACAGGTTCAGCAGGCCGGTTAGAAGGCAAACGTTATTCTAGTGTTGTATAAGGAAATGTCCCATTACGCACTGTTGTACAGGTGGGCAAGTCAAAGAGGCCAAAAGGAATTTGTTGGAATTTCATCTCCCGTGTCGTCGCTCCTCCTATATTTGCCTCCAGGTTTACAGTTTGATCTGCCTTAGTTTTCCCCTCGTCAAGACAGGTCCCTCTCTTCTCTCTTTTCACCGCCGAGGCAACAGCATGCCCTCGGCTGGTTTCCATGTGCAACCGGCCCTCACCCCCCACCCTGTGACCCCCAGTCTAGGCAGCCAGTCACCCAACACCCTGACTAGGAGGCACCCCCTTCCCTTCTCCGTTGCCCCGGACTCCCTGGAGAAGTCCCACCTCTGCTCATTTGCCAGAGCAGTTCTCGGAGAGCCCCCTCAAATGATCAGCTCTCTTGCTATCTGTGCTAAACCTTCTCCTTTAGCAGGAAGAAATTCTCCCCAGTAGCTACTCAGGCTCTTTGACTTGCTTCTAGTTCTTGAATCTGCCCCTTTGTAATTACATCTCTAGCATGCTAACCAACATGGAATCACTCTGCCTTGTGGAGTTGTTCCTCCTCCTTTTTAATAGGTTGGATTGGCTAGGCTGCCAAAAACAAACAAAAACCTCCAAAACCCCCAAATAAGTAACCTAAACAAAATACAAATTTATTTCTCTTTGTTTTCATAGAGTCCGAAGGTGATCATCCAGGCTGGCCTCTAGAGTATGATAACTTCTATCTGGTTTTTCTTCCTAGTGTGGCTTCCATTCCCCAGCCAATTCATGGCCCAAAGTGGCTGCTAGAGCTCCAGTCATTGCATTTCATATTCTAGCCAACATAGCAGACAAAGAGAGGGATGAGAAAGACATTCCTTCTTTTTTGAAGTTTTATAGCCTACCTCATTATCGCAATTCTATCACTAGAATTTTGTCACCCAAGCCATGACCACATCTAGCTGCAAGGGACGCTGGAAGGTGTCTCTCCTCTCAGTGGCAATAGATTCCCCTGAAAGCCAATGTTAAATATATTGGAAGAAACTGGAAAAGTAACCCATCCCTTCATCATTGTGCCAATGCTCTTTGCCAGGCCCTTCCCCAGGGACCGCCTCTCCCACATCCCATGTAGAGGATGGTCCGTGCTCCATCATATCTCATGTATTGACAGAGTATTCGTATAGTCAGCATACACATGTATGTGAAACCATCTCATTATCAGTGGTAGTTGCAGAGGTAACATAGTCCGAGAGCTTCAGGGAGCCCCTTTCTCTTGTCTTGTTCAAGGCCTTTTACTCTCTCACGCTTCAGCCTCCCGTCCTCTTTATAGAATGAAAGGAATCCTGTTTCTAATGGAGAGAGGATCAGAAGGACTGAGTCCAAGAGGCCAAAGGGATGGAGTGAACTAGCATGTTGTACCTCGTTTCTTTCTTTTTACCTTTAAAAGATTTTATTTATTTATTTATTTATTTATTTATTTATTTATTTATTTATTTATTGAGAGAGAGAGCAAGCACGCAGGTGAGGGCAATGAGCAGGGGAGAGGCAGAGGGAGGCAGAGACAGTCTCAAGCAGACTCTGCCCTGAGAATAGAGCCTGACGTGGGGCTTGATCTCATGACCCTGAGATCATGACCTGAGCCCCAACCAAGTGTTGGATGCTTAAGCAGCTGAGCTTCCCAGATACCCCTCTTTTTAAAAAATTATTTATTTACTTTACTGAGAGAGAGAGAGAGAGCAAGCAGGGAAAGGGGCAGAGAGGTAGAGAGAATCCCAACCAGACTCTCCACGGAGCATGGAGCCCGATGCAGGGCTCAGTGACTCATGAAGTCATGACTTGAGTTGAAATCAAGAGTCGGATCCCCAATCACCTGAGCTACTCGGATGCCCCTGTTGTACCTCACTTCTTGATTCCAGACCCTGTGTCCACCTGCTGGAACCTGCTCTTTGCCAGTCGTGATGTCATGGTCCGTTTGTCCCTGGGGTGCTCACCTCTGTCGATGGCGGTCATCTGGCAGCGGTGTGAGGCCGACTCCAGCAGGGCAGTACTGTTAGTACTATTAGTCTTCCTGACTGGTGGAGTTGGAAATAATCGTGGAGCAGGTGGAGACTAAATTATCACTGTCTTGTGTAAAGACTCCTTAAGGTCAGTAGCACGTTACATTCAGGACCCTGCCTTGGAATTATTCCATGGCTCTCAAAACCTGGGTGAGAACAGAATGTTCTTTATTTCAAACTAAAGTCTGATAAAGTTGTTTGGAAGCCTGGAGAAAAAACAAACAAACAAACAACTAGTTCTGTCATGATTGAGTTTGTAAATACAGGTGAGAAAATCCCACTCGTCACCAGGCACCAGAAGAGCATCTGTGGTCCTGAGAGTGAATGATGTCAAGATGGTAAGACCACACGTAGTAGGAAATGTGGTGACATCTAGTATTTTAACATTTGAGTGTGGGGTTTCTTGATGCCCCAGCAGAGAAGGATTGTGAAGTTGGAATCCCACCCAAAAAGTCGAAACCGAAACACAACTTGCTCAAACTTTAATTATGAATAGAGTCTCACGCTCTCTCTGGTTCTCTCTCTCTTTTTTTTTTTTTTTTTTAATGGAAATGGGAAGCTGCCATCTTCAGATGACTTCCAGGCTAGCTTGTTGGACACAGGTTGAGGCCGCATTCGAGCTAAGTGGTTCCCAGAAGGGTGTTTCTGCCTCTAGAAGGACCCAGCCTTCCCTAGCAGGCCCTGCCAGGTCGGGGAGACTCCATGCTCCCCAACTCAGGAAGAATGAGGTCAGGGGCTCTGCAGAGAGGGGACACTTCAGGCTTTAGAGGAAGCGCGATCCCTACCCAGCTTGGGAGAAGAACAGCAAGAAAGGAATGTGAAGAGGAAGGAGCACGAGGACACAAAAGAAAGATGTTTGAAATCTACTGTGTTGGCTGAGGATCGGTGGCTCGGCCCATGATGGTGTGAGCACGAGCCTGTCCACACACCCGGGACAGTGAGCTGGAATGTGCGTCCGCATGTGAATCCGGGCGCTCAGGGACTTCTGGTTCCTTCTGTCTGCTGATTCCTGAGCTACAGAAACCAGACTCTTGACTTCTAAATCTGTCTTGCTTTCTTATTCTTCCCAAAGGGACCGTTTTTTTTTTTTTTTCCAGTGGGATTGATTTAGCTTTAACCAGCAGTGGAAAACCTACCAGTCTCCAAGACATCTGCTTTTATAAAAATGACCTTAGTTCATCTTTAATAAGGATTGCAGTGTGGTTGATATTATTACTGACCATTGGGTGATAGGGATGGTGAGCTTAGGGGACGTCAGGTCACAGGGTGGGGAGTCTTGTACGTCGCTTTGTACCAGCATTCTTCCTCTGTGCATGCTCTGGCGCTACCGGGATGGGGCCCTGGGCCCATACCGCACATCCTGGGGCCCAGGATGATGACGGGAGGGTGTCTGGGTGGCTCAGTGGTCATGATCCCAGGGTCTTAGGATCCCCTCTGCCTCTCTCTCTCTCTGTCTCTCATGAATAAATACAATCTTGAAAAAAAAATAAATAAATAAAATAAATAAAATAAAATAAAATAAAATATGATGAGAAAGGAAACCTAGTGTGTATTAGCGCTGGGACGGAGCAGAAAATGTGTTGGAGACTCCAAGTTACAGGACATTCTCATCTTCAGGCAAGAGAATATTGAGAAACTTCTCTCACTTTCTCGGCAGTCACCTCTTTTAGAAACTACCGCTGTAGAGAGAAGCTTGCATCTCCTGGGAACGCACCTCAGGCCACGAACCAGTGGCTTCATGTTTTTCATACAGCTTCGGAGGAAACCATGCCTCGCGTGGTGGGATACCACATGCCGCGTGGGCCTCGCACACTCTGCAGTCCTGTGAGCTCACCCGCTTCCTCACACCGCTCAGCAGGCGGCCTGAGGCCCGAGCCAGCCTGGAGTCCCGGCCTCCTGCTGGCTTCTGCAGCATCTCTCTGGGCAAAGGGGTTCCCCGGGCGGCAGACCGAGCTTGAGCTATTAAGGCCCAAAGCCCCTCGCCCCGGCAGCCGGCACCCTTCCAGAAAGGCAGGAGCCTGCTGCCCGGCACATGAGCCTCCTCTCTCTGCCAGCTGGCCCAGGGAGGCTCAGTGTGCCAAGCAGGGGACGTGTGAATGGGATCTGTGCCCGAGCATCGCCTGAGAAGTAGAGAATGCATGTGACCAGAGCTGCCGAAGCCTCGCCCAGAAAGAGATGATGACAAGAAAAGTGTGATGTGTTTCTCTAAAGAAAGCCCGAAAACATAAACCAAAAAACAAACAAACTCGAAAATCATCTCAAGAGCATCATATAATTTCATTTTCGCCCCCACCCCAAAACCTCACACGAAGCCCTGCGCATTTGGTGGCTGTTGGCTAAATGTAGACAAAGTGAGCACATTACATTTTCTTTTGAGGCCCAGCACCGTGCCCGGCACCGTAGGAGATGCTCAGTGTTTGTGGGTTGAGCTACTTGAGGAATCCCAAGATGGTGCTGCTGATTGGCTGTTGCCCTCGGGTCCCCTGGCTTGGCCCACCTGCCTAATAACCCAGAAGGAAAGGTGAGAGGCCCCCAGGACCTCTTATTTTTGTAGCTAAGCCCGTGGAGCTCTTCAAGAGACCCCAGACCTGGGGCCCCGCCTTCGCACCCCTGAGCTTCTGGAAGGCCGAGACACAGACGCCGCAGAGTCCCCGCGTGGTTTCCAGCACCTGAGGATTTCAGGAGCTTGGGCTTCTCACCTGCCAAGCCTGCCCCAGGCCAAGAGCAGCAGCGGGAGCCCCAGCGGGCCTGGAGGGTCTCAGCTGGCTCCCCCCCGTGCTTAACCACAAGCGCTGCCTTCTTAGGGTGCTGGTCTGGAAAATCCAGGGCACTGAATTGATAATCATTTCCATTTGTGTGATGGACAAACTCTTAACAACACACAAAAATAAGCTCTTTCATGAAACAAACGGGAGGGGGGGGCTAAGCATTCAGAGTGGAGAGGTCAGGATGCACCAGCCCGAGCCCCCAGCCACTCATGCGAGATCCTGGTCCCCCCTTTGGGGTAGAAGAATCCAGTTACGTCCTAGTTGGTTCTCAGCTCGAGCTGAGGAGTGTCCGGTTTTGGGTGTGATTGGGCTTGTGGGAAACCAAAAAACGTGGAGCAAGGGGAACGGGTGTGTGGGTTGAGAATTTTTTGGTCGCCAGCCACCTATTCGGGCCACTTCCTGTGTCCACCGCCGGCCTCAGAGAAGGGACCAGAGGAGGATAACCCGTGGGCTTCATGTGGCCAGAGCCCGTGGCTGGGTCCTCTTGGAAATCCCAGCCCCCACCTGGTTCCTGGCACCTTACAGGTGCTTGGTCAGTAACGTGAGCGACTGAGCATTCCTCGGAGGGCTCGTTGGTGCTCAGCATCCTGCGTGTGGCCCCTTCACTGGGGCTGCTGTCGGGCCTTCCAGGAATTCCTTCCAGGTACCGGTCACCTGCCAGGCTCTCTCCAAAGCACCCAGAGCCTTCATGGGTAAGGTTGAGTTTCTGGGGGAACCCCCGAGGCTGGGGGTCTTGGAGGCTCTGGCTTAAACCGTAACATGGATTTGCCTGTTTGGAATCATCAGATTCCCAAGGGCAGTTTTTTGAGGTGGGTATGCAAGCTGGCGGAGTGGCAGCGTGCTCCTACCCCATAGCATGCTGGCCATGGCCCAGCCCGTCACTGTCATGTAGGGGAAGGGCCACACGGGAGCCCACTGCCTCCCTAAGGGCGTGATGAGGCAGTGGGTCCAGGGTCACTCCACCCCCCGCCAATCTTTCCCTCTTTTTACATATTAAGAAATGCTTGAGTAAGTGCTTAGTGCCAGAGGCTCGGGGAGGCCATCTGGGGGATGCACAGATGCAGGACGGGTCCTCACTGCCTTTCAGGAGCTCACGGCCTTGCTGGCAAGCTGGCAGGTGTGACCCGAGGTGTTCCAAGATGCCCTGTGGCCGTGGGGTAGACAGCACATGCTCTGGTGACTTCGAGGTGAGGGAGTTCATTTTGGGCTATTATTAGCTTAGGCTCCACGGAGGAGAGTGCTGAGCTGAGATTTGAAATAGGATAGGACTGTGGTAAGAGGATTTCTCTGGCCGAGAGGGAAGAGGGCGCTCGGTCACATGGCACAGGCGGCCCTGACCGTCAGGGGGCCCTTGGCAGAGCGAGGTCATTGAACAGGATCAGATTTGGAAGAATTGAAAGAAATTAAGGAGTCCGTGAATAGTAGACCTTCCTTCCTTCCCTGCCTCATCTCTTGTCTCCTTCTCAGCATTTGTGCATCGAAAGACATTGTGTGTGTGTGTGTGTGTGTGTGTGTGTACGCGTACACACGCACACCCCAGGTTGATGTCACATCCACCTAGTGACCCTTCGTGGAAGAGTCAGAAGCCTAATGCTGGGGATCCCGGGTGGCTCAGGGGATCCCTGGGTAGCTCAGCAGCTCAGTGCCACCTTCGGCCCAGGGCCTGATCCTGGAGACCCGGGATCGAGTCCCGCGTCGGGCTCCCTGCAGGGAGCCTGCTTCTCCCTCTGCCTGTGTCTCTGCCTCTCTCTCTCTCCTCTCTCTCTCTCCCTCTCTCTGTCTCTCATGAATAAATAAATTAAAAATCTTAAAAAAAAAAAAGAATCCTAACGCTGCAGTCGAGGAGACGGTGTCTGAGACCCCGATTCTCCTCTCGGCTGTGTCCCCTTGGCTTTGATGTGGGGGATGTTACTTTGTTGTGACCACCTTGGTCATCTTGAATCGTCTGCGGTGCAGTTTGGGCCTCACATTTTGTAAAGTGACACAAGTCCGTGCACGCAGGCACTTTATGAACTAGCGGAAGGTGTCCCCGTGATACCTCGACAAGGCAAGCAATCACCTGTATTTCTAAAAATGCAAGCACAGCCTATTTCTGTCCCTCACTTCTCTCCAGCGTTTTCACCAGCCGGAGATGGCATAGCTGTCGGGGGGGTGGGGGGTGACTGTCCTCCCGGCCCTGCGTGTCGTGGAGAGTAGCCCACAGACCGTGGATCGCTCCGTGTGGGGGTTCAGTCTCAGGCCTTCCAGCCCAGCAGAGAAAGGCCGTGGCCAGTGTGAGGGCGTCCACCCTGCAGAGACCACCTCGCGCTCTTTCTCAAACCACCTGTCTCTATCTTTAGTCTCCATCCCCCCCATCCCCACTGACCATGTCTCTATCTCCGTGCATCCTTCTGTCCCCCAGCCCATCCTTGGGTCCCTGGATGCCCGTCCCAGTCGGAACGACCCTGCCTGTAGATCTGCCCTCCTCCCCCCACCTGCCCCACTGTGGACCTTGGATGGAAGCAGGGGCCAAGCTGGGGCGGGGGACCCTCCCTGCACATCCCGTCCTCGGTGAAGACAGGGTGCCCTCTAGTGGGCCTCGGCCGCGCTGCCCGCGCTCCCGGCCTTCGGGGAAGGACAAAACAACCAGCTCCGGCCCTCCTGCCCGGGATCTTGAACATGCCTTTGGGTTTGCCTTGTTTTTCTCCTTCTCCGAAATAAAAATAAAGGAAGAAAGGACAGCGGCAGGCCAGTTGGGAGAGCAGCTCCGGCGCGGCTGTGACAATCTCCACGCCTGTCTTGGGAGTTTTACCGAAGGATGCCCCCCCCCCTTCCCGGGCCGCCCGAGGCAGCGCCGTAGATGTGACATCAGATGCTTGTCCGAGGGCTCCTGACAGTTTCTACACAAATCACACACCTGCCTTGACCGGCCTCGAGTATGAGGGGTTAGATTCGGGAGGGGTGGTCTCCTTCTTTGACAGTCCCTACCCAAAGGGTTACCTCCCCGGTTGGGTGACCCCCCCCTGCCCCGGGCTGGCGAGCCCAGTGCAGATGATGATTACGTTTTCAGGTAGCGGACAGGTGCACACCTGACTCCTGACTGCTAGAGCCCCGTATGCCCGGGCATAAGCGGGGGGCCTTGGCCCTTTAAAAGCTGGTTCGGTGAAGGCTGCTGGACTGGGGAACACGGGGAGGTGGGGGGGGAGCAGAGAGCGCAGGGCGCCCGTCAGGGAAGCAGAAACCTGATCATATGTGATGGTTGCTGGATTAGGTAACAGCTCCGCTGGTTGAAATTGGATCTTGGAGGATGAGTGTTAACATCTCTGGTGTCCTGGCGAAAGGTTCATTTGAGTCTTGCATGGTGCCACAGAGATAAAAAGGAGCTTTTAAATAATCATTTTGTCTCCTACACACCAGAGTGCTGGCTTCGAGCAATAAATAGGTGGCATCAGTTCTGCTTAGACATATCACCCGTTTCATTTATTTATTTAATGTTGGAGGGATTTTTTTTTTTTTTAACCGAACAGCCGAGCGTTTTCCGTATCCGTGAATCCCAACACCCATTTTTTTATAATGGTTCACACGGATTCTTCTCCTGGGCAGAAATAAAGTGCAGGCAGTTTATTGGCCCGTCCATGCGTCCGCTCAGTGCACAGACACAGCCCCAGAGCATCGGAACCGGAATCTTCTATGCGAAGTACAAGATGAAGATGTTCTCTTGTTTATGTTGTTGGTATATAGAAGCACATAACAGATGTGTATATACACACACACACGTGCATTCTATATACACACTACATATACACATTATGCATCCATATATACACGTTATATATTCATTATATATACACACATTATATATGTATATACACACACTATATATACACACACTATATATACACATGAGGGATATATATATAGCAGGGGATTCCAACACATACTCTGAATTTTTTAATTCCCATAATGATTTCAGTATAATTTATTTCTATTCTTAATTTTTTTTTTAAATTTCAGTATAATTTAAAGAGTGTAATTTGGAGAGGACTGCTCCTCCTCCACCCCCAACCCCCATCTTTACATTCTTTCATTTTCACTGGATCTCTGGTTTGGGACCTATTTATGTGTCCTGAACCCTAAGTATAAATGCAGGCGACACCTATGTTAAGAAGCATCGTATTCTATAACGATGTCTTATTGGCCACATTTGGAAACCAGTTTTATTAAATCTTATTAAATCCAAATTTCTTTTTAAAGAGTGTTTGTTTACAGGATTCATAAAATGGTATAAAAGCAAAACGAAGTGCTAACACTTGCCCTGTTTTTGTTTTTTGTTTTTGGTGTTTTTTTTTTTTTTTTTCTTTTCCTCTTAACTAAATGTATCCTTTATACCTGAGCAGGGACAAAAAAAAAAGAGTCCGTATAGGTGAGCGCTTTGCACTGTGTGACTGCCGTGAAGTTTCCCTGGTGGTGAGGGGCTCGCAGTGTAACCCTTCAGCATCCTTTGCTGGTCTTAGCCATTTTCTTTCTTATTTCATTTAAAAGCAGTTAGATTTCAAGCCCAACAAAATGTTAATTAGGTAGATGTGTGGATAGTCTGTGTATCCCACTGATTGTTTCAAAGAAAAGGTGGAGCAAAGGTGTCCATGCAACTGTGTGGGTCTGGAAGGGGAAAATACTCTCAGAAGTAAGTACGGGTGCTAGTAACACGCCCATGGCTACCTTCCTAGTACCTGGAGGGACTGGGCCCAGCACTCTGGTCTGTGGATGCCTATCTGCTTCTCCTGCTTCTCTCCTAACAAACTGAACTTTGTTGGAGGAATAAGCTGATGGGGTGAACAAGGCAGTCGTAGGCACATGTGCTGTCCAAGGGTCCTTGTCATCATCTCGGGTGGACAGGTTGTAGACTGGATCTAGTGGGGCAAGTCCTGACCATTAGGGTGATGTTGCTCCATTTCTCTTTGCTACCTTCACTGAGACCAGAAATTCTTATGAGATCTTTCATGTGCATGAGGAATTGGCTCTGGAACAGCCAGGAAGACCCAGTTGGAGGCATTACCACTGGCTGGGCATCTGGGGAGGGGGTGGTTTCCTGTCAGCCTCAGGGGCCTGCTGTCTAGAGTCTGTGGCCTCTTCTGGAGGTCCGCAACACCAGATGCAGTAGAGTGGATTAATCAAGAGTAGAATTTTGCAATTTATTTAATGACCAACAAATTGTAAAAGTGCAACAATTACATTTGTTTATTAAGAATAGCTCAGAGGTGAATCTTTTAAGTGACCCAAAATGTTTTTGTTGATAAAGCAAATTAAAATTCGCTGAATCAAATTCAGGAGAGAATCACCCGTAGACACCACACACGAATGCCCTCACCCATAGGGGTGAGGAAAGGGGAGCTTCTGGGCTGCTCGGGTGGGTCCCCTTTCTTATCTAGCCCCTTTAGGGAATGGAAAGGTCTCTAACTCAGGAAATGGGTACAGCATTGAATTATTTTCTTGAGGAAACCTGTTAGTGGCGATGTGTTCTTCATAGGACTTTGAAGGTTTGGGTGAATGAATTCAAGGCACAGAATAACATGACTGGATGTTATTCAAAAACCAGTCAAAGGGGCAGTTTCTCAGTTCATCTCCTGGGCCTACAAAAGGAGGATTTCCCTGGAAAGAAGCCCAAAAAACAACCCTCAATAATGCCATCACTGATACGGCAATTTTATTTTAGTGCAGCAGGAAATTGAGGACTCAGGTGTAGAAGGAGAAGAGCCTGAGTCCAGAGGTGTTTGGGGTTTGCCTACAGGTGCGGACTTCCTTCTTTCCTCCCCAGCTAGCCGTCTTCCCTACATCTTTCCTCCCCTCCGCCCTCCCTTACTTCACTGCTTTTCTACCCCGAGCCTTCATCCTCTGCTCCTAACCGCCACTGCTGGGCCACCTGGCTCAGCATGCCACTTGACTGTCTCGGGTTTCATGGAAGCCATGCTGCAGGGTCCCACTGAGTGTAGGAATTGGGATTTCCTTCTGAACCATGCTCACGGTTGGTCCTTGTCTCGCCTGATGGAAGCCAGGAGCATGTGGTTATGCTGGCGTTACATGTGATGGGACACCCTGAACATCTATACGTCCTTCATATTGACCTCATATCCGCCTTCCCGGTCATGACCCCGTGGGACTGTCTTGCTAGGGCTCAGGAGACAACTGGGCCCACCTCCTGGGGGCTCCCCAGATGCACCCCACCTGGAATCAGCTTGTGTCCATCAAGCCACATGGTGCCTGCCATCCCCATCCCGAAAACAGACGGACATGGCTCATTCTCCTCTGCCTTGACTCTCTTCCCTCCTTTCCTTCCTTACCCCAAACTTTATTCATTTTTTTTTTATTGGAAATTCTTTTCATGTTCTCTCTTGACAAAGATTTGGATGCTGACAGATAAACTAGGTTTAGATGAGTGATTTATTTTATGGCAAGTTGTATGATGGTAGTAAAAAGAGACTGCCTAGCTCTTCTGCTGATTTACTAAAACACTTGATCTCTTTCGGTCCCGACCCCCACCTCCCCACCCAAATGGCCAGGGTGTTTTAATAAAAAGCAGCCATTTCATTCATTGGAGTCTCCTCCATCCTACTTGGGTTCTCTGAAGAATACCCAAAACAGCTTGTTAAGTGGGCCTCACCCTGGTTTCCAACAGGACTGTCTATACCTGGAATGAAGAGATCTCAGCGTCCAGAGAGAAACATCCCTACTCACTGGCCAATTTGTTTTCCTGCTGTTTTATTTTGTTATTTTATTTTATTTTTTATTCAATACTAATTGGCATGTGATGTTATCTTCTTGCTGTTTGAAACTTCCATACTGTCCCTGCTGGCCTAGAGGAAAGGTCTTAAGATTTCAGTCCAAAATGACTAGATTTACGTGGCTTAGGTTATTTTTGGAAATGAAAATTCAGGCCAATCAAATATAACAAAGGCAATATGAGGGTAAAACCACAAACTCACAGAACTCTAAAATTAGAAAAGAAGGAAATGTCTTTCCTTGATTTAAAAATTTGGCAGTTTGGAGATGAAAGTGAAAATTATATCCTGCTATAATTAATTTTTTGTACTTTTGAAATTTCTTACGTAACGTATACATAACAAGGTTATCATCTTAACCATTTTTCAGTGTCCAGGGTACAGTTCAGCAACATTAAGCGCGCTCACTTTGGTGCAGCCGTCACCACCATCCCTCTCTCCTACGTGAAACTCTGTCCCTAGGAAACACGGACTCCCAGCCCCCACACTCTTCTACTTTCTGCCTCCCTGAATTGGACTGTTCTGTGTAGCTCTCATAAGTGGAGCATCATCAGTAGTTTCTGGAACAAAGCAAACCTCTCCTTGGGTTCTCTCCCCTTCGTCATCCCCCTTGCCCGACCCTTCGCCCATCCTACGTGTGCCATGTTGCAAGTACTTGGGTGACTTGCTGCGCCAGTGGCATGCCATTGCTTTCTGTTTTCTTCATTTGCTTACCTATGGGTTACCATTAACCCTCCCCTCTGCTGTGTCCCCCTGCAGTCTTGAGTATCCGGGGAGCCCAGGAGGAGGAACCAACAGACCCCCAGCTGATGCGACTGGACAACATGCTGCTGGCCGAGGGGGTGGCGGGCCCTGAGAAGGGCGGAGGCTCGGCGGCAGCAGCGGCGGCAGCGGCAGCTTCGGGAGGGGCGGGCTCCGACAACTCGGTGGAGCATTCAGACTACAGAGCCAAGCTGTCCCAAATCAGACAGATCTACCACACGGAGCTGGAGAAGTACGAGCAGGTAACCGCGGCCATGGGGGCGTCGTCGGGCACCCTGGCCCTTTAGAAAGGAGGGTGAAGAGCCATGGGCCCCGGGGGCTTGCAGAGCCCCAAGGGCCAAGCCTCTGCATTTCTGCACCAAGTCCCTGGCCGGACGGGAGGCCAAGAGTCCTCAGTCTCCAATATTAAAAACCTAGGTGCTCTGACCACAAAGGCACCTAAAAAACTTAAGTTGTAAGTGATGATTTCAGGAAACACGAATAGTCAATATAAGAAATGTTTGAGCTGGGCTCCAGGAGGACATTTGCCCACGGTCGGCAGCCTGGGTTTCATGGGATAAGAGAGGTCATTAGCAGAGTCACCACCTGACCCATGGGGCAGTTGGTGGACTCCTCTGGCCCTCTTCTGCTCCTTATTTGGGGATGATTCCTCACCTTCCAATTGTTCATGGAATCCTACAGGAAAGGATACTAAAACTTGACCTTCAAGTCCCTTTCTCTACCCAGACTCAGCTCAAGTGAGAGTCAAACGTGTTCATTTTTATATAATACAGGATGTGGTGCTCACCTCCCTCCAAAAAGAAGAGTAGAGGGTCTCAGGGGACCCCTATAGTCATCAAAGTTGGATTCCAGTCCTGACGCTCCACTGATGGGACCCAGTGGACCACATAGTCTAACCAAAAGCTGGCAGTGTAGGGCAAAGAGCTGTAGATTTAGAGTCGAGGATATCACAAGACCATGAAAACCATATAAAGAAACCATGGGAAAGGCTTTAAATTACAAAGCAGTATGTAAATGTAACGTATTCTAATTATAATAGAGTTCCTCTCTCCAAGAAACGCTCCCTGCGCCACACACACAAACACGCGCACGCACACACGCATGCACATATGTGCGCACACACGCATATGGGACTCTATGTATCAGTTCTGCTTCCTGGGGTCCGTATGAGCAATACTATTTTAACAGGAGTCCCTTATATGCACCTTTCCTCCATCAGCAGGTGACAGGTACATTTGTTGTCACCTTTTTGGATGCGGCATTATGCTGAAGTTTGACACTTAACTTACTTTCATGGAATTCCTAGCTTTCTGGATTCCTTTTCTTTTTTAAGAGTCGCAGAATCACGTGGGAGAAAAAGCAAAAGGCAGAAGACCCTTTCTAGTCCACTTCTGACTGACTAGGTCGACAGCAAATGCAAACTTAATAGAAAATTTAAATTTTAAAATAGAAATGGGCGTTTTAAAATTTAAAGTGAGGAAAGTTTCATTATTGCACTCCTATCTGCCTTCGAAATGGATTTCTACCAAGTTCCTTTTTTCTGAGGGGTTGGGGGGAAGAATAGCTGCGAAGCTTGCAGCCAAGCGTGGTGAAACTCAACCATCGGATAGGCGTAGGGAGGATTTGAGGGGAAGAGCATAGCAGCAATCTTGCAAGAAGAACCTGTGAGTCATCGCCCTTCACCTTCTTAGTAAAGAGCAAATATTCTTGCCGCAGTGTTGGCTCATGTAGATATTTCCCAAGATCTCAGGAGATGCTGAGCCCACAGAGCTCGCCCATCCCTGAAGTTTCCAGGTCCATCCTGTCACAGTTCACAGTCTACCTTAACCTTTGGAGGTTAAGAGACAGAAGGGGACAAATCCTAGCTGGCCTCTTGAGTTCCACCCATTCAGTGCTATTCCTACTTTACCTTCAAGACTAAGCCTGGTTTCTGGCAAAGCAACTTCTCTAGACCTGCCATCCAGGGTAACTCCCACCAAACACCAGGGGGACAAGAAGAGCTCAGGGAGTGAATCTTCTCTCCCCACCAAACTAAACCCATAACTGGGATGGATTTTAGGCTGGTAAGTGTTAAAAGCTGGCTTTATTCTTAGCTCAAGTTGCCCACAACATAGAAGAACTGACTGCTTACTTTTGCTGACACAATTGCACTTGTTCCTCAAGGTAATTTTGTGGTTGGGTACCCAGGACAGGTACTGTTGGCCTCTCTTGTTTTGACAGGTGAGGAAGTAGAGATCAGAGGGCTTATATGGTCACATATCCAGTGAGGGACAGAGGTGGCCCTGGAATCCAGTTTCTGACCCTTAGTCCAAGGGCTCTTATTGGAACACCACCTGACTGCACTCAATATGGATTGTGGGCTTGTGCAGGCAGTGAAGAAGCTGGCCTGTCCTTTGTTACTTCCAGGGACTAGGTTAATTACTGGTAGGTAAGAGAAGCTAGGAATAATAACATTCTCCTTCAAAAACTTCTCAAAGATATCTACCTGTTTTAAATAATAAAGAGGTTGGAAATCAGAAACTTAAGGAAAAACTCTCATCAGTACAGAAAAATTACATAATTATAAGGGTGGTCATCTATACTTCTTATTCTTAAAAATATTAAAAAAATAATTTCATTAGTTTTGTGGACATTTTGTGGGTAAGAACCGAATCCTACTTAACATACTTTGGGCACCTAATTATTTATTAGTGCTAATTATATTGTTAATTATAATAAATAGTAGATGGTAGGGAAGTTATGCCATTAAGCTCCTAGCTAGTATGTCTGGGAGATGCATCGTCTTCATTTTTCTGTGATCATTCCTCATGGGAGCTTTTTTAAAATCCGGAAACCTCAAGGATGCCTGGGTGGCTCAGTCACTTAAGCATCCAACTGTTCATTTTGGCTCAGGTCCTGAGATCAAGCTCCACACCCGGCTCTGTGCTCAGCAGGGAGTCTGCTTGAAAATCTCTCTCTCTGCCCCCGCTCATGCTCCCTCTTTCTCTCTCTTTAAATCAAATAAATAAATAAATAAATAATAAAATCTTTTAAAAATAACAATAAAAAATAAAATGAAATCAGGAAACCTCAGTAAAGTAAAAATATCGCTCTCTACTTTAGTCGTACCTTGGATGAAGTTGCCAAATTGGCTATTAATAGTTGACTCTGGTATTTTTATTTTGTTTTAAATATGGTGGTGATAAATAACCAGACGATCAATTAGCTTTCTGCTAATTAGGTATCAGGCCCTCCTCAATCCTATCCTGAAAAAAACAAAACAAAACCACCTACCTGAACCATCCATTGTTTCACCCTGAGGTTATTAAATAAAGAAAGCTTCTAGAGATTTTCATTAGAAAGAATGGTAGGAAATTATTTTATTTAGTTACTGGTGTCAAAAAAATGCTTTTCCAGGAGATCATGGAGGTAGCTAAGGTATTTGAGAGCTGGCTTATTCTAATAGACAAAACCGTGATGTCACAACACTGAATTTTACTCCACGGGGTATTTAAAAAACTGATGCTCCTTGTCCCTTTGCAGGGTTCTCTAGCTTTTGTAAATAATGCTGCTGGGGCATGGATGGGGCTAAATGTGTACAGCTGAACCGGGCTGGGTTGGTCGGTCCATGGCCAGGAGGAACCCAAAATCCCAGTTATGTTCTTTGCTGAGGTGGGCACCACATCCAGTTTGAAGGAGTAAGGGAAGAAGATGGGCTGACCAGAGTGCAGGAAGGAAGCTTAACTCTGGAAGCTCGAGCAGGATGTTCTAGGAGGGCCTGTCTTTAGTCTGCAGCTCCCAGAAATGTTCTTGCCCTGGAACCTGGGAAGTGTCCCTTCGAAATCCTCAGCCTTGTAGGGGCACGTGGAGTGGCAGTGCCAGAGGGTGACTCCCTTTTTGACCGTCCGCAGCAGAGGGTCCCCCCGTCCAGAGACTTCCAGCCTCTGCAGGTCCTGTTTAATTAGCAGTTGTAGCACCAGCTCTTCCCATCCCTGTCCTATGGGCCACATCTGACAGGACAGAGGCAGCCTGGCCTGGCTTCCAAAGGCACAAGCTTGCGGGATCCAAGGAGGATGGCATATGGGTCGTGTAGGTCCTGAAGAAACCTGGATCATCATGTCCTGTCCATCTGAAGTGGACTTGGAACGGGCCTCTGCTCTGTTGTGGGTTCCTGAGCAGCTGTTGAGCAGCTGCCTTGCTGTACCTCAGCAGTGGGTGAGAAGACCCCACTGTCTGTTTATGGCAGAGCAGAAAGGGCCCCGGGATAAAAATGTCTTGAATAAACATCAGATATTGTGAGTATTTTTATTCCCTGTAATGAAGCACATTATTATTAGCCCAGCATCGTGGCTTCCCTGTGGAGAGCGAGTGCACTTGACAATGCCTCCTCACATCAAGCCCCTCCCCCGGTGGAGCCCCCACCAGGTGAGGAGCTGCAGGCCAGCCAGGTGGCTGGGATGCTAGCCCTGTGCCTGACCCTGCACTCCCCACCCAGTGGCCTCATAGAATCCAGCCAACTGGGGGGTGGGTGGGCAGGGAAGAAGCTTATATCATCCAGATCTTGTGTTTATATGGTAATTCTCTTAGTGGAGAGCAGAATGCCAGATAGATCCCATCTATGGATTTCTCTTCAGCATGTAGAGAGAAGGTAATTGGAGGATAGAGTAGAAAGAAGGGAATCGGACCCTGTTTATTTTTACCAAGAGACAAACAGGGGTCTGGACACATCTTTACACAGCCAGACACACACCTAGTAACTTCTCTGGTCCTTACCATACCCTTTGAAGTGGGAACTGCCACCCCCATCTCACAGATAAGGAAGATGAGTCACAGAGAGGTTAGGCAGCTTTCCAAGGCCCAAGGCAGGATCCGAACACAGGCCATTCAGGCCCCTCTCACCTCATGAGCACGATTCACACCATCTGAGGGTCACCATATAAGACCATGGGTGTTGCTGGCCTTGCTAAGGGGTAGGAATGATTAAATCCATTCCCCCATATGAATAAAATGAGGCACTGAGTAGTGAAAGGCTTTGCCCAGACACCTACAGAATTGGGGTCAAAGACCAGGTCCCCTGGTCCCCAGTGTAGACTCAGCCTGGTGATGGGCCTGCCTAGATAATCTTTGGCCAACCAATCTCGAAAGATTTCTTAAGAGAATTGAGTAGGGAATATGTTGTTGTTACTGCATTATTGACAGAAATGAGGGGCTTTGTGCTGTAAAAACAGATGCAGCGCAGCGTTACCATTCATGAATGAGTGGCATTTCTGGTGTTGGTATTAAGTTGGAGCCCTTTGAGTCCTTAATTCTTTAACTGTCAAAGATCGTCTTGCCTTTTGTGTTACAAATCTAATATAGTTTTGTAATGTTGCATCTGAATGCTCAGCTATGGAAACCAGACTTGAGATGATAAGTAATAGTAACCACAAGGAAGGGCACTGGTTAGTGTTCAGGGGAGCAAGTTTGGGCTCTGGGAAAGGACAGAAGTCCCCGGCCTGGAGTAGGAAGTGTTCAGGTCCTGGCGTGGCTGCTCCTTTTCTGCTGTGTGTCTTAGGAAAAGGCCCCTCCTCTCTCTGGGCCGCAGTTTTACCCCAGTGTAAAGTAGGGAGGTGGGACAACTGATATTTAACGTCACCCCCAGAGCTGGTGGTCTACTGGTCTAACCTGAGAGTTTTCCCTTCTGCAGGGATGACTCCTGAATCCTCTACATCATGTGTTGATCCCATTTCTACAAGGCCTCTGAGGACAGGTTCCAATCTGTGTGGTGGATGTAGTGGGTCTTCAGAAGCCCAGCAGAGGAGGGAATTCTCGTAATAAGACTGAAAGGAGAAGTAGGTTTATGAGAGATCTCCCAGGAGGGTTAGCTTTTAATCCCATGATTCCATTCTTTTGGCTGTTTACACATCCCAAAATTGAACATTTGGAAGTTCTGATACATCAGCGATAATGAGCAAGGGAGAAGTTTGTGCCCTCTCTGACCCTAAGCTCTCTTGGGCTGTGAACCTTGGGGTGAAGGGTGGTAGAGTGTATCTTATACTAGGATTCATGTTCTCACCTTTCACTGTAGTAAAATTGTGAGAAAAAAAGATGAAGATTTATCTTCACCCTTAAAAAAAATCTCAATCGTGGCCAAACGTAGAGTCAAACAGGATGAAACGTATTTTTAGGCCTGTCATTTATTTTATCCCACAATCTAGCTGAGTTTTCTTTCCTCATTGCATCCCTAAAAGAGCCCACACAGCCTTCTGTCCAGGCCCTGGCCGTCCACATGTGCCGGTGTTGATTGTCCTGCTGTTCTAGGCGTGCAACGAGTTTACCACCCACGTGATGAACCTCCTGCGGGAGCAGAGCCGGACCAGGCCCATCTCCCCGAAGGAGATCGAGCGGATGGTCAGCATCATTCATCGCAAGTTCAGCTCCATTCAGATGCAGCTCAAGCAGAGCACATGCGAGGCCGTCATGATCCTGCGCTCCCGGTTTCTGGATGCGCGGTGAGTCGCCAACAGGGCCACCTGTCCACTGGGGATATCCCGGATCTGGGGTTGGGACCCATAGCTGGCCCCTCTCTCTGGGCTCCATTTTCACCATGTCCAAAGCCACGCTGAATGGCAGCCTGCTTCTTGGGTCAGGAGAGGGAGGCTGCAGGACGGCATCAGCCATCGGTTTTAGGCAGCTCCAGGAAAATGTATGATGAGAAGGGACGCCTTCTGTTCCCACTGTTACTCACTCTGCTTGGGAAGCAGGAATGAGTGAGGCAGGTGAGAGCAAAGGTCGCACTTCTGTGTTCATATGACTCAGTACCGCTTTTAGAGCTACCTGTTGTCGCCCTGGGCTTGTAGCGGTCTCACTGGATGCCTCAGGGACACATGTTCTCCAGAACGTTAGTGCAGTTTGAAAAGCTGGGATCTTCTCCACGTTACGTATGGCCAGAGAGTGCATTTTGCTTGGCTTAACAAATCTTTGTAAGTAGGTGGCCACGTGGCATACTCTGAGCTGCGTATTAGGAGCACAAGGATGTGGAGGAGGAGGAGCAGGGGCCACATTTTCAATCCAGGCTTCATGTCTTCCATCTGGCATTGCTACTCATGACCTCACTTGTGAGTTCATAGAATTCAGTTGAAGAAATCCTAGATTGAAAGGTCCTTTTAAACAAAGATAAAAAACTAGAGAACAGAGAACCAGTAATCAGCTCTTGGTCCTTGATTCTCTAGACCACTGGATTTATGCAAATCCCTCTGGTATCTTTAACTTCTGGTATGCCGGCTGCAAGATGGCAATCATCATATCTTTCGTTTACTGGGGAGGAGTGTTTCGATAGTTGATCTTGCAGACATGTTTGCAGAGTGTGGGTATCCTTCACGATCTGCAGCCCATCTTAGATTAGCCAGCTTCTGTAAGTGCAGATTTCACTAGTCATTGCTTCAATTCCTAAAAATCACCCCACTCTATGATTTGGGATTATTGGAACTTCAGGTGTGTCAGGACAGTATGCCATTTCATGATCTATGGTTTTGTCCCTTTTCAATGAGACAGAGTCACTGCTCCTTGTAGAATCTTTTCACCCTCGAAGTCATGCATTATTTAGCGCTTACCTGTATTTCTCTCTGTTCACAATGGTGGTTTTTGCGGTCCACAGACCTCTTTAAAACTCCCTGGCATCTCCTAAACTCCCTTTTATTCAGTGTGTTTTGGGTCACATGGAATACAGAATGAGAATGCCAGCTAGCAAAATGTGTCTCTGGGCCACCAGAATTCCACAGGATCAGTCAAGAGAAAGTTAACACAAAGAGAGCTTTTTCCAGCTGGGCATGGTGATGCAGAAGGAGGCACAGTCGCCCTGAAGCAGGTCCCCTGTGCATCTCCCTTGCCTGATGGCCTGCTGCCAGCCCAGCTTCTTTAAAGCAGGCTGGTACTCACAATCCAGAGTGCAAGTGACTGGTGGCCTCTGTCTGGGCTCGGCACCCATGCTGCCACCACCGCCACTCTGCATGTGTTGCTTCCATCCCCATGGAAACCCCCCTAGTTAAAATTCTGGAGTTGGTATTTGTGTTGGCAGTTACTGAAAAAGAGGAAAGTTGGGCCCAAACTGGATTCCCATGCAGAGAGAACCCGGGGAGGAGGGAGGAGCAGAATCATTGTCTTGTTGGATTTCTTCTCGCTGTAACTATGCTGTGCACAGCTGAAGGTCAGACCCAAAACTGGGCGAGCTTTGTACGCAGTTCCTGTCACTTCCAACAGCCTTCGCCTGGATGGTTCCAGTTGGCATCAGAAGGACAATCACTTAAGAGAGGGCCTCTTTCCTGCTTTGGTTGCAACCTTTGAATCACTGCCTCTGAGCCATGGTTCCAAACTAAAACAACAAAGCTATTATCATCGTTAGCAGCATTTATTTTGAGGGTCTATCTGGTATCGGTGAAAGAGTATAACTCCAAAGGGCAGCCCACGGCTGAGCAAATGGTTTTCTCAGCTCAGAAAGAAATATTTACCCAGACCTTGTAATTGGGGTAGTTCCTATCATTGCTTCCAGTGCTATAATTGAAGCTCTTGCTAAGCAAATCTCAGTGAGAAAGACAGAGTCAGTGCTAATATTCACATGCATCTGACGGGCTGGGCTGCATCAGTGAAAGACTTGGGAAGACAAGTAAAATACTTAGTGGCACGATTAGGCTTGGTATTGTCACAGGTATGTGGAATCGAATGATCTGACTTTGTTGCGAAATACTCCTCATCTCAGTTTTCTGGTGCCACCTAACCGATGACCACAAAGCAGATTAAAACAACACAAAGATACTATGGAACAGTTTTCTGTGGTTTAGGAGTCTGGGAACAGATGAACTGGATCCTCTGCCCTTCGTCTCACAAAGCTGTAATCTGAGTGTCAGGAGAGGCCGTGATCTCATTTGAGGCTCAGGGTCCTATTTCACACCCATTCCCACTGTGGGCAGAATTCAGTTCCTTGTGGTTGTGGGACTGAGGTCCCCAGCTCCCTGGAGCCACTCTCTCCCTGGCCAGCATACATCTTGGCTGCTTGCTTTCTTCCTGGAAGCCAGCAAGAGAATCTCACCATTTTAAGGTTTTAACCTAATCTCCTGAGACACAAGGACACAGGATGGATATCCATTCCTGGTCACAGCTCCACCCACACTTGGTGGGAGGGAGGGGATGCCAGGCTGGAGTCTGGGCCTTATAATTTTGCCTTCCCAACTCCTCAGCTGAGCACTTGGTCCAGGTTTGTCCATTCAGGTCATTTCTTTTTTCTTTTCCTTACGTTGACTTCATTGTGCCAGAAATAAATCTATCCATCCATCCATGCATTCATTCTACATTTATTATCTCATGCTATGTACCAAACTTTGTGCTATCAAACTTGTAAGGTTATTGTCAGGACCATCAACACCGTTTTCTCAGTTGAGAGAGAGAGAACTTACAAAACTCTTAATGATTTTCGAGCAATAATTTTAACTTCTGTTATTGCAATCACATTTTGCTGGAGACAACAATAAGAGGATAAACAGCTGGAAGAACACCTCTGCATTTCACCCTGACAGAGGGATTATGTAAAATGAAGTAGTAAAGTAGAAGACAACGAGAGGGCGGGACATCCAGGAAGGTCTGGGTCCTCTCACCTATATTTAGATTGAGGTATCTCCTTGAGTTTGCTTTCTGCCAAATGCTGTAGTAGCCACTGGAAAAAATAAAAGGAAAAAAACACATATCAATGGGGGGTCTTACCTTCAAGGTGTTCATAACTGTGTGGAACAAGCAGACGATTCTTACGAGTGAACGTAAAATTGCGTGTTCCATGAAGTACATCTACCAGCTCTGCGGGAGAGGGTAGAGGGTTTGGGATCTCAGAGTCAGCATGGTGTTTGCCAAGCAGAAGGACTCCCATGGACACGGTGAAACAACGTAACCCAACTTCAATGGGCGATACTTACCCGGAATGCTTACTATGTGTCAGCACTGGGGTTTCAAAGAGGAATGCCATGTGGCTTCAACCCTTGAGGAATTTGCTGTGTAGCTGGGGAGACATATGGAAACCTGTGGCAAATGCCGTGGGAGAGAAATACACAGGTTGGTGTGAAGAAGCATAGGAGCATAAAAGTCACAAGTGTCTTTGGGGAATGGAGAAGCATATGATGTGGCTAGATGAAATTATGCAGAGCATGTTTAGGGCTGGAGGAAATGAGGCACTAGGGATGGGACAGATCCATTGAACACCCCTAACTGTGCCCGTGAAGATTTCAAATTTGTCCTGAGAAAAGCGGCAGAAACCGTTAGAGCTGTTTAAGGAAAGGATACAGTAATTTGTAGCATAAGTTCTCAAACTGCACTGCTTGGATTCCAATTCTGGCAACCTTTGTAACTCAGGCTAAGTGACCTGTCCTCTCTAGGACTCTTGTCTGTAAAATGGGCCTAATCCTATACGCAGGAGTAATTAAGATAATTTGAAGAAAAAAAGACTTTGTATAGTGTCTGGAATATGGTATTCACACAATAATTCATAAAAGAATTATTTAATATATTAACTATCACTATGTTATATATTATTTTGTCGTATTTATATTTTATTATTATTACTATAACTATTACTATGATTAGTGACATGATCAGATCCATGGTTGGGGAGAGTTATTGTAGTGCTTCTCTTGAAGATGAGCTGAATGGGAGAAGAGATGCAGTAAGAACCCCAGTTAAAGCCTGTGCTCTTCAAACTGGGTGAACACAAAATAAATATGAAGTACCTTCCCCATTTTACTCAAATATGCAGAGCAAGATCATTTTATTTTAAGATAAACATTGGTTCATCACAGAATAAACTAAAGAGGCCTTAAAGACCTTTCATGCTCTTGACAGTGTGCAGCAGGGCTGTGAATTCACACCTTCCTTGTATTTCTGGAAAGCGTCGGTCTAGAGTTACACCATCTAGTAAGTGGCTATTTGATTTTAAATTTAAATTAATTCAAACCGAATTAACATGGAAATAAGTAAGATTTCAGAATTAACTGCTCAGTTTCACTAGCCACATTTGAGTTGCTCAGTGGTCAAGAGCAGGCTCATGGCCACTGTACTGGGCAACACAGATCTAGAACATTTCCCTCACTGTTGAAAGCGCCACTGCGCAGCACTGGCGAGACCGTCACATGATAGATAGTGGCTTATCTGAACCCATTTCAAAAATAGAGCAGCAATAGGCTAGAATAAAAGAGTTGGATTTTAAAAATAGAACTGGCAGGACTTGCTTTGGGGCCCATCATCTGATGAAGGTAAGACAGCAGGAGGGGTTGAGAATCGCTTCCAGGTTCTGGCACCTGCTAGGTACTCAAATATTTGAATGAATGAATGAATGAATGAATGAATGAACAAATTAGATACAGTGAACTGCGTCTATGAGGGTGTGGTAAGGAAGACAATGGAGCTGGTCTGGGTGAAATCCGATGCTAGTTTTGGAGACACAGAGTGTGTTTGAAGCTGGAGGAGTGCAGTAGTAGATGGACAGTGACTCTTAGGAGAGTCACATTTGGTATTTAGCAATGTGTGTCTGTGGCGCTGCACTTCCCACTCTTGAGTCACTCTGATGCAAAAGGTTTCCTTCCTAAAATGCCACATTTTAGGCATTTAGGCAATAGTACATCCAGTACTATTTGATGATCAGCCTCTTACAATAAAAACCTAGATACCCAACTCCCGAGGCTTTTGTTGAACTCAAAGTCACAAATGTTAACTCACCCAGCGGCTAACACTTCAAGCCAAAACCAGATGTCTAACTCAAATAACCTTATCGGCAGAAGTACATCATTTTCACTAGGTTTCCTGAAGTTCCGAGAAGTCCTGATCTTGGGATTTCCAAGGCCCTCCGTGGAGACGGCTCTAAGAGAAGTGATAAGGGAGCCCATCAGAGTAGATGAGACCACCTAGGGAAGGTTGCACATGACTATGGGAAGAGATTCGGGAACAGCTGTCTGCACCAGCCCCGCCCCACCAGCTCATTCCAGAGAGGCTTCCTTTGAGCTCAGTTGGAAGACTCCCAAAAAATACAGTGTGATGCTAATGCAGACAGCTGAATGAATGAACCGAGGTTCTCCCAATTAGGGGAGCCCTCAGGGTCCAGTTCCCCAGGCCTAAGACAACTGTTTTCTCTAGGCAGAGAAGAAGCCAAGGGTTATCTAAAGCCTGGCCTGGAGCCCGTGCTCGCCACTTGGCTATCTTCCTCAAATTCCCATCAGGCAAGGACTTATAATAAATGCCTATTTTTTGAGATGGGCTTTTTAAAAAAAATCCATTCTGCCCAATTTCTGATGCTGGGTGACCCAGAAACTCAGCATGATTTGGGAAAGTGACTTGGGCTTGGCATAGTCTGGACAGATGTGGTTAATACCTATGGACAGATGGTGTTCATCCGGTAAAATCAGGCACTTTATTGTGTTAATTAATCCAAGTGGGACCCTGAAAATACAATATTAGCTGAATTTCTTGTCTAGCGAGGCGATCAGTGCTTTCTGGTGGGCTAAATCGGGAAATCCTATGTCCTGGCATAACCAAGGATGTTCTGGAAATCCCTTCCATAAGGAAAAAGCTTTTGATAAAAGCAAGAAAGGCAAAGTGCTAATAGAGCTAATTTAAAGATGGAGTCCCCACCGCCTCGAGGAGGGCCAGCCAGCCTCTGCTGTGAGCCTGGTGTCCCCAAACAGCTCCCCCAGCTGCCTACAGGCCTTAGCTGCGAGGCGGCAATAAAGTGATTCTCACTTTAAATTAGTTCAATTAGCACTTTTTTTTTTTTTAAGACAGAAAAATGCTTTTATTCAAAAAGTGGTTCTCTTCCTTTCAGCAACCTGTGTATTAAAAAGATTTCTGTGGGCTTTTGTTTTACCATTTAGCAGCTGTTCTTGCTTAAGAAGTGCCACTTTTCTCTTTCTAAGGGAGGTCAAGCAATCCAGGGGGCTAATTTCCATGCCTTCCACACCCTCTTTCCCAGATGCCTTTAAAAAGTGCTGTGTGCATTTACCTGAATGGAATACAGGGGAAATAATAACTTATGTTTAACTTAAGGCAGCAGAGTCTGTGTAATTGCCAGGAGATGATTTGTTTCTAAGAGCGAGGTTGGGTTTTATAGTCAGGAAGACCTGAATTAATATCTTGGTTCTAGGACATGCTGGCCGAATGACCTATGGACTCAGTTCTTCATTGGTAAATGGGAAGAACCAAACCTATCTCACTAGTTGTGCAAAATGAGTAACTTGAATTGATTGCTAAGGGTGAGATCCAATGCCTGGAGCCTTGGAAGAAACCCCGTCACCTAGCACTTGCCACTATCCCGGGCACTGTGCAGAGCACACTCGCTATTTTCCAGCTGCAGTCACTCTGCAAGGCCAGCATGACTGTCTTCACTCTCAGTTGAAGAAGAAGCTGAGGCTTGGAGGGCGGGCATCTCACTCCCCCGGCTGGCGTTCAGTTGGTCCAAGATTCAAAACCAAGGTGGTTGGGTTTTGCAACTCTGTGTTCCTCACCACTCCGTGTGAGCATCTGTGACTGTTCTTCTGGCCAAGCGCTCCAGTGACGTACAATCAAAGTGCTTAACAAGTACCTTCAATGATGGTTTTGGCATCCAGCCCCTTGGTGCACATTTCCTTGAATCCACTTTTAAATAAAAAATTTGTCTTTTCCCAGAAGTAGATTCTCATTCCCTTTTTATACGTACTCGCTGTGAACTTTTTTGTTGTTGTTGTTCTTTCCTTTCTCTTTACGAAGGCGGAAGAGACGAAATTTCAACAAGCAAGCGACAGAAATCCTGAATGAATATTTCTATTCCCATCTCAGCAACCCTTACCCCAGTGAGGAAGCCAAAGAGGAGTTAGCCAAGAAGTGTGGCATCACAGTGTCCCAGGTAAGGAGCCCTGAAAAGTCTCAGCCTGTCTGTCACGTGGCTCTGAGGGAGCCACAAGGCGGGGGCTCGGAGATATTGCCTTACTGGGCTTTCGTAATGGCCTGTAGGCTCCATTTGCTTAAGCCCTAACCTAACACGGCAAGGTAAACACATGAGATGTTTCAACTGGAGAGTTTCCAGTTGGGTACCTGGACAATCTTGAGAGGGACCAACAGACTAGGAGAAGGTCAAGGTTCTTGCAGGCACTTGGAAAGCTCTCCGCATTCTTTATACTGTTTTCTCAAGCACGATCCATTCCTTAGCCCATCTTTTGCCCAACCTAGGAAGTAGTCAGTGAATGGAACTTGTAAATGAAAGGGACTCAGATGTCTTCTCTTGATGTGCTCGCTCTGTAACTGATGAAGTGTGGGGATTTTAACGTGTCACTATGATTGCAATGGGATGGTTGCACAAAATGTCACTGAGTGCCACCTTTTCCCAAAAAGCAATAACCCTAACAGGTGCCTGTTGACATGGAAAGACACATGATAACACATTTTTATGGACCTGAAGTCTTCAACGTTAGTATGAAGAAAAAAAAGTAGGCAGTATGTATGTTTAAGTGTATTTGTCTACCCAAAAAATCCACCTACAACTATTATTTCTTCCAAACTTCATATATCACCACTGGTCTCTAGTTGACAGCAGTAACCATAGTTCTGAAAGCTACCAGAGAAAGTCCCCCTGATTTCTGTCACATGCAGGAGAACCAAATCTACTGGCATTTCCAGAAAGGGAGTTGGGGGAATGAAGGAAAGAAGGCTACTCTAGTGGGAAAGCTTCACTTAACATTTTCCAACCAGAATAGATGCTGCTTTGTATGAAGCGAGCATTTGTACTTCCTTGAGTTGACTCTTGGCTTCTGTTACTCCGTGCTGGGTGCTGATCCCGTCAACCTGTGTTTAACTAAGCTGAATTAGGTCCAGTCAGAATATAGAACTCCACACAGTGTACGCACAATGAAGAGATTGCCAGGGCCTCCCCGACAAGCTTTGGGGAATTTGCAGCAGCCTTGGAAACACCAGCTCCTTTCAACTCAGACCCTCCTTAGGTGCTTTGACCCAGGGGAAGGTTGTTGTAGTCTTAACCCTAGGAAAGCAGAGCATGAGTGGTCAAACTCACGTGACCTGGTTTTGTCTAGGTCTTCTAACCATTCTTGTCCAACTTTAGATCCCTTGTCCACAAGAAAAGGGAATTGATGCTTTTTGATATCTGCTGCATGTGTGAGGAATGGTTCCAGGCATGGACCATATCCCTAACTGACCATCAGTGAATTTGATACATGGAATCTTCTGCTTCTAAAGTAGAATTAAATCACTAGACTCTTTGAAATCTAATTCTGGGATTAGGAATTCTAAATCCCTGTTGAAGGTAGAAGGAACATCTCCCAGGAGCTAGTCCGTATTCTATCTCAATCAAAGCTGGACTCCTGGCCCATTCCGGCAACTTTCACCTCCATTATTATGGAAACTCAAAGTGCACATAATTTGTCCATTAAGGTGGATATTTACATTTATATCACTTTTCCCTTTGCTTCACCCATCCTAAGGCCATGCCATCTTCCTTTCCCATCACATTCCTCCCTCCCAACAACAATGAAGCTGCCTCGCTGTTGCCAAACAAGTCCCAATGGGAGACAGTATGATATGGTGCTATAACAAGAGCATTCGTCTTGGAGCATGTTTTTGTCAAGAGTCAACTGTGAGATTTTAGGGAACTCCCTCTTTTTGGGTCTTAATTGCCCCATCTGCCAATCATGGTGTGTTGGACCACATGATTTATTAAATCTCCTTTTAGTTCTCAAATCTAAGGACTGCAGATTTTAGACTTTTTTTATTTATTTATTTATTTATTTTTAATTTTTTTGTTTTTAGACTTTTTTTTAAAAGCCCTTTTGGGGCTCTTTCTTTCTTTCTTTCTTTCTTTCTTTCTTGTTTTTGTCATTTTTTTTGACACCCTCCATCTTGGGGCACCTGGGTGGCTCGGTCAATTTAGCATCTGACTCTTGGTTTTGGCTCAAGTCATGATCACAGGATCCTGAGATTGAGCCCCACGTTGGGCTCTGCACTCAGCAAGGAGTCGGCATGAAAAATTCTCTCCCTTTACCCGTTCCCCAACTCATGTGTCCACTCTCTCTCTTTCAAGACAAATAAATAAATCTTTAAAGAAATTACCCCTCCCTCTTGAAATTCTCCTCCCTTAGCTTCCTTGATACTGTTCTCTGTGGAGTTTCCTTCTTCCTCTTGGGCTATTTTTGCTTGGTCTTCTTAAAGGATCTACTGTCTCTACTTAACCTAGAAATACCATTTGTTTTTTCTTTAGTCCTCATCTCTTCAAGCCTCTCCCATAATTCTTACCCAATTTTCTTTAAGCCACAGATTCTTTCGAAATCTACTTACTGTTGATTCCTTCCATGTTCCAGAACAAAAATGTGCTGATACACCAAAGACCATCCTCTCCTCTGATCCCTAGACTGCCCTTCTCTATACTCATGCTGCTTGGAGTGTGGTCTACAGAAGGCAGCATCAGCAACTCCTGGGAGCTGGCTGGAAGTGTAAATTCTTAGGTCTCAGCCCAACTCCTGAGTCAGAATTAAGGGAGGGTGGATGGGATCTGTTTTAACAAGCTCTCTGTGCACACTCAGTCTAGAAAAGTATTGTTCTACACACTTTCTCGGAGAGATCTCTTCTCTGCTTATAGCTGCAAGTATACCTTTATTTGAGTATATTCAGATGAGATTCTCCTGGCACAGCGAGCTCGTGTATTTTCCTTCCTGCTGGACTTTGCCATGGCTCTGCCCAGACTCTTCGAACTTAAGATGTTTGGGATGTGATTAAACTCTCCCAAGAGAACCGATTATTTTTTCTGTATTACCTGTCTTTGTCTGTCCTCTATGTGTCTCTAGTGTCTGGCACATAGTAGATGCTCTACAGCTGTGAACGGCAAGTTCATTAATGAAAGCACTGATTACATACATGGCTCAGGGCATCCGATACTGTAGGAAATGCCTGAACCGACTAAGCACCTTGTTCACCACTCTGTTCTTCTCATTGAGGGGGGAGTCACTCCCACAACACGTTCCATCTCCTCTTCTCATGTAGCTTATTTAACTAGACCTCAGGCATTTCTTTTCTTCCTCAAAAGCCCCCCCAAACTATCTTCATCTTTTCCCTTTTCTTCCAACTCATCAGTTACCTTAGAAAAATCTCATTGCCTCTTTTCCTCTCCCTCATATCAGTAGTGAAAGTTACATCAAGGAAAGCATGAGTTTTGGAATGATATTAGATATACTGTGGTCCTAAAATGGCCCCAGAGTGCCCTTCCTCTCCTAGCATAACTCTCTGTAGGCACTGCAGCATTTACAGTAAATAAAGCAATTTCTCATTGAATTTTTTTTCCTCTCATTTACTAATACTGCAATGGTATGGTTTGGTTTTGATAACAAAAGCTTGGCATTTCTCCCGTAGCATAAGCCACACAGGCATAGGAGGGCTTACCTTATAAGATTTTTAAATTTTGCTAATGTATTTACAAGGTAACCGTAGTTTTTCAAAAATTTCCTTTATCTACCACTGTTTGGGTAAATATAAACTATGTGGTACATGTGTTATCAACTTCCTCTTCCCTCACCAAATCCATAGGTTATTTTGTAATTTTATTTAAAAAAAAACACACAGTATTTTAAAATGTTTGAAATCACATCTGGAATATGGGGTATAAAACGTTCCTCATAAGGCAGGAACTATAAGGGTAAAACCTGAATTTCACCTACATCTCCTCTTGTGTCTGGCAGAGGTCTTGGTAAAAAGGGAACGGGGACACAGAAGCAAGCCAGGACAGCTGCTGTGAACCACATGAAGGAAATAAATTAACAAATGAAAGTAAATTAGGTTTATTTTGCGTATTGGCTTTAACATTTAAAGCCTGGAATTCAAAGGAATAATCTGTGGTATAGCTCAGCTTTTCCTTGAGTAGATAACACCAAGCTTTGCACAAAATAACTTGGTGAAATCTATCGGATTGGATTATACTGATCCTAAGGTCTATATAGTACATGCAGTTAAGAATCTAGTCCGTGTTAGCTTACATAAATTCTGAATATTTAAAATTAATCCTTCAGTGTGAACACCTATATGTTGATACAGATTTGTATGGATGTTTGAAAGTCTGTGCCTCTTGATTGCTCAGTGTTAGCACTGATATGTAACATTTCCCCTGAAATGCTGTTTATTTTGGTGTCATGTTCTTAAGAGTAAGCAAGTTTAAAATGCTTACCCTAAACTAACTGTCCGAGTCCAAATGAGCAGCTCCTCCGTAGGAAGTTTTTGCGGCAGTGGTTTTGCTCTATGGTGCTGTGTTAAGCAGGAGACTCTCCTTGTATGCAATGGCCCCTCTCGGTGCTCTTCCTTCGGATGTTTTCATTGATGTTTCAAAATCAGAATAGGATTGGGGGGTGGGGTGCAGCCTGCCTGCAACCCTCTCTTGATGCCCCCTTTTCCCCTGAGATGTTTGCATAGGATGGAATGTTAACTTTCTCCTCTTCTCTTAAACTGCTCTAGGTATCAAACTGGTTTGGAAATAAGCGAATCCGGTACAAGAAGAACATAGGTAAATTTCAAGAGGAAGCCAATATTTATGCTGCCAAAACGGCTGTCACTGCTACCAATGTGTCAGCCCATGGAAGCCAAGCTAACTCACCCTCGACTCCTAACTCAGCTGGTTAGTTTTTTCTTTGATTTGGGGGGATCGTGCTCCATTTTTATACTTGCTTTTCTTACATTGGGGTTTTCTTTCACTCTTTAGGTTTCCAGTTGGTTAACTTACGTATTTGATTGTCCTTTTTGTTGTTGATGCCACTTTGGGTTTTTCCTTTCATTTCCAAGGAGCAGTGTGTTTTACTGTTTATAAGATGGGCTTGCCTGGAGGTTTGCGATAATATGTCTGTCCAAGTTGGACAGGCCTAAATTGGTTGGTTTTGATGAGAAGACCTTCACATTCTCCTTTCAAAGATGACAATGAGCTAGATCTAATACTTGGACATAATCCCTTGGGAGCTGTAGCATTTAGTCTGGCTCATATAAAGTTTTTATCCTTGTCTACTTTGCTGTTCCCATCACATACTGTTTGGGTGACCTACTAGCATACATTCTCAGCAAGAGTATTCCTCATTATAATGCTCTGGTCTGCAAAGCCAGACTGGGGTTACTGCTGTACACTGTTTATAGTTGTTATTCTTTACTATTTTGATTTGTTGGTTTCTTTACATAAACTACAAAGAAAACTGCCAGTCATTAATTCAAAGTATTCAGATTCCAGTTTTCCGGTTTAAATATTAGTCGTGTGCTACGCCCCTGGTTTTATTTTAGTGAACGTGCATTATATCACTAACTTCAGAGTTTAGGCTAACGTAAGATATTTTGGGGTTTGCCTCATACCACCAGTTGTGAATTTCCACACATGAAAAAAAAAAACGTAGTCAATGATCCATAAAATATAACCTTAGTGTTTATGCTGTGGAAGGCATGTTGGTACTTTTTTGGTTTTTTTTGTAAGAGAAAACCAGACCTACTTCCTTTTTAAATACTTTTGGTCTCAGATCATGTGATATTTGCCCCCCATTATGAACCAGCTACACTGATTTTGGCAGTGGGTTGTATATCTCAGAAGATTGTCTCCAACTTGAAGGGTCACAAATTCAAATGTGTTTGACCATAATGTGATGAAAAATCTAATTTCTAACATTTCTGGGAAGTGTGTTCGAGCCCAAGGCTTGTTTTTTCACTAAAACAAATTCTCTTTATACCGTATGGTGGGCTGTTCCTGGAGACCTGTAAGGCTCCACACACTAATGTCTTCTGTGAGCATCTAGATGCCCTAAATTGTTATAAGGTTCTCCACTGGGAGAACCATCACTGGCCTTCTTTTGTTTAATTGGAATCTTACATGAAGAGTGGCCGGGGCTTTATAGGCATGGACATGGTAAGACAATGTAGAATGCAGTCTAGTTGTACTTTTCCCAGCACACCAGGTCGGGTAACTCTAAGGAGCATATTTACCTTTCGAGCATATTTACCTTACCTTTTGTGCGTGTGGATTTCCTTCTCTCCCCATCATGGCATGATTGACAGAGGATCAAGGCTAAGAGATTCACTAACCCAAGAGTTTCCTTCTACCCCATGTGGTCAACTATTAAGCATTTCAGACTTCGGCCAATGCTAGTTGAATCACACTGCTAGGCAGACATATGCACTTGTCTCTGAAAGAAGTACAGTCCTGTCAACATTAGCAAAAACACACTCACCACTCCTGCAAAGGTTATCATAATGCAAAACAGATATCAAAATGACTTTTTCCTGTCCCTGATAATATCTGCATTGCAGATGGTTGGGCATGATTTATGACTAGTCCCTAGAAGGGCCCTGTGGACTCCTTTCATTACTAAAGCCCTAACTTTTTATTCTTTTCTAAAGCACTTAAAAAGAGAAAAGTAAGCATTTTAAACCCCCGCTCTGTGTTTAAGAATTATGTTGGCTCTCTTGGAATGTCAGTCAATGATTACAGTTTTCTAAAGAATTTTTCTGGTAGCTTAAACTTATGTGACTATTCTAAGCACAGAGTAAATTATTATGGAAAATTTGAGCTAAGCCTTCCAGTTGTGCCTGGGTGGTTGGAAATAATATGCAGAGGAACCCCTTTGTAGTGCTTTTTTGTTTTTTGTTTTTTTTTTTTCTTACAGTAGAGACAAAAGAAAATACTATTGTATATGTGCAATAGCACGGGATTTTTATTCATCAACGTTTTAACAGGAAAAGTTAGACACGGGCTTTTGTGTATTTTCCTTTGCCCTTAACAGAGCCCAGATCACTGCACAGATAAACCAAGAACTTGAAAGTGGTCAGACTTTTCACATAGGGTGCCTATGAAGTTGCATACTAGCTCCTTGATAATTCCGAAGGGTAGATGATCATTGAAATAGGTACAAGTTTTAAATAAAAGGTTAATAAGTGAAATATATGTGGGCTGAGTTTGAAGTCTAGAGTTCTGGAACCTGGGAGCTTTTATATCCTTAATATTGGAACAGGGTTGTTGTTGTGGTTCCCCACCCCCCAGAAGCTTTACTAAATATACATACTCATTTCTACTGCAAAGAGGATACTTTGCAAGTAAATCTTCTTCCCTCTAGAAGTTTTTGTGTGGACCAGCAATACCTCAGTGTCTTTATTTAGGTCACTTCTGAATATTCCTGTTCGGTGATACATGGCTGATCTCTTGTGTCCTTAAGCATAATTCATTAAAATCACTTTGGGCGAGGACCCGTGGGGGGAAGAGCAAGCATGTAGAGATACTTGGCATGCTTCATATTTGACACCAGCAGAGTTGTGCAGAATGGAGAGAACAAACAGGAAGAATAGAAGGAAGGCAAGAAAATTAAGTTTCCAAGAAAACAAAAAGCAAGAATGGGGACCATTCGAAGCAATAGTTATAACCTTGGATCCATAAGTCTGCACTCACCTAGAGGGACACATTCTCATTTCTATTTTTGATGAGATTATAAAGGCAAGAATGAGATCTCAGAAAAAATGGAGCCCCTTCTGGAAGGTCACCTTATCTTCTGGAGAACATTTAGCATCCGAGAAGAAAGAAACTGGCTTATGCATTACAAATGTTTGCCGTGGCATGGCGTCAGCATTGATATTTTATTAGATTCTGTGATTAGCTAAGTAATCCCAGGCTTATTGAGCCTAAGGACTTCCTCCCCCAATTTGAATTCTTTTCCTGGCTCTGTGTGTGTCAAGGACACCGGCAGGCTCAGCCATGGAAGTCCTTTCTCTGGCACTATTTAGTTAGTGGCAAGCCCTTGTATGTATTTGTTACACCCCCTAATAGAAGGTTTGGTGTGTTTTCTGGATTGGGGGAAGATGATCATATTAAAACTCCTAGACTCTGGCTTCCTAGGAGAAGTTTGTGTATATAATACCCACAGTTAGAGAGGAGGTAACACATCCGGGGAGGTTGGCTGACAGTAAATCCATGGGAACTCTTAGAATTTTTTTCTTTTTAAACCAAGTGAAAGAATTTATCCCTTTGATGTTTTCTGCTGTGTTCTTTCTTCCCTTAATTTCTAAGTAGAAAATGAAAACACAGCCTGCCGGAATTGGAACTCTAGAACTTTGCCATGTGCACCTTCTCAAAGGGCTTTCCTGTTGAACCAGATGGCCTTTGTCTCTTGTGCTTTGTCCTGAGTAGAAAGTAACAATGATTTTTGGAGTTTGGAGTTTGGAACAATGATTTTTGGAGTTTTGGAGTTTGAGCGTCCAATCTGACCTACTGCCACCTAATGTCTCTGGAGCCTTGATTTCAAAACTGCAAAATTGGGGCCACACTTGTCATATATCTGCTTCATTAAAAGTGCTATGAGGAATAACGAGTCAATGCTTTTAAACACTTCGAGTTCCTCAGTAAGAAAAAGTAAATCCCCTCTTATTGTCCATCACTAGTTCTCCACAGTGTGAACTTGTACCTCAGGGGACATCGGGGCTGTTTGCAGACCTATGGTTGTCAGAGTTTCAGGAGGCAGGTGCCACTGGCATCGGTGCATGGAGGCCAGGGATGTAGCTGACCATCCTACAGTACAGAAAACATTCCTCCACAGCAAGCAGATTTTTAGCCCAGAGCATCAGTTATGCCAATGTAGAAAGCTTGTTCTAAGTTTAGATTTTATCATTAGTACTCTAGGTTTTTTTTTTAAATTATGATTAAAAATCATAATAACATCAGTTATGAATCATAATTCATAAGAATTTTTAAAATTATGATTATTCGATTTTTTTCTTGAGCACATTTAAGTCTCCTAGAGACTCTTTAAAGTAGAAATGCAGTCTTTAGGAAATGATCTTAGGAAAATGGATGTTAACACATCTCCACATCTTTATATTTGCCTGAGCCAGTGCATTAGAATCCATAGGTGATCCATTAGTTCTTGTCTGTCCAGTGGAGTGCGGATGTAGCTCTGTACCTGCCCCCGATGTCTGGATGACAGCTTAAACGAGCCACTTGCCTCCCTTCCCACTCAAGCTCAGAACCTTTTAAAGGCGAGCACATCTTAGAGTGCGCTTCTGGTAATTGCTGATTACTTTACAGGTGCCTGCAGGTGAGGTTCTTGATGGACCTTCTCAGCAATGCAGGTGCTTCTGTATTAGTTCCTTGAGCATCCGCAGCACCTCCTGGACGGCCTGTTCACTCTTGGGCGAGGAAGTATGTCCTTCTCCGGGAGTGGTCCGTTCTGTGTTGAGTTTTTTTGTTTTGTTTTTTTTTCTGACATCCAGTGCCAGATGAAGGACATGTCTTCTCCTCCTTATTTCGAGTTTTGTGTGGGCTTCTGTCTGCTTTCTTGCGTTGGTGGCACGTGGCCTCTTCTCTCAGAGCCATCCCTGCCTCGAGATACTTATCAGAGAGTCAGAGGCCATGGTTGTGTAGTACATGGCTATACAGGGACAACAAAATGCCAGAACCGCAGAGGCAAGAGCACCCGCACTATTCCTGCAATTACTGCTCTGATTCAAATGCATTTGTACATGAAGGCCATTGATATGCGCATATTTATCTCTCTGTACATTAGGCAGCCAGACATATTTACAATTTATCTATGCACATATATTTCTTAAATCATCTGTGTCAATTGCAGTGTGTATCTTGTAAATGGCACATTCCATACCCTCATGGGTCCACGGATGCCATGTTCCTTGGCACCAGCGCAGCCCTTCTGGGGGTCTCTCCCAATTCCTCAGTCTGTGTGCTGATTTCCAGTAAACCATCAGCGAGGCATAAGGAGTGTGGGTTTATTGCATGGCATTTGATTGGGTGAGAAAGAAAGTATCTGGGCATCAAACTGAACACTCTCTGGGGGGGGGGGGGCGGAATTCTGATATTACGTAAACAGTCACAATTTGGGGCCTCAGAGCTGACCGTCCTTGGTTCTGATGCCATCTAAATGTGAGCGTGTGTTGCCACAACGATGATAAAATGGCTCTTATTATGGAGGTTACCTCTGATTAAAAGAAAGGCTTGAGAGGGATGTAGGTAGGACACGCAGGCCTGGGAATTATGTCTCTCAACCTGGGAATCCGTGATCTGTGCCATGCGCTGCTTCCCCTGCATGCTGGGGAGATTGGCACCACATTACTGGAAGAAATTTCCAGGGCAAGCTGCCCTGCCTGGTCAGACCTTGGGCCTCTTTTGCTCAAGACCCCCAGTCGTCTACATCCTTGCAGAATAAGCTAAACAGAGAAAGGTGAGCCCAATGAGACGGGACATGTTGCAGAGCTATGGGGACGTTGTAGTTCCCTGAATGGTGCTCAGGTCGCCCTTTCCTGCCCCCCAGAGAAAGTATTCCCTTCTTCCCATGACAAGAGAGAGTGGGGGATCAGTTTATGTAGCACAGGAGCTAGCTGGTTCTTGGGTGTGGATGGACATCCCCCAAACAAAGAAAAATGGAAATGTTTCCTACCTTGAGGGTCTCCCCAAGTGGACCTAAGTGGGTCTTCTAAGTGGGTCTCCCCTTGGAAGTGTGAAGATATACTCGGAGCAGTTCAACATGCAGCAGAATGGCAGGGTTCAGAATTCATTGCTAGTTAAGTGACTCTTCTATGGCACAGAAAAAGCCTTCTCTTGAGCTCCAGGGAGACAGCCCTCTAGGAGAGCGCAGGTCCCCGTCTTGAGAGATTCAGAAAGTACCAGAGCTGGGGCATCATTGCTGGGCCATCCCACACGGATGATGGCTGCCAGAATGTTAGGACAAGAGTGCAATTTGAGCAAGACAGTTGGGAATAGAGTGGAACTGACCTGGGTCCCTGAGGTCTCTCCTTTTCTAGGCTAACGTCATGTTTTAACCAAACCTTGCACGTTGAGCTTTCTTTCCTAATGCGCTGAGCTGCACGATGACTTCAGAATAATAGAAAGCTTCACCACGCCCTTGTGTTTAGGCCGAGGGTGGGCTGAGTGTACCACAGTGCCACCCTGGGTGCTGCCTGGAGGCTATCTGGGAGAAGACTAATTTTCTGGGAGATGAAAGCCGAGGGTTGACTGCTCTTCCTGAGGCCCATTTTTATGATTGTCCTGAGCGTTATTATTAGGACTTCATATTTCATGCATGCTTCAGAACTCCTGGCCCATTATTCTGTTTCATGTTCCTCCATGATAGCAGGTGGCAAGGGAAGAAGTGACCATTCTCACATCTCCTGGCGGTCCTCAAGGCTCTCTCAGGCTGCTTGCCACCCAGCAAGGAACTTGACCTTCTTTTTAGAAATCGGGAATGTCAATGGACTCCCATCCCAGGCCCAGCCCTATTGTGGGCCATTGCCTTCATGCACTCCCCCCCGACCCCCCCACCAGGGCTGCTTACCATGTGAGGGCAGATGGGTTGGTGGGGGCATATTTGGAAACTAGCCGGACAGCTCATGTGCTCCATCATGGTGGCAGAAATACCATTGGCTAGCCCAGATTCTTCAGCTTGTGGTCCCCTGGCAACCCCTAGAATTTTATGGGCATGAAAGAGAGGTCCTGGAGACCATTTCCAATTCAAATAGACTAAGTTGAGAAGAACAAATGAGAAGAAATACTCCCTTTTTCAGCTTGAAGTTGTTAAGGGGACACAGTCCTATTGGCAACTTGCAGTGACATGTGGCTTCACATAACATGAACGATATGCACCCTTTATTGCTTGCTCTGTTCTTCATGCTACTAACCAGACTCTGTTGATGTTATTTTTATTTTGGTATTTATTTGGGGGGTTGCTTTGCATGTCATTTCTTCCTCTTGGCTGTTAGTTGCAGGGGTTGAGCCTTTTCCTTTCTGTGATTCAGGTGCCTCACTCTTTCCTTTCCAGGTTCTTCCAGTTCTTTTAACATGTCAAACTCTGGAGATTTGTTCATGGGCGTGCAGTCACTCAATGGGGACTCTTACCAAGGGGCCCAGGTTGGAGCCAACGTGCAGTCACAGGTAGGGACCCAGCCAATGTGCCACCAGGTGAATGCATTGGAGCCCAAGAGCCCTCGGTAGTCTTGGCACTTGCCAGTTCTGTCCAGAGAGAGAGGAAGAGAGAGCGAGGGAGAGGGTGAGAGACAGAGAGAGACAGAGAGAGGGAGAGAGAAATGAGAGAGAGAGAGAGAGAGAGAGAAAGAGAGAAACGTAGAAACAAAATCTTGCCAACAACCAAACCAAACCAAAACAAAGACAACCGTGGTCGTGGGGAATCTCGTCCACACTTTGTGAATGCATTTGGCTCTGGCTTGTCAGCCACACTGGGAAGGCAGGAGAGCAAGCACGGGGTGAGGGGACCAAGGCCCATCAGGCACGTGGAACCAGCATATTCTTTCTTGGCTGAAGGGAAAGGGAGGAGGAGTTCAGTCCGTTGTGTCACGTTGCAGGCCTCCCTCTTGTTTGTGGGTCTCCCTCACTCAATATTTGCCAAATAAGGAGGTGACTGGTGACTAGGCAAATGCCTTCGTGTCTCCTGTTTTTGTTTCAAGCTTTAAAAACACCCACCCAGCCGGGTTGACCAAGCTCATCTTCTCAATCATCCTCGAGGTCAGGGGACTTGGGTTTCTGGTCGTGAGTCAGAGCCCACGTTGGGAAGCGAACACCAGGTCGTGTGGCGTAAACCCTCGGTGTCCATTAGCGAACGGCCTGCCTTCACTGCACCTCGGGAGGCCGCCCTCCTGCCTCGGCACAGAGCCTGCCGTGAGAGGGTGGAGTGGACTGCTGGGGGCAGGATGGCTAGGGGAGCCTCTCAGCCACGGTAGCCCGCTCTCCCACCCTGCATGTGGCACAGGAGGCGACCGGCTGGCCAGCGATTCCAGAAACACTGCCTAGGGGCGAGTGTGGGGAGCCGTGGTCAGGCCAGCGGAGCGGAGGTGTTAGTCCGCACCGCTCTCGGTGAGGTGGCTGCCGAGCCCCCTCTGGGCAGAGCAGGGTAGCAGCGAAGGAGAAGCTATGTCGGGGGGCCTGTACGCCAGGGGCACCTCCTTCACCCTGCCCTCTCTCACCGCCCCCGCCACCCCGCCCCGCCGTCTCCTGCAGCGCTGGGAGTTAGGTTCAGTGGCGGGAATCCCAGGTTTCTTTGACCATTTTACCGTCTTGCTGACTGAACTCAGAAAGGAAAACGGATTTGGCAGGTAGAGAGAGGCCGGCCTCCTCCGAGCGGAGCCCTCCCAGGAAGGATGCCTCCGCGAGGACTGTGGACGTTTGGCCGCCCGCACTGTAGGCCGCGTTGTGATGCTCTGCCTCCCTTTTCCTGCATCCCCCTGACTAATTTCCTCTCTGTTGTTCATCTGTTTAGGTGGATACCCTTCGCCATGTTATCAGCCAGACAGGAGGATACAGTGACGGACTCGCAGCCAGTCAGATGTACAGTCCGCAGGGCATCAGTGTAAGAAAACAAGGCTCCCCCACCCTTTGTGTTTATTCTATCCTAACCAATTATTTCAAAGCCATAGGGCTCGGAATGCCACTTAGTAGGACCTATCTTAGCTTTACGGTCCCCTAGTTTCTCGTCTCTGTATCGGCCACGCCATCGGCAGCGTCCTCCCCACACGAAATGTGGCGACCGGGCAGGCTTCATGCAGGCAGCTGGCGTCTAGGGCTGTCACACGCAATCAGTGTCCGCATGGCACCTGCGGCCACTCGCCTTCAGCTGAGAGGAGCCGCTAAACAGGTGACACCTAGCACAACAGTGGTAGGAAATGTCACCACGAGCCGGGGCCCCGGGGACCCGGGCGGGAAAACCGGTAGCCAGAACCCCTCGCATGCAGGTCTGTGGTCTGCAAAAGAACCTTTGTCCAGTCTGTCTAAGGACGAAAACAAGAAGGAAATGAAACACAGAGGCTGGGGATGTGGGGAGGGCTGGGGAGGGGTGCGGGACCATCTTCTCCTGGTTCTTGGGCGCGCTGGCGGCTTCTGACTAGCATGAAAATTCATAGCGACAAGCTGTGTCGCACAGAGTGAAATCAATCAGACAGACACAAGGAGAACCGAATGTGGATTTGGGACAGCAATCCAACTTGATTTCTCAGATCAATCGTCCGCTATCTCAGCAGCGGTGACAGCATGCTAGGACGAGAGGCAGCCTGGAAAAGGAGGCTGTTGTGTAGATCAGGGGTCATTTCCTGGGCTTTTAGAGGTTGCGGGGGGCTCCCGTAGAACCACGGGCTAAGAACTCGAGAAGAAAACTATGGCTGATTGATGGTGATGATTTTTGTTGTCGTTTGTTTCTGTTGTGATGATTCAAATGAATTGGGGATGGACGGAAGGAAAGGTAGGCACGATGCACTAGCGTCATCCGAGTCTCTACTAACTGAGGTGCCGGGTCTGCAGTGCGGGAGGTGCTGGTCCCCTGGACCCTGCATTGGTCAAATCAGACATGGCTAAGGCGAGACTGGAAGGAATCAACCCAATACCGACCAGTTGGTTGGTTCATCACAAGGAGTGACTGAAAGAATGAGCAGTTCTTAGCCCACGAAAGAGAAAATGTGAGTGGTCTAGAGTAGTTTTGAAAGAGGGGTATTTGTGAAAGAGATTGGCTTCATCACGAGTGATCTAAACAGGGCAAGGGTAGCGGTACTGAGTAGAAGATTCAGAGAAACACGCCTCACTTCGAGCTTGAGTAGGGCCTTTCTCCTGGTCAGACTTGTCCGGAGAAGGGACTGGCTGCCTCCGGAAGTCCAGAACTCCCCACCATCAGAGCGTTCAAACAGGGTGCAGCTGGCTACTCAGTCAGGATGTCGGGGGTCGGAGAAGAGAGTCAAGTACCAGGTCGTAAGTGTCTTGGTGACTTTTTAAGGCCCCTGCCAACTAGGAAACCTTTATTTTCTACCTTCTTTAGGCAGACTCTCCTCTGGATTTGTATGATATTCCTTAAGCCTCTCTCTGGCAGGAGATGGAGGAGGTCAAAGCCAACCCCGTTGAATGTAACCCTGGGCAGTCATGTCACTTTTCCAGCAAGGATTTCCAGAGCAGAGGCAGTCTTCTCTCCTGTGGTTATCCTAATTATTATTACCATGTTAATGGCTGATGCGCTGAAAGCCTGCTTAGAAAAACACAAGATACTGTGGCAGAGGAGTTATCCTCCCCAAACAGACTCCAGACATGAAGTTGGTCTGTGCTCAGCTGTGTGTGTGTTGGGGGACGGGGTTCAAGCACATACACGTTTACGCGTTCTCTGAGCCTATTTGAGATGTCTTCTATCTCCAAAGATTTTTTTTTTTCCAGAAAAAGCTTTGCTCTGTATACGTGGAAGAGAAGAAAAGGAGGAAAGTACCAGAGCATGGGGATGAACATATGAGCTGCAGAAAGTCTGTGTGAGTGGGCAGGAAATGGGCTCACAGTTCTGCTGTGTGACATCCTTCTTCCTAATCGGGTAGTGCAGGAGAGGGTGGCACCAGACTCTGGGGGGTCGACACTGACCCCTCTGACGCTATCTGGTGGGCTGGGAATCATTTCTGAAAGAGTGTAACCAAACATGTGCAGACAATTATGTCTGATTACATAAGCTTACCACAGAAACTGGGCTTGAAAATGCCACTCGAAAGAGTCGCTCGTGGTGCATTAATTTTTTTTTTCCCTGCGAACTGTGTTTATTTTATTTCTGAGTCTTTAACAAGCAGGGTAAATGATTCAAAGGCTGATCGTGATAAGATACATTCCTTGGGGTACCCATTTTAAATTTTTAAAATGTGCCACCTGCAGGAGACGAAGCTTGTTAGGGCAAGCCGTGTTTTTAGACAGCGGTGTTCGACGCGGACGCGTGTGAATGTGTGGAGTGGGGCTCTGGCTGCCAGGAGAGGAAGGAGAGAGGGAAGGAGGGAGACAAGAAGAGACAAGGGCAGGAATGAAAGGCTCGAGCCAAGAAATAAAAATAAACAATTCCTAAACCCAAGGCAGCAATGGAATTCCCAGCTGGACTCTGGATTGTGTTTCATTTGGTGGAGGACATTTTCTGGGCAGCCTTTATCTGCTCCCCTGGCTGGGTTTCTTAGCACCCATATCTTATCCAACCAGTGTCTATTTTAAATCCCCTAAAGTTCAGACCACTTGCCTCTTTCACTGAGCCCATGTGGTGATGGTGTGGACGGTCGGGAAGAGCTGGGAGACCGGTCCTGGTCACTCTCATGTGTCCGTAGGCAGGCCTTGTACCTCTCTTCCATAAAACGGGACCAGTAATTCCCACCCTTAATACCTCCAGCGCTGCTTTAGGGAAAATGAGAAAATAAGTAGGAAAGGGCTTGGCAAAGCAGAAATGTTTCCACATGAATGCAGTGTGAAATGTTATAAGCGATAACTTTCTAATTTGACCTTTTTTTCTCTTGTGTGAGCGGTTTTCACAGTAGGTAGTTGCTAGTGAGGATTGGTTAGGACACGGTTGTCACTTTTTTCCCTTCTGATGGAAAGATAGGCTTTCGACAAGGATGTAGAGTTGTGCAAGTCTTAAACACCCCTTTCCTGAGCGGCGGCGAGCGTTAAATTATACATCCCTAAGTCCTTTGTGCTCTCAGGTGACAACGGGCAGTACTTACCAGGTTAGAGTAGCTCTGAGTAATGGAGGGAGATTATTTCACTTCCCTGTCAATCAGACGGACTTCGGTCACTCAGCTATCGCATTCGTTCTCCTCGGTCCTTTCTCACTGCCACTGTCCTGGCTCTAGAGTATTTCATCGGCTTGGCCATTGTGCTCATTTCCTCATCACTGTTACTGACTTCAGCATCTCCTTTCTCCTGCACACACTCTCTGAATTTGGCCGTGCTTTTCCCAGAAATCAGCAGCGCCTGTCTGTTGCCCACCTAAGTAAGCTCAAACCCCGAGTCTGACACTCAGGCGTCTCCCACACTCTGGTCCCGATCCACCTGCCCTTCCACCTCACCCTCCTGACACCCAGGTAAAATCTGGATGCTGGGCAGCACAGTCAGTTCATCCTTACCTGGTAGAGCACGTCCCCCCTTGCATTTGCACGTGGCTACCATCTGTCCTTCGTTCCCGTGCCACCTTCCCCATGCTTCCCTCATCTCAAAATCATACAGCCAGCTCCTCTTTGCTTCCCCAGGTTATCCTCCTAGGCCCTTCTTCCCTGCTTCTCTCTGCTTTATCACACATACGCTTCCCTTGCATTATAGATATGTGAACAGACTTAATTGGTCTTCATGTCTTCCACTCTTGTATATTTCCTAAATATTTCCTAAATGCCTGTATTAGTTGCTCAGAACATGTTGACTGATGAATAAATCTAGGAGAAGACAAGTCACCACTGAATTTAGAAAGGGTGTTTATTTAGTAACCAATAGCCGCATTTATGTAACGGCAAAGTATCTGGAAATGATTTTTATTTTTCTTAAAGATTTATTTATTTATTCATGAGAGACACAGAATGAGAGAGAGAGGCAGAGACACAGGCAGAGGGAAAAGCCGTTTCCTCATAGGGAGCCCGATGTGGAACTCAATCCCGGATCAGGGAATCACAACCTGAACAGAAGGCAGGCGCCCAACCGCAGAGCCACCCAGGCATCCCTGATTTTTATTTTAAATGCTTTACTAGCCCACAGATATACTGTGTTTCCAGTTCAAAAAGTTTCTTAAGTCTTTCTTTTTACATATTTTTAAAATATTTTATTTATTTATTTATTTATTTATTTATTTATTTATTTATGAGAGAGAAAGGGAGAGAGCATGAGGGGAGAGGTAGAGAAGGAGGGAGAGAGAATCCCAAGCAGACTCCCCACCGAGCAAGGAGCCCAACATGGGGCTCGATCCCATGACCCGGAGATCATGACCTGAGCCGAAACCAAGAGTCAGATGCTCAACTGACCCCATCCAGGGGCCCCAGGTCTTCCTTTCTATAAAATTGAGGGGTACCATCCATGTAGGAACATAACATTGTCTCCACCAGATACGGGACTGAAATCCCCCAGCATAGATTTGTGGGAGATTGAGGCAACTAGCAACTAATCAGGAAACTTAAGTCCTTCCTGTGCCTTTTCTTTTGATAAGTCATCTCTGTATTTTTGCTTCATCTGTAAAATTACTAGAGAAGCAAGCTCTAAGTTCCCTCTCAGCTGGATAGTTCTAGAGTAGAGATCTAAAGTTCTACAAGTAAGATCTTTGGTCCTCACTGTCAGCCCCAGGGATGCCAGATTCAATGGTAGACTGCGCTCCCTGGAGAACTCTATGGGGAGACTTAGTCTCTGGCATTCCTTCTAGTCTAACCCATTGCTTCCCCTTCCAATTGTATCCTGAGGTCCTAAATGGGAAGGAGGAAGAGCTGTCATTACACAAATATTTCCCTTTGAATCCTTGGAGATATGTGGTAGCAGAAAACATTATTCTTCAGGAGCAAAACACTTTATTTTTAATTATTTTCAAGTGTGAGTTAAGGGATTGAGTCCACTCCAGCCAACCTTAAGCATAAATAGAAACCCCTGCAAGATGTTTCTTATTCAAGAGTTGTAGTGAGGATGGAAATAAAGTGTTAGTGTTCTCTCCAAAAAGGCAAAGTGCCATTAACGTCAGTTTATGACAGAAGCATCTCATCAGTTTTGCTTAGTGATAATTATAGGAGTGGAAAAATAGAGTTGGAACTTTTATCTTTGTAAACCATAGCATACATATTTTTGTTTTGGTTTGCTTTTCTATCATATTAAGCAAAGAGAAGAAAAGGACATTTATTGGGAAAAAAATATAAATCATTAAGGCAAAAATAGCATCCTATTGACGTGAACACAGTGCAGATGCTTGGATATCAGAAGGGTTACTTGGTAATACTTGGCCACGTGCCATCATCTTAATTTTTCCTTAACTACTTCTGAGAGACCTCCTTCCACTTAAAATATATATTAATAAGATGTTGCCACATGTGGAATTGGAAGGCTGGGAAGCGAGAGTGATAATTAAAATTCATATGCAAATCTTTAAAAACTCATCTTAATTATATGAAGTTTTAATTCTTCTATTTTGCCGAGTGGAATTTGAGATTTTAAGGTATTAAAATATACCCAGGCTCCCCTGTTAGCTGCCTTCGAGTGCCTCCCAGTGCTGTGGCTGGGGACTTGTGAAGAGCCCCAGGGTGAAGGGATGAAGCGAGTGATGAGAATCGACAGGTCTGAACATGGTGAACCAACCTCTGGAGGGTTTGAAGGTAGCAGGAATGGCATAGATGGACTCCTGCCTTCCAGAAGCTTCCAGCCCGGCTTAACTTTATGGCAGAGTCAAAAGGAAACAGAGGAAAAAAAAAAAAAAAAAAGGAAACAGAGGAAGCCCCTTTAGCTTCTTATTTGACGAAGCTTTTAAACCTTAATACCATATCAGCTCAGCATTTGAGAACAGAAAAGCATCTCATTCATTTGAGCCCACAATAGTTGGAGAAGCAAAAAAAAAAATCTCAATATTATAATTTCATATGTAATCCATTGTTCTTCTCCCAGCGGCCAGGTGAAAGCCCTTCAAGGTACAGAAAACAAATAAGACCAAATCATCCAATGGCATCTTGATACACGCATGCATTCATGTGTTCATGTGTTCATCCATTCACCTGTCCATCCCTCCATTCAGTAATAAATCATCCATAGTACTTTTGACCTTGGGAAAGGAGGCGACATCCTGTTATGTCCAGGTCAGGTTAGGGAAAGCCCGTACCGGAGATAATGTAAAATCCTGATGCCAGTCAGCACCTGTCTTAGCTTCCAATCTCATTCAGCACTTTGGGATTAGGTTTCCTGTCCTTGGAAGACTCAAACAAAGGAACCAATGAACTCAAGTTTAGGAGGGAAACTGGAAGTGACTTACACAGCAGAAGAGAGGACTTCAAGACCAACCAGAGGTAGTTTGAGAAATCTCCTCTCCCCCACAAGAAGCCCTACTGGGACCTGGCAAGAGAACATATCCTTTTGGGGAGACTCCTTATCCCTGTGTAGAAGCAATCGCAAAGGATTTTGTTGATCCCAAACCTAGTGATACGATCACTCTGGATGCAATCACATTCACAATGTGCACGTACACATGGATACCCATTCCGTTCCTGCCACTTTTTGCCTATGTGACCGTGGACAAATCACTTCTCCTTAATAGGACTCAGTTTCCTGAACTCTGGGCATGACAACAGAGCTAGATGTCTATGGCCTCGTCCAGTGTCCTATTCTGCTTATAAAACACGATGTTTTCCCATTTTTAGGAAAATACAGCGGGAAGGGAAATAGTTCAAAGCTATAAACTAAAGAGAAATTTGTCTTTTTGAAAAGAGCCCCACCTATGAGATGACAACGTGTGCCATGCCGTTCCCACTAGAATTGGTATTTTATAGCAGCCTGCCCAGGTGGGCCGAGATCTGGCCCTACAGCCGTGCTGTCCTCGGGCTAGGATCCGGCCAGTTTTCCAGACTCCAGTAGGTCCCGCCTTCTGCTCTATAAAGAAAAATTTCAGGGATCCCTGGGTGGCGCAGCGGTTTAGTGCCTGCCTTTGGCTCAGGGCATGATCCTGGAGACCCTGGATCGAATCCCACATCGGGCTCCCGGTGCATGGAGTCTGCTTCTCCCTCTGCCTGTGTCTCTGCCTCTCTCTCTCTCTCTCTCTCTCTATGTGTGTGACTATCATAAATAAATAAAAATTTAAAAAAAAAAAAAAGAAAAATTTCACAACCTCAAAAGGGCAGTTTGTTTTTGTAGTGGCTCCTGAAAGTGGCCCAGCCCTTCTAGACCTCAGTAAATATTAAACTAATTAAATCGGCTGAATTTAATTGTGGGAAACGTTGGCATCGATTTCTGCTGATGGCTTCTTGCCTTCTGGGAAGGAGTTCCATGCTCTTAGCTTGTTTTCAGATAAAATGTTAGACCTCTGTCTCAGAAATCCAATTGTTCTTTTAAAATTTGGTACTTAAAAAAAAAAAAAATAACCTCTACTTACCTCTGCCTGTGTTTGAGTTTGAGGAAATTCTTTTCCATAACTCTAAACACTAAGTGTTTATATGCTCCAGTTTGATGGAGAAATAAGGCAAAAGGCAGGACCGATTTGAGTCTGGAACAACTGACCAGATGAGTAAATAAATGAGTAAATGCTTTATTAAACAAACGTTTATAGAGAACCTTCTAATATCCATCATGGGCCATACAAATGTCAATAAGACATGGTGCTGGGAATTATCTCATTCCACACCTGCATCTCTGAAACAGAAGGTCTATACCACCCAGTGTAGCCAAAATAATAATATTCTAAAGGATTTTGGGAATGGCCATTGTGAGAGGAATTTATGTATATAATCATATTCCTAGCAACCAAAAATGTGAGTGGCTTGTAAACATGGATTGACATTTGCCATTCTTTTACAGAATTTGCAAGTGACAGTGCCAAAAACTAGTCTTTCCTTTTAGAAGCATGCTATCCGAAAAGAACTTTTCATACTGATGGAAATGTTCTGTTTCAGTGCCGTCCAGTAAGTTAACCAATAGCCACACGTGGCTGTTGAGCACTTGCAGTGTGACTAGTGTGACTGAAAAAACAAATTTTTAATTGTATCTAATTTGACTTAATTGAAATTTAAATAGCCACACATGGCGAGTGGCTGCCACTTGCCCAGCACAGTTCTAGATGCCCTGCCAGTCACGTAGTGGCCACCAAAGGTGGGACGATCGTGTTGGCAGCTGTGACCAGGCTGTGCAAACAGAGCAGACTTCCTGACACAGACCGCAGAAAGACATGCTTTCTGCCTAAATCAGCCTTTCCTAATGTAAATAGAACTCTTTATTAAAGATTCACCACGCACAAGAAGTTAACTGAGATTAGCATATTCCTATGCTTTAAACCATGAAATAATGCAGAGGAAGGTTTAAAACATAAATATATAAATGCTACATTTATTGTGGTTCTATTTGCAGGAATTGTCAACTGTCAGCCATTCATTCATCTAACCTAATAGTTTTCAAGCCTAAGCAGGACATGTCTTTGAACTCATCTTGAACCCTCTCTTTACACCTAAAAACTCTTTGGAGCTCAGAGGAGGTCCCATCTCTGTTTCAGATTTCCCAGGTACCCAGAGTCTTTGCTGGCAGCCACTGCTTGGCTGGCCCTTCCCCACCCTGGCCTGCTGGCCTATTCAAAACATGGCCCGCAGATGAGCATCATCGGCATCTCCTGGGAGCTTGTGAGCCCCATCGAGACTGTTAAATCAGATTCTGTGCTTTAACCACATCCCCTGGTGATTTCTGAGCACATTCCGTTTGAGAAGCTCTGCTCTAGCAAGAAGCACATCTGAATGCTGCTTAGGACTTACCCAAGAGAAGGAATTATGTTGTTTTCTCTTGCTGGAAGGATACCACCTTTAAAATGTTTTTTGATGTTTTATTTTAAAGTTTTTCAAGCATGCAGAAGAGTTGGAAGATTTTCGCAGTGAAACCACTGTGCCTACCACCTATATGTTGTCATCCATATTTCACTCTGCCGGCTTCATCGTATATCTATGTCCATATCTGCGTCCTTCTGTCCATCACCAACCCAGCTTACTTTTCTGATGCATTTCAGAGTAAGTTGTAAAAGTAAATCAACAGCAGGACAGGTTCACCTAAATAAACATTACTCTGGTATCATTAACTGGAGTTCAGTATTTGTTTACAGTTTTCTTTCTCTTCCGAAGTAAAATTATGCACAATTAAGCGTAGATGATGAAGGGCACGTTCTCTTGAGTTTTGATAAAGGTAATGCACTTGTGAAAAGTTTACTATCCTTTACCTTCTTGTATCTACCCCTTTCTCATAGTTTACAAAAACAAAAATGAAGTAAAAGGAAGGACAGAGTTGTCCTGAGTAATCTGTCCTTTCAAAACCAGTCAGATGTCCTCCTTGCCTCCCACTCCCCGCCGCCACTCACCCCCTCGCTCGATCTGAGAGCCAGACTCTGCTAACAAGTCTATTGCATATCGAATTAGATGCTTTATTGTACACTTGCCTTTGGTTCTGACTTGATATAACTGCTTTTAAAGGGACTTGTGTTCCCTTTGGCATAATAAAAACTTTTGAAATACATAAAAATAAACACTGATGATATTTGAAAATTAGAGTGGATTTCCTCACTTAGAAGATACTATATCTCCCCTCTTTCTATTTTTTTAAGATTTTATTTATTTATTCATCAGAGACAAAGACAGAGAGAGAGAGAGAGGCAGAGACACAGGCAGAGGGAGAAGCAGGCTCCATGCAGGAGCCCGATGTGGGACTTGACCCCAGGACTGCAGGATCACACCCTGAGCCGAAGGCAGATGCTTAACCGTTGAGCCATCCAGGCATCCCTCCCCTCTTTCATCTTGTCTTCCTCACCCTTTTCTTCTCTAGTTCCCTTTAGCTGAAAGTCCAGTTCAGAAGCTTCTCCCCCAAATTATACAAACCTCTTATTTTTCAAAGCCACACAACCTGTCCAAAATGGTACTTTGTTCCTCCTTAGAAGTAATCTGTCAAGGGAGTGTGCAAGCAATCCCGAGACTAAGGGGATGATCAAAGAGTGTGAGGTTTTGAGGGGAGGAGTGCCAGGCCCCTCTCCCACCAGATCTGGGCATCATAGAGGGACGTGGTGTCGCTACTGAACACTCTGTGCCCTTTTCAAGGGACAGGAGAGCAAAGGCACAGCCCAACTCCATCTGTAAAGTTCTGAGACAAACCTGAGCTCAGTATCCCAGTATCCACATTAAGAACAGTAACTCGTAACATTTAGTGTGTGTCCTAATATAGTCCAGTGTTTTTCTTAACACGCTCTTCTCCATTTTGTGGATGAGAAAACAGAGACTCAAATATTAAGTAGTTTCCTCAGGATCAAATAGCCAGAAAGGGAGAGAGCCAGGATGTGGACCCCACCAAGCCTGACTCCAAAGCCTCCATTCTTTCCCTTTGTTCAGAGGGAGCCTTGGGCTCTAGTTCTTATGTTAAGTAAAGGGAATTGGTTAAGAACCCTTACACTAAGAGAATCTGTTGTGTTTCCTGATGATAAATCTCTTAGAGCATGGCTGATAAGAGAAAAGAACTGTGGGTATTCACTTAGACTATTATGTTATGTGTCCTTTTGGGTGGCCTATAGAATGCTTAAGACCAATGGGTTTTCTTCTTAAAATTAAATCTAAAAGGTATATAGAAAGCCCTTCCCTGGAGATAGCCTACATTACATCGCTATTGTGTCTCATTTGGTTAACCAACCTAGCCAAGAACCCAGGGATCATATGAGAGAGAGCAGTGTCTCCTCATGGAGAAATTTGGGGGTTCATTAAAATACATGGCAAGACTAAGGAATCTAAGTATGAAATCAAGAGAAATCTTTTTTTTTTTTTAATTTGGGGACAGTAAAATGGAGGAAGAGAAAATTTTGCCTGTTAATAGCTTATCTATGGTAAGTTAATGGTTTTGGGGGAAGGTCAGCATTGAAGAAACAAGGGTATCTACCACAGAAGTAACTGTTTGTCTAGGACCAACAATCAGGGTAAGAAGGGACCACCTCACTTTGCTGGCCAGGACTTCTACCAAGACAGTCCCTCCTCTTTGTTGAACACTGAACAGCATTTTTAATCCATTACAAGACTAAATATATTGGGGCACCAGGATGACCCAGTCGGTTAAACTGCCACCTCTTGGTTTCGACTCAGGTCGTGATCTCACCATCATGGGATCAAGCCCATGTCAGGCTCTGTACTCAATGCAGAGTCTACTTCAGATTCTTTCCCTCTCTCTTCAACTTGTGAGCTCTCCCTCTTTCTGTCTCTCTCTCTCTCTCAAATATGTAAATAAAATCTTTAAAAAATAAAAGACTAAATTAACAAAATGCAAGGATAATATGATATGGATAAAATTTTAACAATTTAGAAGAAGAGTGACACGTGTTAAATTTAAAAGAGCTAGGAAATATGTCAACTGTACTTCCATAATAAACATTTAGATAAAGAGAGCAGGGAAAGAAGAGAAATGGGAAAGAAGAGAAATGGAATCAGGAAGAAAGAGTATACTAATGAATCACAAGGGAATGATGGGAGAATAAGAATGACAGGAGGATGAGGAAATGTAAAGCAGCAAAGTGAAGGTTAAAAGCAATTAGGACAGACAATTACTAAAGAGAACACTAAAAGCATAAAATAAGCTAGGATGAGTGGTTAAAATAAATAACATCAGCTAAGAACATACTTACCAAGATTATAAAACAGATCAAGTAGTAATAAAATAAGGAAGTGGTATAAAGCAGTAAATTAAAGAACAATTAAAACACAATAAGGATAGAAAATTAACATGCTAAAATGACATTTAATAATTGTATTAATAACTAACACTTCTATGTGCCAGGCACTTTATATGCATTATCTTATTTAATTTGTTTATTAAAACAATTAAGACATTTAAAAAAATGTCAACCAAAAACCTTTGGAGATAGGTAAAAGCAGGCATCAGAACAAAACAACAAAATTAAAGGTGAGCAAAACAGACCTGAAGATATCCATTGGCATGCCTTGTCTTGTGTGATGATTTTTGCTGTTGAAGATCACCAAGTACCTGGGCTGGTGCTTCCCAGCTAGACCATGGGTTCTGGAAGCGTCTGGTGCCATAAATGTCAGTTCTCTCTGCCTCTTGTCCTCCTGAGCTTGGCCTTTCCTAGAGGCAACTCCTGGTGATGAAAATTCTCAAGCAATAGAATCCGTGGTCCAGAACCGATGGCAGTGGGCACGCATCTCATAATCCCACTCGATTTGTAAGATTTAGCTAGCACAGGATTACCTTCTAGATGTCCTTCCTAGTCCCTGCAGACAGCACCTACCTAGTACTTAGCATGCTGGGTTGGAATGGGAGTCATTTTCTGGTTGTTTTCCTGTAATTTTTCTCTAGGTGTCCTGTTTTTTTAAACAGAAGAACCCTCACTTTGTATCCTAGCCTTCAGTCCAGGCCTGGTACATAGTAGGTGCTTAATACATGCTTTTTGCATTGAGTCTGCTTGAACCTGTAGTCAAGAGCTTTCTCTTTTCTTTTCATTCCTCTTACTTTTTGCTTACTTCTTTTTAAACCAGCAAGTAGACTTGTGGTTGGATTTTCTGCCCGCCTGGAACCCCTGCACACATATGCATTTTGGTGTTTCTGTTGTCTGGAAAGTCTCTCCCACAAAAGAATGGATTTCTTCTCCTTTTTCTTTCCATTTAACACAGCCTGGTATGCATCTTTACCTCCAACTCCTCTATCCCTTGTACCCTACGGTCTTCACCAACTCACACCCTAAGACTTTTATGGGTAGATACTCAATGACCGGAGATCTGCTGCCCTTCCCTGTTTTCCCATACTTCCCTCTGGAGCAGATGTTGCCTCTATGGCCTTGATCTTGATCCAGAGTTCATTCACTCATTCAGTTGGCAGGCTCTGTTATGACCCAGTTACTGCATTGAACATGAGGGCAAGGAAAATAAAAAGGAGATTCCCAAGCTCCTCTGCATCTCATCGAAGTTGATTGCTATGTTTCGCCTTCTTTGACCTTATTTTTTGCGGCAAGGGAAAAACAACTGATTAACATTCTTCGCAGGTAGTTGTGTTTTGAAGAGAGTTTTGAAATCATTTGCTAACTCTCTTTTCTCTAGGCAAGAGTCCCAATTGCCTTTGTCTAAGACCTCAGACCAGTGATTGCCCTGGTTGGCTTTCCAGTGAGTGCTGGAGGTTGACCAAGACCTTTCAAATGTACGAGACAAAGACCTAAATGAGATGTGGATTTTCCCGCATATGCTTTGTCTAAATTCTACATTTACTTTGTATTTTCCGATTACAAATTAACATTTAACATAGAAAATTTGGAGAATGCAGGAAAATCGCACAGAAGGAAGTTACTGCTAACTTTTTTGCTCTTCCAGCCTTCTAGCATTCTGTGTGTAAGTGTGTTTTGTGTGGATGTAGAAGAGCTATGATATCGAATGTATCATCTCATCACCTACTCATTTTACTAAAAATATATTACAAATATTTTTCAGATCATTAAACATTCTTCTCAAACATAACTTTAATAACTGCAGAAGCGTGGTATAGGGAAAGTCCATAATTAATCAGTCTCTACGGTGGAATACTTAAGCTGTTTTCTTGTTGTTTTTTTTTTTATTTTATTTATTCATGAGAGACACAGAGAGAGGCAGAGACATAGGCAGAGGGAGAAGTAGGCTCCATGCAGGGAGCCCGATGTGGGACTCGATCCCGGGACTCCAGGATCACACCCTGGGCCGAAGGCAGGTGCTCAACCACGAGCCACCCAGGGTCCCATGTTTTTTGTTTTTTTTTTACTATTACTAAAAACAGTGTGGTAAACATCATAGTTCAGAAAACTCAGTATATATTTTCTGTTAATTCCTTTTTTTTTTTTTTTTTTTTTTTGTTAATTCCTTGAATAAATTCCTAGAAATGGAATTGCCGGATCAAAGGATAGGAACTAGACTAAGGCTTTTGCGATATCTGGCAAACTTGTCTTCTGGGAACTTGTATGAACCCATGATTCCCACCAGCAGTTCACGATCATTCCCATTTCCTCACTCTTGGGAATAGTATCTTAGCAGGTTTTTTTTTTTAATCTTTGGCAGTTATCCAGCTATAAAATGGCCTCTCATTTCTATTTTAATTTGTATCTCTTCGATTACTAGTGAGATTGGATGTTTTTCATATGTTTGCTAGCCTTCTATCTGTATTCTTGAAATGTTCATCTTTTCCTATTGATTTCTAAGAACTTTTATACAATAAGGTTATTATTCCATCCTGCACTTTGTCAGCATGTAGACAATTGAGAAAACTCTCATTCCTCAGTGGAAGAAGGCTCTTATGGAATAAGGCCCCAGGGCTTATTCTGTTTCTGTGGAAAGCTCTTCAGATTTTTTTTAGCCTAGGAAAACGAAAGGCAGATCTCTAAGTGATACTGGTGTTGATTTAAAAAAACAAAAAACTAAAATAACCCTCCAATCAGAATTCACTTAACATTTTCTGTATTTCTCGTCTATGAGAAAACTCAGGTCTATAAAATAGAAGCTAAGAGTTTTCTTTGAAAACCTAGGGGTATATCAATCAGTCAAAAACTTCCTTGACAACTTACCCTGCGCCTGGTATGATCGGAAGTATTAGGAGTTGCCAAGTAAGAACTTGGCGAGTTTATAGCCAGGACGAAGAAAGCAAGCTGCGTACATTAACAAGCTTTCTTATGACCTTCGGTTGACAAACTGGTCTTCTGAATGATGTGGTGTTTTCTGGCAGTTTGGCTGCTCTATCAGTCTCCTGGTATCTTCTTTGGCCACCTGCGAAGGAGCTCATTCTTCGGGGCTGCTGAATTTTGACACCTCCTGGGCACCGCTTCCCTGTGCCTTCTCCTTCCAGAGCAGGACATGTGCAGAAGAGCCAGGTCAGACTCCCGAGCCCTCAGCACCAACGGAAGATTCCCACTGCAGAGGTTTCTGGGGCAATGTAAGAGGAAAACAGATTAAAATTTTAGAAAATCAACCCACTCTCACACCTGGCTGAGAATCCCAGAATATAAGAGGCCATTCCCCAGTATCCACTAAACGGCTCTGGGATGGTGGCACATGAATTCTGAATTCTCAGGCCCACAGTTTGCAAGCTCTTGCCCTCATTTTGTCAGTAAATGAAATTCTCCAAACAACAATATCCTCCCCTATATAAATTAGTGCCCCATTCTAGCACATTCCCCTCCACATTCTCCGTCTGCATTCCCCCCACAGCTTCCTGCCACATCTCCCCCCTCCCCACCCTTCTGTTAGCTGTAATGACCCTGCAAACACTAAATGGCATTTGAGTGCATTAAGCAGCAAACTCTCTGGTGACATAGCAATTATGACTCTGAAATAGATTTGGTGCGTCACGGAAGATAAGGGTTTTAAAAGTTTCTGTTGTGATTATAGCCTGTAACTCCCACAAATAATAGGCTTCAAAATAAGAGGCTGCCAGTGGAGCCTTTGTGGCTTTGTCTCAGTGATGGCACGTAAATTGCTATTAATGTCCTAAGTGTACTTGAATATGCCAGTCTTTGGGATGTAGAGTTGGCTCAGTGTCTCTCTGTACGCGGCATGTCATTGTTGGTCTGATAATCTGGGGTAATTGCTGTCTCTTGGATGGTCAGAAAAGTGTAAGGGGCTTTAGCTTCCTGTGTGATGGCAAATAGCCTCAAGGTTCACCATGTGTTTCATCTGCGCGTGCGTGTGTGTGTATGTGTGTGTGTGTGTTCTGTGTATAGCTCTCGTTCATCATTAAGGTGTGTATACAATCTCAGTGTGTGCCCTGAGCAAATAATAGCCTTTCAAAAAAGCCAAAGCAAAATCAGAGGTTATAAAAATAAAATGAAGAATTTGGGGCCGTGTAGAATCAGCCAATCGGATAATGTATACTGAGAGTTTAAAAAAAAAATAGCTTTGCTTGAATTATCTAGACTTTAGGCATATGAGTAAATATGATTTTCTGTTATCTCATACAGCTATTCTTTTCCCTTTTAAGCAGCATCTGTGTATGTGTGTGTGTGTGTGTGTGTGTGTGTGTGCTGGTTGTATATGCATTTTTTAGGCGCTGTATTTTCTAAACCTGTATTAGTTCTCTGTAAATATGACGAAATAAGTACAAATTCTGCCCATTTATGAACACTGTGTATGAATGTGTGCAAGTGTGTATGTGTTTTGGTTTATGCAGGTGTGAGCGTAGAGGATGTTTATTCAGATATAAATACATTTCTGCACTAAGGCCCCTCCATTTAGCTAAATCAGGTGGAGCTTATTTTTCTTTGACTCTGTGAATGAAATAAAACAAATTCTTTAAGTTTAACTTCCTTGATGCACATTTAACCTAAGGACTCTATAAGCCTGTGGGACCCAGAAACATTATGTGTAACTGTCCAATTTGTACTTGTGGCAGAAATAAGGAGCAGCCCAGCCATGAGCCTGGAAATGCACGTGACTTCATATCCTGTGCGAGCCATGAAAGGTTCCACCAAACCGTCTTGTGTGTCTGAAGAGCCTTACGTGGCGGTATTAACCCTGGGCCTTCATAACAGATGAATTAGAAAAGAATGAAGCTAAGAAGGTGCTGAAACAGATCTCGATCTCAGAGTTGACCTACATGTGTACTTTAGTTGTGTGGTGCACCATCTTGGTGTGGCAGTTGATATTCTTGTGGTTGGGTTTTGACTGTCACCACTTGGACAGCAGCTAGAGCGCATACCGGATAAGGCTGGAGACAACGACGGGTCCTAGAGAGTTCATGTTCGTACCAAGTAGATGAATACCAACTTTACTGTACAGGTCTTAAAGCTGGATGCCCCATTTCCAGTTAAGATAACTTAGTATTAGCAAGATGACACCCCACGTGGTGGTGTCTCAGAGGTATAACCCCGGGGGAGGAGAGTTTGTCTTGTCCAGAACCAAGTTTGGGGAGGTGGATTGCAGCTTAGCAGTGGGAAATACTAGAATCCCCTAAAAGAGGTCTTGGAGGCCTGTCTTGTGGTTCATAAGTTCTAGCATCTTAATTAACAGCACAGAGATTCCCTGAAGGTCAAATGCAGCCATGAGTCCCCTGCCTTCAGCCCTGAGCCATGCTCTGCCTGTGGTGCCCACCCAGTCACACGGCCTGGCCTTTTGGAACTTGAAATGTCCAAAAGCAGTGGCATATAGCAGAGACTGAGTCTGAAAAATTCTAGTTTCTGAGTCCTAGATTCCTCACCTGAGAAGTAAGAATAGGAGCTCCCACTGGGTTTATGTACCATTATGTACTCATCAACCGAAGTAAGAGAATTAGCACCACAATCCCTGTACAACAGCACAGTTAGAGTGGCCACCAGCCTCCGGAAGGCCTCAAGTACCTAACTGAGAAGCTCTCTATGAGACATGATCCTTCTGCTCTGATGACCTATGGCTGAATGATTCATCATCTCGTTGAGAGGAAAAATGAAAATCCTTCATGTGTCCTGAAACCATGATCAAGCGCTGCAACCCTCCAGCCCCGTCTTGCTACCCTCACTACCCCTCTCCTCATTCCGTTGCTTCTGGCCCTCTTCGAGGTCCTTGGAACCTTAGGAAAGGATTCGCCTTCTGCCCAGATTGCTCTTTGCCCCACTGTTGACTTGTCTATTTTCGGTCACCTCTAGGCTGACTTTCCCGAAGCCCAACCACAATGAGGTCCCTTTTATACTCTCATGGCACTTACTACCATCTATAGAATCTACATTTGTCCTTTTGATGATTTGTCAAATGTCTATTTCCCACAAGGCAGGAAGTTCCAGGAGAGAGTAGATGTCAGATTTAAAAATTTATATATTGTATCTACCACTATATGCCTAGTACATAGTACAAGGTAGACACTGGGTGCTTATTTGTAGAATTCAGAATTAAGTGATGACAGTGAGTGAAACCTGGTGCTCACATAGATATTTAAATAAATAAATAAATAAATAAATAAATAAATAAATAAATAAATGCCACACATGGCAAAGTGTTAACATGAAGGGTCAAAAAGTCAGGGGTCCTGGTACATAGGCAAGTAGATGGTGGTATGTCTTGAAGAAGGAAGG